>NC_035109.1:279416118-279742784 GCF_002204515.2 Aedes aegypti
TCTAGCTGGATGCCCATGGCCATGATGAGCGATTTCACGGAACCCGCAGCATTTAGCTTGGGTTGGGAATAAACAAAGGCAGAAGCAGCGGCAGCGACGAATGTGTAAAATTTATTCCGATAGGAGTTCTTCTCCAATTGCTGGTCGACGATTGACTGATGTGCGCGGGGCTCATTGAAGCTTGGTTGGCTTCGACTGAACATGATAGAATAAAGAGGAGTAAGAAGAAGACCGAAAGGGGCGTGTCCTGTTGCATGACGATTGTGGCTAAAATATCGAGCAATGATTTCTGTGCTAGGAATACACACGAAAAATGTGCTTTTCTATGGAAAATAAGACATGCCTTGATATATATCAATTTTTCAAAAGTTTATTCATGAAAATTAATAGTTTTAATTATTGGAGTCGATTCGTAGAAAGATTTCTAATATTCAATGGTTAGCTATTGATAATCAATAGTTATCTTTAGTATGAAGGAAAATTTCTGATCCATGGATGCCAAAATGATGAAAATTGTTCAATGACAGGGTGTCGACTACCTGGAAAAACCTGGAAAGTCAGGGAATGTCAGGGAATTCAATTTTTGACCTGGAAAGTCAGGGAAAGTCAGGGAATTTCACTTGAAGTCAGGGAAAAAATATCAATACTACAACATCAAACGAGTTGATTGTATGAAATCATATTGTTCAGGCTAAGTCAGCAATACGATATATGGAATAAAGAGGGTAATGAATCTTTCAAAATTGCAGTTAACCATTGAGGGAATGCTCTTATGCATAATAGAGTAAACTGTACTTTACTGCTTATATTTATCCTCAGAAATCAAATTTTTTGAATTGAAAAGCATCAACAGTACTCTCCGAACAACTTCTTCGAAATTGGCGTGGATTACTTTCAAAATATTTTGTTGTTAAGTTTCCTAGATGAACTAATTGCCTAGTTTGGCGCATTTAGCACAAAATCTTGAAAAAATGCAGTTCACTACATCAAATTTTATCAATCCTTACAAGTTTGTTCAAAATATCAAGTAAAACTTGTGAAACTAAGTATAGAGAAAAACCAATAAGGATTCTCGTTTTTAAGTGATGATGAATAAAAGCCGTATCTCAAAATTTTAAGATCACAAATATGATGAATCAAACAATAATTTATTTGAAAAAAAAAGGAACTGGCTGGTGGTGATCAATCGATCGTTTTTCAATCTATCAACTCTTATCACTGTTTGGTTTTTTAGGTTTGTGTTCCTGATGATGGTACAATTTTTCGGTTCAATGTTCTGCATGAGAAAATAAAAAAAAATTGTCGAAAATACGTATGTTTCAAATATAAGGATATGGACAGGATATTTCTTGTTTTTTTTTTTTGTTCCAAGTTATTTTTGAAAATAGTTTGTTCAGATAGTACCGCCTTTCTTCAGGATTTTTTATCAGGAGCTTTCTTATAGATATGACCAGTTTTTTTTCCTACAATATACCCAGGAGATACTCAAGAAATTCTGAGGATGTCTCTCCAAATTTCTTGATTTATTTTAATCCAGAACATTATTGAAAAGCAGAAATTTCAGGAATATTGTTTGAAATAATCTTCTCAACAAGCTGTTGAGAACCCAACCCATCAAATTTTCAACGCGAATGGTTGTCAGGTTCTCTAGATCTTTGAGCTTGAAAATTCGAAATTTGGCTTTGTTTATAATCACCTTTAATTGAAGATACAATGAAGTCACACCTCAAATTTTCGAGAGCACAAATCTCGTGGACCAAGTAATCGTTCGCTCTGAGAATTAGATTGATTGATCATCATCAGCGTGAGACCAATCATGTTTGGAGCATGAACAGCTCTCGAGATGTGTGCTTTTGAACATTTTAGGTGTGGCTTCGTTGCATCTTCATCTTACGAATACTTAGATAAACTCCTTGAGGAGAAAACCTAGGCATTATTCATATCGGAATCCTAAAATGATACCTAAAATAAATTATATGTAACTAATCATTGTGAAGCATTTTTAAAAATATTCTAAGAAAAAAAATGAATACATTTTGGGAAAAACTCTATGTGATTCCTGAAAAAATATCTTTAGACGTATTCTTGAAACAATCCGGGAAAATCCAAATTCTATTCTTGGAGAAATTCAAGATTGAAAGAAATACTCTAACAATTTTTAGAAAACTCTGGAGATAAGGAGTTTTTAGGGGAAATCGTCATGGTAAAGTATTGAAGGAATACCTGTAAAAATATGTTTAAGAATTTCAAGAGGAATTTCTGAGAAATCTATGTGGAATTTCTTGAAGCCATTCTCCAAAAAAGTCATCATCATCATCATGATAAATTTCTTGCACTTAAAAAGCATGGTGGATGATCGTAATAGTGTTGCTTCTTATATAAAGAAGTTGTAATAAGGTATAATCAGGAAAGGGTCCAGAATTGTCGTTTATGCCTGAAATTTGTGAAATTATATTTGAGGTAGTTCAGTAGCCGAGTACATCTTTGTTCAATTGCTCAGTTTAATCATATCAACTTGAATAAACTCTAAAAAATGTTATCTGACAAATATAGTTCAGTAAACTAATAGCTTTTCTTCAGTTTATTCATACGACCTAGTATGAATAAACTGATTTTTTTTTCCTTGTGGGGACATGATACCACTGCGACCATTAAGTTGATCTATTGTGGTGAATATTAGTATGATGTGTATGTGAAACTTTACATCATGCAAGTTTTCGGATATGTATCTTACTTGGATTACTAATTTTGGTTCAAATTAATTAATTGAGTGGCCTGGAATTTTTCTGGAAAACGACTGGAAGTCAGGGAAAGTCAGGGAATTTTATTTTCAATATTGAGTCGACACCCTGAATGAGAATTTCTTTTCAGAAGCATTCTAAATATGTCGCAATTTTGTTACATATGTTATCATAATATATGGCAAGTCTAAGAAGCTGTTGGAAATGCCACTCTATTTTACAACCGTTATTATTCTTTTGACTCTTTTCAACACTTTTGATGGCCCTGAAAAGCGCCGATTTGCTTATACGACGAACCAGCTAAATGTTTCGTGACGTGGATGGCGCACAAGACCAGCGGGTTGTGGATCACCTGGCATAAGTCGGAATCTGGAAACGAAGCTCATTCTTGACATATTGTGCGATTTCACCAATCCGACGCTCGATTAGCAGCAGCTCCTCGGATCAGCAACTGCTGTATTTCGTTCCTAGCGGGCTTGCTTCTTGACCACCGTAACTGAATTTATTACGAGTCGAAATCTGCAAGCGCGGATAAATTTTCGGCGGCGATGACGATGGCTTGGGCGCTTCTCTAAGTGGCAGTAGTTCGCCGCTCGGAGAAGCGCCCAAGCCATCGGCATCGCCGCCGCAAATCAATCTTGCGTCTTCCTCTTCCGACGACACAAATTGAACTGTGAAGCGGGTGGAAACGCAAAGCGAAAATGACTCACCCGACCGTGTTCACAGTCCGACCGCAAAAAGAAGACTGAAGGAAGAAGCAGGGTGCGGTGCGCTTTTATAGAGGGAAGCGGAATCCAAAAATGTGCTTGGACGTGATTGGTTAGATAAGAAAGGGGTCAACGTTTTACGATTTTTCAATAGTTTGTTGCGAATAATCAATAGTGTCTTCAATTTGAATCGACGCGTAGATAAATTTCCAATCGATTCATGGATAAATATTAAAAATTTATCGATGAATGACTGAGTTATTGGCGGTCAAAACCTGACCATTTTTCGTTACATGCTCAATTTTTCGTTTTATCTGAATTGTACCCCCATATGTTGCCGTAAGACGTTATCCAACGTCAAAAAAAAAACCCGAATCCCGGGATTTTTTGGAGTCCGGGAAACAAGACCCTCTACTCCACAGAGAAGACAGCAACCCAGCCGGTACGACCAGAGAAGAGAAGAAACTCAAACCGTGCAAAATGTATCAGTTAAAATGGCTTGCTCAATTTTCACCACCTAATAAAATTTAAATCTTGTCGCTCCCTTGCGACGCCTATACACCTATTCGTTTCT
This sequence comes from Aedes aegypti, assembly GCF_002204515.2. Classification (NCBI taxonomy): domain Eukaryota; kingdom Metazoa; phylum Arthropoda; class Insecta; order Diptera; family Culicidae; genus Aedes; species Aedes aegypti. Next base: position 279,420,141 of record NC_035109.1, read on the forward strand.
ATCATTTGCAAAAAAAAATCTTCTATAGACTCCCTTTACCTTTGAATCGCATGACCGATATAGCCATAACAAAATAGAATATAAAACAATCACGGTCGATACCTTCTCCTATGTAACAGTGAATGTCACCGACTGCAACACTATGCGGACTTCAAGAAGCTACGATACATTAACCGGCTGAGATTGGTGACTCGAGAGAAGCTGTGCCATGTTTGCCTTAACGAGCACGACGAGCAGTGCAAATTTAGAAACCGCATTAATGTCGGCTAATGCAGAGAAACGCACAATCCGCTGATACAACCGGTCGAAAACATGTTCGGACTTAGTGCACACATTAGGACCAACTGCACGGTGCTATTTCGATTCGTACCGATATAACTTCACTGCGGTGGAAAACTCGCTATTGTGCTCGCATTTCTCGACGAAGGTGCCTCCATCATCGCCGATTGCTTGGGTGCTTTCGGAGTACAAGAGCGACCCACCATTAGGTGAACGAGAAACGTATCGAGAGTGGAGGATACTCGTAGAACAAGCTTGTGGATATCGAGCACAAACGCCGGTGCCAACGACAAGATGCTTCTGCACACTCACGGTTCATACAGTTGGTAGATTGATGCTTTATCGTCTGAAGCTGGACAGCGGAGAATACCGACAATACCGAAAAACGTTCCCGGGAAATATTGGAGCGCACCACCAAACGTGTCGTCGATCGCTTCGAGACCAAATTGCTGTGGAAAACGGATGACCTACTATTCCCGGAAAGTTACCCAATGACCCTGTGGAGGATGAATCAGTTGGAGCAGCGACCCCAGGAAAACGAGAAGCTGCGGGAAAACGTCTGCAGACAGATCGACGAGTACCAGCAAAAGCACATCTCTCCACCTGGGATGCCGCGGCTACGGTACAATGAATCTCCCTGAACTCGCAACTACTAGCGAGACCGGACATGCTTGTTCCGTTGGTAAAAATGCTCGCTAGTGTTCACGAATGGAGCATCGCGTTCGGCGGCGACTTGCAGGAAATGTTCTACCAGCTGAAGATTCGCGCCGAAGGCAAACAAAAGCAGCGGTTCGTTTTTCGAAAACATCAGGAAGACCCACCGAGTATCTTCGTCATGGACGTAGCGACGTTCGAGTCAACGAGCTCTCCCTGCTCGTCCCAATTTGTTAAGAATCGGAACGCCGAAGAATTTGCCTCACAATACCCGGAAGCATCGGCGGCGATCATTCACCGACACTGCAAAATCGTTAAACAGTATCTGTGGCAATCCGCCTGCGATTGAGAACAAGAAATCGATCCCGATTCCTGGCAGCTGTTTAAGCGGTGGACAGTCCTGTTACCGATGGTTGAAGTTATCCGCATTCCTCGCTGTTACATCGGTGGAGCTAAATCTGCCGCAGTAGATTCGCTGGACGTCCACATCTTTACCGACGCCAGCGAACATGAAGACGGATGTGTGGCATATTTGCAAGCGGTTATCAACGGAGCGGTCCACTGCAGTTTGATGATGTATCGGGCTAATATGTCGCAAATAAGACGATTCTATACACGGTGCCTGTATAGCATAGTTAACACCGCTCCAATCAACGTGTTGCCGTTCCGCGTCGGTGAGATCCAAGAACTGACAAAGGTAACGGATTGGTGGTAGACACCAACAAAGCTCAACGTATCGAACGTGCTAACGAAGTGGGAATAAGGCCCTCCACTGTAAAATGACGGCAAGGGGTTCAACGGACCATTGTTCCTGTACCGGCCAGAAGAGTAGTGGGCAATACAAGAAGCGACGATCGAAGAGAGCCACGAAAAAGCGAGAGGCGTTTTATTGTTCCACGGAATGATCGACGTCGGACCGATATTACGTTGGATGGAGTTGTGGCGGGTGATAGCCAATGTAGTGCGCTTTATCGCCAACTGCCGGCGAAAGAAAAGAGCCGATCGTTACAACACGGGCTACGGCAATGCAGCGGCAGATGATCGAGGCGTCAGCAGTGAATTACGTGGCGCTGTATGCACCACTGCAGCGAGAAAAACTTCAGCAAGCAGATACATTGCTCTGGCGACTGGCACACAGAGTTGCTCAATATCAGTCATATCAGCTGATGGGTGATATACTAAAACTATCAATATCACATGCGAGCTATCAATATCACTTTGATTTGACAACCAACAGCAGTGCTGCGACATCGCACTCGCAGATCATAATCACCGCAGAATGAGTGATCACGTTGTATTTATCCATTCCATTATCCCTCTATTAATGTTTTTCATTCACCAACACATAGTTTCAATCCGTCTGCAGTACTGTCAAACATGTTGTACCGATAAATTGCCGATTTATTTATTTAATTTAAGACTAAATAGCCTGTCATTCGTTTCGCCAGCCATGATGGAACATCAAATCGCAATTTCAAAGTGTTAAAACTCAGTCTTCATAGTTCATATGGTTTCGAAAAAAAATATCACTAGATGCGCTTACATGCCGAATGTATGGTGATAGGTTTTCAGCAATGTCAGTGCATAACCAACTGATTTACTTTAGTTTGAATCCGAGACATAAACTAGCAACAATCATCAACGACACATGACATGATCAAACGTTCTCCAAAAACTGCATTGATCAAAGAAAATCCCTGCTACGGTAACGATAAATGTATACAATCTTTCACCCTTCATTTGTAAAATCTTTCTTAAATAATTATTTTTACACACTAAAACATTTCATACCAAAACTGCGTCAAACTGTCTAATGGTACAATAAGAAAATCATAAACATATAAAGTCAGTCTGGATATTTATTAGTAATCCAAACAATCATTTATAATCAAGTGATTGGATACATATAAGATAAACATTTCAAAAACTTTGTTTCAAGACATTCCACAAGAGCTCAATTGTTAGTATTTATCGTCCATCATTGACTACTTTGTAGTAACCGTGTATTGATGTAGAGCGCATGGCAGTTCCCGCAAATGTGAAGAGAGGGGTCTCCAGAATGAATTTCTCGCAATAAATAAATAGGGGGAATTGATAAACATGTTAACCATTCATACCGGCTAAATCGTCTGAGAGAGAAAAAAAAACGAGAGAAAGTCATAAGTGCTCTCTGTACTCAAACAGTCTGTACATCGACGGAAAACGTTTATGATTGCATATGTTGCTGCAGGCCAATCGACCGGGGACAACCGTGGAAAGCGTATCAATACGGTAAACTCCAAATATTGAAAAATCATAGATTACTAATTTGTCGACAGCTAAGCAGTAAAACCGAGATTAAAAGCGTTCGAAAATCTCTGGGTTAGTTGCGTTCTTTCGTATTGTTATTTATAATTAACACTATCCAGAAAGAAAGCAACGAATAAAAATGTCATCGGCTTCAGTTTGGAATATTGTTGATTAGAACTGGTTTCCAAGGTCATATTGTACCATTATCCCCTGAACGCTCCCTTTAATATAGACAGGTATTGAAGCATTAATAAATTATAATCGACGCCAAGCTAGCTATTCAGAGTGTCGTTCTGGTAACTGTTAATGATGGATTCCTATCATTGAAAGGGTTTAACGAAAGCAAACCATAGTGCACGGAAAAATACCTCATGCCAGAAAATCGATTTTGTTCTTTCTTTTTTTTTTCGTAAGTAAATAAATACTACCATATATGTTAGGAGCCGAATCCTATTCTAAGCACTTTGAATTCACATCGGCGAAGCTTTTTTTAAAACTTCTATGTTCATTATGGTAACAATAAGCAACTGCTCTCAGGTTAAGAGAAGCACAATTCTACAAAAAAATCACTGTAAATAATATCATGCTATCAATACCAAGCATGCATTTTAGACGGTGTCTCTTTCCATAGGTAAATGCACCTATATGGTTTATTTCATGTCCCTAGACTGACAAAGTAAGGTAGATCAAAATTTGGTTGACTGAATTCTATTAAGGGTTCGTATTAAGCCATAAAGTTGCGGTAATGTCATGTCTATTTATGAAGTGGTAGTTATGGACCATAAAATTCTTTTGTTCGTCTGTTTTTGATACAGCAGACGACGGCAATCAACCAGCTCCCAATTTGAAGCAAATTAACGAAACGATGTTTTACACAGCACCAGAATGGTTGTGCTGTTCGACTAATCGCGTGGCAGCAGCAATGATACCGTTTTGTAACTAACATAACATTATTCTTAACAGACGGTACCAACAAAACTGGAACAATCACACCTTCGTCCCTTTTAAACCTATTTTAGCATTTAAAGGCTCACTCGGGGAGGCCATTACGGAACAAGTTCAGCATTTAACCATGGGTGGTCATGATCCATTTTCATGCAATCCTAACTGATACGGTGTCAAGCTTCTAAAGATTGACTCAGAATTTTATTTCAGATCGATTATGTCCCAGCATTACTTCGGACATTCATTCCAGACCTTAATATTAATCCTCCTAATGTCAGCATCATTATTTTACTTCAAAAATATCCTATATCGATCCCGTGTTTCCTTAAGGACTCTTCTATATTTTCATTGCGGAATTACTCCAGAGCTTTTTTCCGAAAACTTCATCAAAGATTCCCATACGAGTTCTTCTATTGTTCCGTTCTTGAATTTCTCAATAGCACAGAATACTACAAAAAATCATAAAATTGATTTAATATATCCCAGGACATTTTTTCATTATTTATGTAGAGCTATCGCCTGTAATTTCTTCAGGATTTTTCTACGAAATTATTTAAAGATTTTTTACACGGATTACTTACATTTTTTTTAAAGAATTCAACGATTTTTTTCGTGTTTTTTTTCAAATGATTCTTTTAGAAATTTTCACCACCAAGTCTTCAAGTAATCCTTTTTCTAAAAATACGTAAGACAGTTTTCGGAATATATTGACCCCCTTCCCCATGGTAAGATGTATTGCATGAAAACAACTCCAACCATTCCACTATGGGCCAGGGACGCAATCTGGCGGGACAAAATTAATAACTCGGTAACGAAGCATTTCCGGCATCAGGTGTCTTCGGCAAAGTTTTTTGTAACAACGCACTATGGTCCAGGAATCAGTTTTACGCGGTAAGATGCATTTTGAGCTTTAGAATGAAACATTAGACAAAAACGGTCTTCTACAAAGTTGTTTGTATTAGTAGAGCCCTTTGTTTGGTTTTATTGAAAATTAGGGTGGACCACATTTTCCTAGAAATTGTGTAACTAACTTTCTTATTTGTAGAAATTATATTATACATGCTTCAGCAAAGTTGTAGATCATTCAATTTCAAGCAACTTTGCCAAAAAAAGTTTTTTTGTATCTCTTAAATTGACCGATTTAGAGCATTTTTCCTACGGTGACCTCGGGTGGTCCGAACAAAACTGGTTTTCTGGCTCTAGAGTTTTCAATTCAAGTTTCTCATCAAAGTAGTCTATGAAACACTTTTAGAGCTTTGAAAAATGCGTAATTTGGTGAGTGAAGAAACTCGCTATCTCCTTCCGTTTAGGAGTTATTGCTGTTTTTCTCTCAAAAACATGCCTACTTTGATTGTGAATTTCTCTGATTGGGGCAAACATAAAAAATATCTTTTGACGGCATTCAAAAGACCAAATAAAATTGTATATTGTATCAAAAAATTACAGATGTGTTATTTTTGTAACTCTAATAAAACGTCTTGAAAGTCAAATATTTTTTATCACAAAAACTTTAATAACTTTTGAACTAAAATAGATATCATCAATATTTTTGCATGAAAATTTGCGTTTTGTTAAGTTATAAAAGTCGCTCATAGACGACTTTGACGAAAAAATAATATTAAAAAAACTAGAGTTAAAAAACTTATTTTTGTTGGACCACCCTGCGATGAATAGGAGAAAATGCTCTAGATTGGTCAAATTTTGAGCTACATAAAAACTTTTTTTGGCAAAGTTGATCAAAATTTCAAGTTCTACCGCTTTGCCTTAGAACGTATACTAGTATTTTTGCAAATAAAAAAGTTGATTATATGATATGTGTGATATTGTGGACCACCCTAGTTTCAAATGACACAATATGAAAGCTTACATTTTCAGAAACAATTTTGTAGAAGATCATTTTTGTCTAAAATTTCATTTTCATGCTCAAAATGCAAAATAATAAAGAAATGCATACTATAAAAATCTTCAAAATTGTTTTAGAGCCCTATCTTTCTTATTTCAGATTTCTCGTCAAAGAAGTCTATGAACGACTTTAAGAACTTAACAAAACGCAAATTTTCATGCAAAAATATTGATGATATCTATTTTAGTTCAAAAGTTATTAAAGTTTTTCTGCTTAAAATCCTTTGTTTTTCAAGGCATTTTATTAGAGTTACAAAAATAACACATCTGTAATTTTTTGATATAATATACAATTTTATTTTGTCTTTTGAATGCCGTCAAAAGATATTTTTTATATTTGCCCCAATCAGAGAAATTCACAATCAAAGTAGGCATATTTTTGAGAGAAAAACAGCAATAACTACTAAACGGAAGGAGATAGCGAGTTTCTTTACTCACCAAATTACGCATTTTTTAAAGCTCTAAAAGTGTTTCATAGACTACTTTGATGAGAAACTTGAATTGAAAACTCTAGAGCCAGAAAACCAGTTTTGTTCGGACCACCCGAGGTCACCGTAGGAAAAAAGCTCTAAATCGGTCAATTTAAGAGATACAAAAAAACTTTTTTTGGCAAAGTTGCTTGAAATTGAATGATCTACAACTTTGCTGAAGCATGTATAATATAATTTCTACAAATAAGAAAGTTAGTTACACAATTTCTATGAAAATGTGGTCCACCCTAATTTTCAATAACACCAAACAAAGGGCTTAACTTATACAAACAACTTTGTAGAAGACCGTTTTTGTCTAATGTTTCATTCTAAAGCTCAAAATGCATCTTTCCGCGTAAAACTGATTCCTGGACCACTGTGCAACGAGGACCATCTACTGACATAATCAGATAGTTCGTGAATCGTCCGCATAGGTGGCACCACAATCTAACTTTTTACTGTGACGTTCTTGAGAATTGACATGTTTGCAAAGTTGTTCATTTGGATAAAATTAGCAACTCTCTCGAAGCCGTCAAATCCCACAGCCTACTGTATTCGAGTTATTGGCAAGGTAAGACCCAATTTGTAAAAAACGGGTTTTTTCACCGAGTATGTCCAGGGCAGGCAATCGTCACCGTCAAATGGAAAAAGTCGTCGACGAAACTAAAAAAAGAATCGTCATGGTCACTCAACCAGCGTTGGATGACGATTTCCTGCAGTTGTCCGCCACAAAGGCTCGGCGTCATGACGAACAAAGAAGCCTCCTTCGTTATGGTCGAATCTTCGTTCGGGAGCTCTGAGCCGACTCAAAATATGAACCGTGGCGTCGATAGATTATGAGCCTTTTTTGAAAAAATAAAACAAAAACAAAACAACAAAACGTGTCTGGAATTGAACAAACGAGCTCTGAATCGCCAACGTCACGCGCTTACCAACAGAGCTATTGTTGAAGCTTGAGGAGTACGGGTTGAATTGCCAATACAAGCAATTCTGGGATGGCATTTGCCGTTTTGTGCATAGCAAGCGAATATACAATAAACGCCTCCTTCGTTTGAGAAAGGGGAGCGAACGGAATGAAGACAAAGTGGTTCGTTGACGATTTTGGATTGACGTTCGTCGTGCATTCTATCGTCGATGACGAGACGACGACCTGCCAGAGTTATTATACTGGATGACGATGTCTTTTTTATTTCGTCATCGCACTGTGACGAATCTGACGATTGTCTGCCCTGAGTATGTCATTTTTCTTAAGAACCATGTCATATAATATTTGTTGCTGACTAAAATATAACAAACACAAACTTAAGTGGATTTCTTTTTGATAAAACGACGCATAAACATTGAGAAATAATGAAAAAACTTGGAAGATAGTGCAATTTTTAAACCTTAATATCTGCAAAAGCGCAAATAAAATGGCAAGCTCAAATTTTCAGGCAACATAGATCAATACTTAATTAAATGAATGTCCAAATTTCAAAGAGGTATATTTTGGTGTTTTTGAGAGTATTTCATTTTTCTACGGTTTTCTTTTCATTACGCGATTAATATTTTTGTGGCAAATATATATAAATATATCGTTTTGACTCATATTCCGAAATGAAACTGAATTGCAATTGACTGCCATTTCCTGATTATTTGATGACATATTTCAGCGAAACATTTCAACTAAATCGCCATACAAAAACAGAGTGTTCGGAATATGAGTCTGTTCGGAATTTGAGACAAAACGGTACATGGCATGAAATGTTTTAGAGCTGTTTGCATTTGACGTGCAAACCCAGTCTAACCGGGCTTTAAATGCGGTAACACAAAATAACCAAAGGATACTTAGCAACCATGATCTATATCACCGCCAACCTAGCAAAGAAAATCAATCTATGACTTCGCCTTCCTTGTTAAAAATCTTACCGCATTTAGTGTTCCCGCATTTGACATTTGCATTTCAAACGCACACAGCAATATGTTTGCGTGAAAGCCTGATTCAGCGCGCGCACTTTTCTCTCAGAGAGTTTTGTGATATCTCCTACCAGGACATGACTAGACATGTTTGAACAAAATTCTTCAGAAGGTCCGAATTGGACCAACTCTGTTGCAATTCAGACCCCCCATGTTCTAATTTGGACCACGTTATATTTTATGGGTTTTTGCTCAGGTAGTAATAAAATATAACTCGGATTTGTGTGGTATCATGATTTTTAAACGTCTCCTGTAAACGGAAGCTCTAAAAGATAAACTGAATGCGCGTCAAATTTCAATTGAATTACGAGTCAGAACTAGTCCAAGTAAAATGTGGATTTTATTTTGAAAAACGTGAGTGAAATCCGAAATTGGTAAAAAATGGGTACAGTCAACTCTGACTAACTTGATTTTGAATGTATAATCATGTATGGGAGGTATCGAGATGAAGAACACATATTTTCCAATTTAGGATCTTTTTGGTATGTTGATAAAATATATTGGAGGAAGTCATTTTAGTGTTGAATATAATAAAATTTCAACACATTGAAACTTTGAATAAAAATATCGGGATAAAGAGGTGAACTTGTATGGGATACTGAAGCCGACAGCATCGAATCTGGGAACATAAAGTTGGAGAATTATCCACTACATTTAGGAGTCAAAGTTTGATATATTGAAGGAACTGCGCATTCCATCGAGCAAGGGAACTAAAACACAGAAAATCTCGTAAGGGAAAGTTGACTGTATTGTTCTCAGCACTCGTGATAGTTATTTATGCAACAAGTTGCAAAATGATGATTTTTTCAGCACGATTTGTACATTTCAATCGCGTAGGCTGCGACATAGTAGTATCTCTGAATGTCACAAATTTTCTCGTACACATCACACCGACCCATATCCATGGAGGACAGAATATGTGCGTACAGTAGCTAGTTTTGCTGCCACCTCTAAGAATGCTGGACGATCCGTTCCCAAACAAGAATTATCAGATCGGTCTGAAAATGCAGTTCGTCTAAAATGGGTTTGTCTCGGTATCCATGCAAGATAGTCTGTTTCGGAAGTAGGGCGTATTAAAGCGCATCCGGATGTGAATCGAATGCATCACTTCCGATGTTAGGTAAATCGCATAGATTCTGAGGAAAAATCTAACTTCGGCGAGAAACTTACTCTAACTTTTTATCGCGCCGACAAAATCATTAGTCTTGTATCTAAATCGTACATCACATATAAATTTAGATGCTATGGCGGAATATAAACTTAGGCTTAGACTGGGATATTTGGCTGACGCCTCTCAAACAGTACTGAAAAGTGCTACTTTTCAGCACCCAAAACAATGCTGAAAAGTAGCACTTTTCAGCATTATTTTTTTGGTAGGAAAAGCAGGTCATTATGTAGTGCATCTTATCAATGAAAAGTTGATTGGTTTGCAATGGAACTATTTTGCACAGCTTGGCTGTGGTATTGATAGAGATGCTTTTCAAGTAGATGATTTATTATTTTCTCTAATTTTCGGTGGAATACCGTTGTTTTTTAGTTTTTCCGAATACTTTTTCTTGGCCGCAAAAGAAACAAAGGCACGATCAATATTGCAACTTCTATGATTTTCTACCAATAATTTCATTTATTAAGTTAACATCTACACAGATAACACTGAATCAATAATTTCACGCCACAATACTCGGTTCGTGGCCGCATCTCTCCATCCTCGGTTCTGCCCCACGCTCGCCAAATCGATACGCACATGATCCGCCCACCTAGCTCGCTGCGCTCCACGCCTTCTTGTACCAACCGGATCCAAAGCGAACACCATCTTTTCAGGGTTGCTGTCCGGCATTCTTGCAACATGCCCTGCCCATCGTATCCTTCCAGCTTAGGCCACCTTCTGGATACTGGGATCGCCGTAGAGTTGGGCGAGCTCGTGGTTCATCCTTCACCGCCACACACCGTTCTCCTACACACCGCCGAGGATCGTCCTAAGCTTCCGACGTTCGAAGACTCCAAGTGCTTGCAGGTCCTCCTCGAGCATCGTCCATGTTTCATGCCCGTAAAGCACTACCGGCCTTATGAGCGTTTTGTACATGGTACATTTGGTGCGGGTGTGAATCTTTTTTGACCGCAGCTTCTTCTGGAGGCCATAGTAGGCCCGACTTCCACTGATGATGCACCTCCGTATTTCACGGCTAACGTTATTGTCAGCCGTCAGCAAGGATTCAAGGTAGACGAACTCGTCGACCACCTCGAAAGTATCCCCGTCTATCGAAACACCAGGTCCGTCACATTCGGGCTCAGATAGTGTACCACTTCTAGTACTGCATTTGGTCCCTCGGTAGTACAAAAGGTACTGCTGGGGGCCTTGAGGGGCTGCTGGGGCCCGTCAGGAGTTAATCATCAATATTAACCTCCTTTTCCCGAGCAGCCTAGATAGCCGCGTAGTGTCGGTAGCGGTTGTTTCAACTGGCTAAGAATTAACACTACGGACTGCCTGTTCCGGTGGTAAAAGTCCACCTCACAGGTGACCCCTAATTTATGGTGTGATGCGTACCGTGCCTAAGAATGAATGGTTAGGGGGGTCTAAATAAAACCTAACCGCAAACGGAGCCTGTGGGGTACCAGGGCGCCCTCCACAGTATTGAGTCCTTCCTGTGCTACCCGGAGCAATGGTGCAGGTGACCTTGTGTTTCTCCGAGATAATCGGCTGCCCTTCTTCAGTCTCTATCTTGAGGCTTAATAAGGGTGGGATTATGAATATGTTGACATTTAATTTAAATTTTCACCTATATGGATTCGCATTATGCGTTTTACACAGTGTGTTCTGTGCTCTTTCGCCTTTGGCGACTTTAAATAGATACCGATCTGGTTTTTTCGTTGCTGGTCTTTTTCGTGCTGAGATTGCAAAAAGCTTAATCCTGCCTAGTTTGGGTAGTGGCTACGGTTAGGTTAGCTCAGATCAATCTTCAGCATAAAAGAACAGCAACGATCAATCTTTGCAGACTCATGCAAAATGGTGCAGCCCAAGTGGCGCTAGTTCAAGAACCCTACTTTCGTAGAGGGAACTTCTATCTAGGTAACCTTGTGGACCCAGTTTTTGCTACTTTTAGCAAGCTTGAAATGGCAAACTCGCGCTCCATGCCTCGCGCATGCGTGCTCGTTAATAAAGCAATCGTTGCTACACTCATTTCTGAGTTAACTACCAGAGATGTATGTGCTGTCACAATCGATGTTTCTGTTGGTGACCTCAACAGGAAATACGTCTATTGTTCGGTATATTTACCACATGATGAACCATCCCCAACGGATGACTTCAAACGAGTTGTCGTACACTGCGTAACAAAAGGCCTTCCGCTGATTGTGGGCAGTGATGCCAATGCTCATCACATCATCTGGGGCAGCTCGGATATCAATTTGAGAGGCTCCAGTCTGATGGAATACTTAAGTAGTACAGACCTTGGATTACTTAACATAGGCAATCGCCCAACCTTCATGGTTTCTAATAGAGAAGAAGTGTTAGACATAACGCTCTGCTCGAATAGAATCAGTCACGAGTTGACGAATTGGCATGTATCAGATGAGGAATCATTATCTGATCATCGCTTCATCTTCTTTGAACATTCAAATGTAACTGCGCAGACTTTGCGTTTTAGGAATCCCCGATCAACAAACTGGGAACTCTACATTGAATTGGTTGCGACCAAATTTCATGGATATTCTCCGTCCATTGAAAATCCAAGTGATCTGGATGATGCCGTTGATACTACAACATCCTACATTATGGAAGCTTTTGAAGAAGCATGTCCTCTGCGGTCTGTAAAGACTACAAGAGGGACCCCATGGTGGAATTCCGATCTGACTAGACTCAGGAAACAATGTAGAAGGAGTTGGAACAGACGCCGTTCAGCTGGATCAGAGTCGTTCAAGTCAGCTCGCAAGGCTTACAAGAAGGCTCTTCGTTCTGCTGAACGATCCGGCTGGAAAAACCTTTGTACAAATGTTTCCAGTTTGAGTGAAGTCAGTCGGTTGAACAAAATTCTTGCAAAATCTAAGGATTTCCAAGTGAACGAAATTCGCTTACCTAATGGTGACTTTACTTCTTCCGATGAAGAAGTTTTAGAATGTTTATTCAATACACACTTCCCCGGATGTGTGGACATAGCATCTACGGATGAACCAAATGTCTTTTCATGTAGTTACGAGTCTCTGGCCTCGGCTCGCAGTATCGTAACTACTGAATCGATTCAATGGGCACTTAATAGTTTTGCTCCTTTCAAATCTCCAGGAGCGGATGGGATTTATCCTGTTCTGCTCCAAAAGGGATTTGAGTCTATCAAACATGTTTTGAAAAAGCTACTTGTAAGCAGTTTTGCTACCGGGTACATTCCCAAATCCTGGCGTGATATTACTGTAAAGTTTATCCCAAAAGGAGGACGTGCGTCGTATGAGGACGCGAAGAGTTTTAGACCAATCAGTCTGACCTCTTTTCTTCTGAAATGTCTGGAACGCATTATCGATCATCACATCCGTGATGTTTATTTGGCAAACATGCCTCTTCATGTGAATCAACATGCTTACCAATCTGGAAAGTCCACTGTGACTCTTTTACATAAAGTTGTATACGATATCGAGAAAGCATTCGCTCAGAAGCAATCCTGCTTGGGTGTTTTCTTGGATATTGAGGGTGCTTTTGATAACGTGTCTTTCGATGCCATATTGGAAGCCGCACGAAACCATGGGCTACCTACAATGATTACCAATTGGATTCATCAAATGCTCAAAAACCGACATCTCTTCTCGACATTGCGTCAAGCAGCGATTCGAAAATTGAGTGTTTGCGGATGCCCCCAAGGGGGAGTCTTGTCACCACTTTTGTGGAATCTCGTAGCAGATACGCTATTGAGGCAACTCAATAATTGCGGTTTTCCAACTTATGGATTTGCCGACGACTATCTAGCTCTGATAGTTGGTATGTGCATAAGCACCCTATTCGACCTGATGCAAAGTGCTCTTCAGGTAGTCGAGAGTTGGTGTCGCCAATATGGCCTTTCGGTTAACCCGAATAAAACATCTATTGTTCTTTTTACGGAAAGACGAAACCGCGATGGAACTCGACCTTTGCGTCTTTTTGGCACTGAGATTAATGTGACTGATCAAGTAAAGTATGTCGGAGTCATTCTAGATTCCAAACTTTTATGGACAGCTCACATTGATTTCAGAGTCAAAAAAGCTTGTATGGCCTTCGGTCAATGCCGGCGAACCTTTGGTAAAACTTGGGGCCTCAAACCCAAATATATCAAATGGATTTACACAACAGTTGTTCGACCAATATTGGCATATGGATGTCTTGTGTGGTGGCAAAAGGGCGAAGTGAGAACAATCCAATCAAAATTGGGCCATCTCCAAAGGATGTGCTTGATGGCGATGTCTGGTGCGTTCTCTACAACTCCCACAGCAGCGCTCGAGGCCCTTTTCGACGTTGCGCCACTACACATATATCTTAAACAAGAAGCACTTTCTTGCTCTTACCGTTTATGGGTACTGGATCTACTGGAGAAAAATCCAGTGAATCGTAGATCTACACACACTTCGTTGTTTCCACTTTTGGTGAATTGGGACAAAATTGTCCTTGCTCCAAGTGATCTCACAATTGCTTGTAACTTTCCTTACAGGACATTTACCACACAATTCCCTTCACGGGAAGAGTGGACGTCTGGCTATTTGGAAAGAAGTATATCAAACAATATAGTATGTTACACTGATGGCTCCCTTCTTGAAGGTAGAGCTGGTGCAGGAGTATATTCTCGTGAGCTAAGGCTGAATCAGTTTTACTCACTTGGTAGAAACTGCACCGTTTTTCAGGCGGAAATATTTGCCCTTATGTGTGGAGTGCAATCAGCACTTCAACAGCGCGTAATGGGTAAAGTCATATACTTCTGTTCAGATAGTCAAGCTGCTATAAAAGCTCTCGCTTCGGCCAACTCAAGGTCGAAGCTTGTTATCGCATGTCGAACTCAAATTGAGGAACTGAATTCAGTCAACTCTGTAAACCTTGTATGGGTACCTGGCCATTCTTCCATCGTTGGAAATGAATTGGCTGATGAGCTAGCTCGCGATGGAGCATCGCATGACTTCATTGGCCCTGAGCCGGCTATTCCAATTTCGAAGTGCTGGGTGAAGCTTCAAATAAATTCTTGGGCGGCAACTCAGCACAAGCAATATTGGAATAGTTTGGAGTCGTGTCGTCAAACAAAATTGTATATTACTGAGCCATCTCCAAAGGTGGCGAAGTATTTAACAAATCTGTCAAAGCAGAATTGCAGTCTCTTGGTCAGAGCGTTGACAGGCCACTGCCGACTCAACTATCACATGGCAAATATTCAGCGTGCTGACTCATTTGTGTGTGATAGTTGTGACTCCGATTATGGAACTTCGTATCACCTGATATGTAACTGTCCAGTTTTTGCGCAAATGCGATTCCAATTACTTGGTAAACACTTATTAAGTGAAACTGAATACAGAAGCCTGAATCTTCAGGACATCCTGTTATTCTTAACCCGCTGTGGTAATGAGCTATAGGCTCTCTTTACGCTCATGCGTTTTGCAGTGCCCTTTTTAGGGCGCTGTTCGAACCCATTGTGGTATGGAGCTACATGCTCTCATTTCGCTTATGCGATCTTCCCTCTTCAAGGGACCCCACTCCTATTTCCTCCCATCTTTCCCTTCCCTTTCCTCTCCCATCGGGTAGATGATGAAATAGGCTCAAATATGGCGATGGCACAAATCTCCCAACTGGTGGGGAACGTGCCTTTGGAGCCGGCCTTCTGATACCTGATACCTGATCCCCGTCTATCGAAACACCAGGTCCGTCACATTCGGGCTCAGATAGTGTACCACTTCTAGTACTGCATTTGGTCCCTCGGTAGTACAAAAGGTACCCAAGTTTGACAGATCGCAGTACACTTTTCACGGCATTCTAGATTACCTTATGAGCCATAAAATTTTGGGAAACTGCAAGGGACATCGAGGTCTTTAATTTATCTTTGGTAACACTGCTACCTAGGCGAGCCCTGTCGCGCTCGGCCCCACCAGCCAGCATGTACTTTGTCTTGCCCGCATTCACCACCAGTCCAACTTTTGCTGCCTCGCGTTTCAGGCGGGTGAACAGGTCTGCCACCTTTTCAAATGTTCGGCCGACGATGTCCATATCATCCGCGAAGCAAACAAATTGACTGGATCTCGTAAAAATCGTACCCCGGCTGTTAAGCCCGGCTCTCCGCATAACACCTTCTAGCGTAATATTGAACAACAGGCACGAAAGTCCATCACCTTGTCGTAGTCCCCGGTGGGATCCAAACGATACTGTCGTATGCCGCCTTGAAACCGATGAAAAGGTGATGCGTTGGGACCTAGTATTCACGACATTTTTGGAGGATTTGCCGTACAGTATAGATCTGGTCCGTTGTCGATCGGCCGTCAACGAAGCCGGCTTGATAACTTCCCACGAACACGTTTACTATAGGTGACAGACGACGGAAAATGATCTGGGATAATACTTTGTAGGCCGCATTTAGAATGGTGATCGCTCGAAAGTTCTCACAATCTAACTTGTCGCCTTTCTTGTAGATGGGGCATATTACCCCTTCCTTCCACTCCTCCAGTAGCTGTTCTGTTTCCCAGATTGTGCCGATCAGCCAGTGCAGACAAATGGCCAGCCTCTCCGGACCCATCTTTATGAGTTCAGCTCCGATACCATCCTTACCAGCAGCTTTATTGTTCTTGAGCTGGTGAATGGCATCCTTAACCTCCCTCAAAGTGGGGGCTGGTTTGTTTCCATCTTCCGCAGTACTGACGAAGGCATTTCCTCCGTTGTTCTGTCCTTCATTTCCTGTGCTCTCAGCGTCATTCAGGTGCTCGTCGAAGTGCTGCTTCCACCTTTCGATCACCTCACGCTCGTCCGTCAGAATGATCCCATCCTTATCCCTGTACATCTCGGCTCGCGGCACGAAGCCGTTGCGGGATGCGTTGAGCTTCTGATAGAACTTACGCGTTTCTTGAGACCGGCACAGCTGTTCCATCTCCTCGCACTCCGTCTCCTCCAGGCGGCGTTTTTTCTCCCGAAAGAGGCGGGTCTGCTGTTGCCGTTTCCGTTTATAGCGTTCCACGTTCTGCCGGGTCCCTTGCTGCAGCATGACCGCCCGCGCTGCATTCTTCTCCTTCAAAACCTCCTGGCACTCCTCGTCGAACCAATCGTTCCGTCGACTCCGTCCCACGTACCCGACGTTGCTCTCAGCTGCATCGTTGATGGCTGCTTTTACTGTTCTCCAGCAGTCCTCAAAAGGGGCTTCGTCCAGCTCACCCTCTTCCGGTAATGCAGCCTCGAGTTGCTGCGCGTATGCCACTGCGACATCCGGTTGCTTGAGCCGCTCTAGGTCATACCGGGGCGGCCGTCGGTACCGTACGTTGTTAACGACGGAGAGTTTTGGGCGCAGTTTGACCATCACCAGATAGTGGTCGGAGTCGATGTTAGCGCCACGATAGGTCCTGACGTCGATAATGTCGGAGAAGTGCCGACCATCAATCAGAACGTGGTCGATTTGCGATTCTGTCTGCTGTGGTGATCTCCAGGTGTATCGGTACGGAAGGCTGTGCTGGAAGTAGGTGCTACGAATGGCCATATTCTTGGAGGCGGCAAAATCAATTAGTCGTAGGCCGATTTCGTTCGTCAGCCGGTGGGCGCTGAACTTTCCAATCGTCGGTCTGAATTCCTCCTCCTGGCTAACCTGAGCGTTTAGATCTCCTATGATGATTTTGACGTCGTGGCTTGGGCAGCTGTCGTACTCGCGTTCGAGCTGCGCGTGAAAAGCGTCTTTATCATCATCAGTGCTTCCGGAGTGAGGGCTGTGCACGTTTATTATGCTGAAGTTGAAGAACCAGCCTTTGATCCTCAACTTGCACATTCTCTCATTGATCGGCCACCACCCGATCACGCGCCTCTGCATATCACCCATCACTATAAAAGCTGTTCCCAGCTCATGTGTATTGCCGCAACTCTGGTAGATGGTATGGTTACCTCTAAACGTTCGCACCATTGATCCCTTCCAACACACTTCCTGCAACGCTACGATGCCGAATCCACGGTCCTTCAGCACGTCGGCGAGTATGCGTGTGCTCCCGATGAAGTTGAGAGATAAGTTGTTTACTTTTTTGGCAGTTTTCTCCTCTCTTCTCTCGCTTCTCACGGACGGAGAAAGTTGCCATCAGTATGCATTTGAATTCTACAGTCAATTGTACTGTATAATATCTTATATTCATTTTTGCCGTTAAATTGCGTCGTACATTGTTTTTCTCACGCATAAAAATGTTTTGCAACACTTGTGACATTGTACACTTTTTGAGTGTTACGAAATTGTAAAAGTTTAAGTGAATACCCGTAGTGACAGTTCGTGACAGCAGAATCTCGGCTCATCTTGACGTACATAAATTTCGTATCGGTTTCTCCCTCCCAGGCTAAAACCTGAGACGAGACTCGCGGAGACGGTCTTCTTTTTCTGCGATTGCTGATTTTTTTTTCTTATGTTGCTACTTAAAACACAACATCATTATTATCTTGTTGAAAAGAGCGCATATAATTATTAAAACAAACATCGATGTGTTTCATTAATAAACAATCGGCCTGTGTTGGTGTTCATAACAATTCGCTTGAAGACCTAAACAAGAGACTGAAATGCTTAGTTTTGTAATTGTTTTTTTTTCAGGGTTGTTCGGAATTTTGGAAGTATTTAACCCCTCTACCGACAGCTTCAATTTATTTTGCCGTAAAAATATTCAGCTATAGCAGTTTTTTGTTTTTCGATATTTTTGCATCATTTTTTCACATGCCCTAAAAAATGTCTTCTACACACTTAGATTTTTTCTCGTTGTTCGGAAATTTTTTTTACCGGATACGTACTGTAAATAAATATTCAACTGAAGTTTCGGTATTACAAACAAGATTTACCGAACACCCTTGAATATATAAGAAAATCAAAACAATGTTCTTCCAATTTTACCGAAATCGTCGTTTTATTTACCGGAAAAACTGTAAATCGTTTGGATTCACCGTAGACTGTAATTTTTTACCGTACTTCAGTTCATAGTGCCACAATGCTTTACCGAACAAATTGTGATTCGATATTTTTGAGGCCGCCATATTTGTTTTGATGTGCTAGTCAAAATCCAATACCGTTTAATATTCTGTGTTGTGGTCATGGACACTGTTTTTTGAAAAAAATAAAACTACAACAGCAGGATGAGCGCCTGGAACTACTTTTCCGTAAGTATGAGCTGAGGGAATCTTTTAAAAAACCTATTTTTAAGGTCGCTAATAAAATATTTTCGTTGTAGTATCCAACTGCCCAATTACGGTTCCGGATAGAATCGTCACACTAACGAGCATAACCACCCATGAATGGAATTTTTGTGCAAAAGCGCAGGTTCAAGTTGTTGGTGATGCCGCTGGTGGTTTCCCATCTTCATAAGCAGACATTTAGTTCATCTTCATACGTATTTAAAACGAAAACGCGAAATAAATCGATGAACTTTTGCTATCAATATGAAATTTATTGTTTTTATTTTGTTTTGATCATCCTATTCTATTACGACTGCCTGCTGCTACGAACAATGCGTTCGGTAGTTTATTTTACAATTCGTTCGGTAATAATTTACGAGCATATTGTAATTTTTTGACAGCTGCGTGTCGATTGAAATTACAGATTTTTCGGTAATCCTTAACTTTACCGGAAGCATTACCGAGCGCTCAGCGGTTTATATTTCGGTAAAAAGATTACCGGAGTCGGTGATATTTTCTAAGTGTGTACTTTAAGAATCTGTGTTGATATTAACCATTGGTTATCTAGCTCCGGAGATATTCAGAAATTTCTTCCCGACCAGAACCATATTCCTATCAGTAGCAGTTAAAAATAATAAAAATTGATATAATTTTGTTATCAAGTTGGATTTGTTCTCAACGTGTTATATTTTCAGTAATACTATTATAATAACATTTGTTATATTATTGACATCGCATTTATAAGTTTGCTGCAAATTACATCCGATGTCATAAACAGTAACATAATTTGCAATAATTTTGTTATTTTGTAACATCCTTGCAACACATTCTGTAATAATTCTGTTATAACCATAAAAGGATTTGTTATATTTTAGTTTTGTTTGGTGCAAATTTTGTTAGTTTTTGTTATTTAAACTACTAACGGTACATGTTTGATAACAACTGGTGATATAAAAAATCATATCAAGGAAACACATTCTGTCATAACCTTGTTTCTTCCGTCTGGTCGGGTTGGGGGACAGATGTTTTGCCATATTTTAGTCTGGTTCGCTGTTCGGAACAATAATTTAATGAGAGTCTGTTCTGAAAAATAAAGCAAATTTGTGCTATCGTTTTGGTGTAATGAACATTTTTGTTTCTAATACCAAACTGGCCGTATGAAGATCTTGAAAACTGCAAAAAAAAACACCATTTTGTAATATTTAGATTTCTTTGAGACAACTCAACTGATTTATATGATTTTTCCAGACAAACTCTTCAAAACATTTAAGTTTTTTTTTAAATTGACTGGAAACAAAATGGCAGTCAAATAAATTTCATATGGAGAATGTAGGTCCTCCAAGGAACATCTGAATTTCTTCAAAACCATATGACCAATGATCAATATTGATTCAGATTGTTAAAACAGAAGAGAAAAAATGGTGCAAAAATATCAAAAAACAAAAAAAAAACAATTCACTTTTTGTGGTACAAAACGTGAGCTGCTGGTAGAGGTGATAATAAAGCTAACATCGAGAATATTGATCATGGCCATAATAAAACATAAACAAATCCACCAGCTCTGAAAATATTACTTCGAAACTTTAGATATTCACAATCTTGATAAGGAAAATTTCCAGCACATACGAAACTTGAACATCAGTGGCGTAACTAAGGTTTTCTGAGCACGGTGTGGAGTCATTCCGGGCCCTTAAAAATAGGGTTGTGCACTGCTGAGATAACATACAATAAATATATTTTGTCGAAATTCTTTAGAACCAGAGTAACAGAAAAGTGATTCACGTTTTCGAATAAGACATCAATCGGAGGCCATTGCTTTGATCCACGTTACATCACTACAGTTATTCAATATTTGATGTTCTCCACCACTTACCTTCTTCGATATTGCCTTCCAACAATTCTGCGATTTCATCCTTCTGCACATTTCCATCAGCTGCGTTCTGATTGTAGTTTGGAATCTCCTGACTCGTGTTACAGCCCATCGCGAATATACTTTTTAATCACGACCACAACTGTGCAATTTCCATTCAAATAAATTTCCGCACTAACTACATTCAAAAAATCGTGACATTCTGTAGGAAAATGCAATCATTGACCGCAATCAGATACCCTTTCGACGATGTCATCAATTTCCGTTTCTCATCTGTACATCACAACCGCATGGCACAGGATTCGTTTCTTTCGGCCTTCCTTTCGTAACAACCATCAATCATGAATCGACTCGAACTTATTCCTTCTTCCCGCGGAGAAAGTTTTCACGACAGTCAAACGAAAGGAACCTGATTTCGACCAAACAATTTCACTTCTCACACTGACCTTCCCAAACGAATCTCTTTTCGCGGTTTGAATGACGTGTGAAAATTTGTAGCACCCAATGCAGGAGTTCAATCAAATAGATCAACATCAAATAACTCGCGGATGATGACTAAAAATCGATAGCAATTTCAACGAACTTTTTGTCGTGCGTGTCATTTCACCCGAGGCAGCTACGTACTTCGATAGTTGCAGCAAAAAAGATGACCATTAATTATTCAGCACTGCACTATTATTCCGATTTTTTTGCTTTAATCTTACAAGGTGTTTGAAGGTACGATTAAAGGAAGTTTAAACTTCGGTATTTTGTATGCACTTGCTTTCACTTGTGATAGTTTCCCGCTAAATTTTCACCACAATATGCTTCACAATGCTCCCCAGACCGTTATTAACAGAAAAAAAAATCTCCATCAAGTCTGTGCTCACAAGTCGATTTCTTTAGCTCGGGCAATTTTTTAATCATAGGGCTCGTTTTGAAATTATTTACTTATGATTTTGTCCGCAAATTTCAGGTAATATAGTGATATTTACACGTTTTTTTTTTCATCTACCGTTTTTATAATAAAATATGCTCTGCCAATACTTTGTTCAAAGTTGGGTTGTAAAGATATTCTTAATTTCTCGACAGATTTTTGATATGATTGATTAACAAAAGTTTTAGTTATCTCCTTTTTTAGATGTAATCTGCAAAATTTATCAATGTTTGTAACAGTCAGGTGACTACTGGATCAATCTTATGAGTATTGAATTATGTTCTAGTAACTATTGCAAAGTGTTCTCATCTCATCTCATCTCATCCCATTCGGTTTGTTTCTAGTTCGTCGAAAATTAGTGAAGCTTTGGAAAATTTGAAGCTTTGGTGCTACTATGGAAATTAGGGGCATATCTGATAAAAAAATATTCATATAAAACATTAAAGTTTTACTTTATTTTTTTTTTACTTTAAAGCTAAGTATGCTGTTCCGCTCAAGAAAAGTAAAAATTTCTGCGGAAGAAATGGTCAAGAAATTTTCTACATTGAGCTCCATTTGAAATGACATTTCTTTTCAACTGCGTACTGCAATCAAAGAAAAATGCATTTCTTGGCCATTTCGTGCAAGAAATTTTCCACGCATCGAGATAGGCGATTACTTTTCTGTTGAGGTGCATACTTCGCTAAATTTGTGGGAAATCAGGGGTATTTGTAATCAAACGACATCATGCCACCACATAATCGCTAGTGTTTGGAGACGATGTTTTTATTCCAGAATGCGAAACCATCACCTCCAACTTAGTTCTAATAACCTCCGTTATGAAAGATAGAGGCGCGTCGATTGTCGCCAGATTATCGTTAAACAGTCAATAAAAATGTCCGCTGGTAAAAGTGACAACGCGGCTAGAAAAGAGAAGTCTGCTTTTGCGTAATGTTAGAAGTTTCTGCTATATGGCATATAAATCACGTATTCAAAATCCATCATACCTGACTGATTTATAGACACATTTGAGTGAAAAAGTACGAAACGAACTATTTTGCACACTTTCACCAATTGCTACGACATAGCCAAGATAATTCTAAGCCATAAACAAAAATTAAAATGGAAATTCACGGTTTTCTCTCGGTAGTAATTGAAATACCAGGATATTTCCCGGTTTTCCCGATCTAGCGGTTCACTGGTCACCCATGTTCTAACTGATAAGGTGAAAGTTGGACGTTTTCTACCGCTATTATGTTTAAAATGCAATAACTTTTTTGTTTATCAATATTTTATTAGCACCATTTTTCACAGTTTCTAAAAAATCTCTTCTGCTTTGAGAACCTGGGTCCGGAGATATTCCGAAATCCTTTGGAGCACCAACGCGTAGCAATAACCCACGTAAATAACTCAGGCTACAGATTTTTTGTCAAGCTTGTCTACTGGCTTTTCGAAACAATACCTTGATTTGAGGCTGTTATGGTAAAATGAAGCACCGTTATGTTATGAACATTAATGTTTCTGATCCGTATCAATATCTTGAAATTTTCAAAAACATATCATATTGTTGTTTTTAGATTTCTCAGAGAAAATTCATCCGATTTAAATGATTTTTCCAAAAATCTCCATTTTGTCATTGACTTCAAAGCACATATTTAAATTTTTTGATAAATTGATTAAAAACAAAATTGCTGCTAAAAACAACAGGTCGGCAGAGTTGGTCTACCAAATAAACTTTGGAATATCCACAAACAATGATCAATATCGACACAGAGCATGAGCATGAGCATTGATGACCGTACAATTCGTAGTCGCTACTCCGTGATTGCCTCGAATAATCAAAATTCAGGGAATTAACAACCACGCCTGACGCCAACCACGTCGTTACGGTCATCGGGGAAGGGAAAAAATGTTAGTGTGACATCCATTGTTCCTAAACACCGAGTATACCTCTGCATCTTCATGGTTGCCACGGGAAGGAGTTTTGTTAGTGGGAGGGCTTCAAAGCTACATGATCAGGATTCACCTTGGTAAGTGATGCGATTCATGTAACCTCTGTTTAAAAAGTTATCTATCAATGCGTCGACATCTTATGTCAATACTTAAAGTGTCGAACCATCCATAGTTTGTGCAACAAATACAGCCATCTCTCTCTAACTCGATATTGAAGGGACCATCGAGTTAGGTAGGTATCGAGTTAGAGAACATAAAACCAGTGCAACTGCGATCCAAGAGACCATCGAGTTAGCCATGAAAACCAATTTCTACTATGGTTCTCTAACTCGATATCGAGATACGGAATATCGAGTCAGGGAGAGTTACCTGTACATAAAACATACATGTCAGGGTACAAATGTGTTATTACAAGCATGAAACGAGCTCACCAGTTGGTAATCCATCCTCGACGATCTCAATCTTAGCGTCAGTACGCTTAAGCAGGGATACAAAATCACTCCGATGGCGCGCGAATAAAGTGCTAACTCACAATGATCAATATCGACACAGATTCTACAATAAATAATAGAGTCTTTTATTTGTGAAAAAATGGTCCAAAAATAAAAAATGGTCCAAAAACTTGATTACTTTTGGAGCGAAAAAAGATGCTGCCTGTAGAGGGGATGATAAGACAGACATGGACTATCAATTTTTTCAAATGTTGGTTCAAGTTCCATGAAACAAATTTATAGAAAATTATCTTCAACACAATCAGATTTTATTATTAACTATAGGGGAACCATTCATACGATTTTGGTCTACTGTGCATACAAAACTGGAACAGAATTCTTCTAGGTCGGAAGTTAGTGCTTTTCCCTTGAACGATTTTGAATCCCATGGAACAAAATAATAATGGATGTTCTAAAATGTCATTTTTTTCAATAATTGGCTAGATGAGACACCTTTACAGATAGACACCGACACGTTAATGCCTGGTTTAGGGACAGAAAGTCGAAAGACGAAACATCGAAAGAAAGAAGCTCGAAAGACAGAAGGTCGAAAATGATTTTCTCGGTGGGAAATTATTGCTCCTTTAAAAAATGACCTTTTGTATTTCCTTGATTGTTTTTCCAACTTTTGTCTTTCGATCCCCTGTCCTTTCTACGTTTTGTCTTTCGATTTTTTGTCAAAGATTTTTAATGTGCACAGTGGATTTTTCTTTTAAAATAATTGAACCACCACTGTTTGGATCGATGCGGCTATATCTTTTGGTAACATTAACCTCACAGCAACGTTGCACACACCTAAGGAAAAGATCACCATAACATACCATTCGAAAATCTAATTGATTTCTTTTCGCAACTAGGATTTTCATGCCTATTACGGTTTAAACCAGCCGACGGTATTTTGAAAAAAAACCTGAAGTTCGTAGACACAAAAGTCAATTTGGACAAATTAAGAATTAAAATTGTGAAAAATAATAGAATCGTAGAATAGAATAGAATAGAACAATAGAATCGGATGCTTAAGCAAGGGCAAATGTTCAAACACAGTTTGAATAACCTTTCCTTGAGTATGGCTTAAGTTCAGTTGTCTTATAGACAGTTCTATATGAAATCTAGGTAATAGTGAAAAATTTTTGTTCGAAAGTACAATTATAAAATAGAAATCACTGATATAATGAGGTATGTCTTGTCCTTAAATCCGGATACCAGATGCAGGCCTTGTATTTAAATCTGAATACTTCCGAATCAAAATCCAGACAGCTGCAAATAACATGAATCATTTGACAAAATTAAAAAAACAAAATATGCCTTTAATCGAATAAATAACTCATTTATTAGAACTTTAAGCCCGAACGAGCTCCATCATATAGGATTGAATGGAAAAGAAACATTTTTAAGCATCGTTTACCTCACCTGAAGCCAAAGATATCCGATTCGGCGATGTGGGTTCGAACTGTTTGTGTTGATAATTAAAATCGATCGTTTTTAGGCATTCAAACGGAACTTTGTTCACTTACACACTCAATCTGTTCGGTAAAAATAACTGTGTTTTTGAACTACCGAAAAAGTCAATAGAATAAAAAAAAAATGTCCGAAATCGAATAACAACGATTTTTCACTGAAATGTTGCAGAGAGCTTTCTTTTTATATCATATATCGATAAAAAATAAAACATGGTGAAATTTGCTTTTCAATTACGCGTGAGGACAGTTTTCATTTTACAGTGATACCTCCATGAGTCGATATTGAACTGACATTTTCAGTAGTTCCAAAACCCAGTGAAATTTTACCGACCCCAGTAATTAAATCTAAGTGTGTATAACACTTTTTACAATACAATACTAATACTACTACTACACTACTACTGTATTAATATTATTCAATCGCACGTTCGAACAAGCAAAATATATCACTTTAAAAGAAGTTCAAATTTGAAGCCACTTGCCTGTAATTCCGGACAATCTTTGTTCACAACTTTAAATGCCTATGTATACTATATTTTATAGGTGCTATAGGTGCGAAAACCAAATTTCAAGTAATTTTATCCGGCGATAATAAGTATTCACAAATGTTTATAGATTGCATCCGTTATTGAAACAAGTATTTATAAGCTACCGTCAAACGGGGTAACTTGCAACAATTTTCAACTTCAAAGTTATATGGATGAAAAATTTGAGGATACAGATGAGACAAAAACTATTTGGTACCCTAATCGCCACGTATAGAATAACACGCGGTATTAATTTTGTCAGTATTTCGTTTTCTGGGATCAGGAGAGACGAAAAATATACATTTTCAATGCTACCCCTGATGTGGGGTAACATGCAACACACAGTGCTACCTAAAGTACACTATTAAAAATTTAATCTATATCGTGTTATTATGATCCTTTAATATTTTTTTGCGATTGTGCGATATTTGCCAGAAAACCATTCGCCAGAAAACTATTCGCCAGAATGACATCTGCCAGAAAACCATTCGCCAGAAAGTACCATTCCCCAGAATATTTTTTTTGTCGATTTTGATCAATTAATGAAGGGTGAAATATCTCGGAATCCAAAGATGGTCGTCACAATATTCGACTTATGCCACTTCTCACATCTCCACGACTACTAAACTAGTGCTACTACTACTAGTGCGGTTACAATATCGTTCTTCTCCTTTTAAGCTTTCTGTTAGTGCACAGAGTGGAGACATTATTACACTGTTATTCTACACCTCTTGTGAGATTTTTGTCTATGAGATTTTGAGACAATATTCTAAGCTGTTTTTCCTAGTTTCAATTCTCGAAGTTATGCATTGCCTTTTCTTTTACCACGAGCTATTCTTTATCTGTTCTTCTTTATCAGAATATTGTATTGTACCGAATTTCTCGTACAACTGCCAGATAATTTTTGCTCTTTAATGAGTAGTTTATTGGGGTTGTGCTTCTTTCACCCGAATATCGATACCCCGAATGTCGGTTCCCCGAACACCAGTTCCGCAAATGCCAGTTCCCCGAATACCCCGTTATCTCAAGTGGCATATTTCCTCGAAAATGTTTTGGCACTCATAATTATAATAATTTATTGTATATTTCAGGGTGATGAACGATTCATCATTTTCTTTGGGTTCATTCAAATATTACGTAACGCAAAATTTGCCAATTTTAGACCCTCTCTCTCCTCCACGTAACAGCTTTTGTATAGAAAATTTAAAATTTTTGTATGGACCGTAACACTATGTAAGACCCCCTCTCTCCCCCAGTTGCGTTACGTAATATTTGAACAATCCCTTTGTCGTTTTTTTCTAGTTCACCACTCTGTCTCTGAAGAATGTTTCTTATCTATAATGAACTGCATCTATTTTGAGACCGTCCTTCAACCACAGGGTCGCTCAAGGGGGGTGGGGAGGGGCTAGAAGGTGGTTGTTCCTATCCTAATACAGTAATGTCTCGATTTTGTCAGCCCAATGCTGCATTTAGGGTTGACAAAATCGGGAAAGAGCTAAAATCGAGATAAAATTTTTCGACTGGTTTCAAGTTTGATTTTACTTAAGGACTTAGTTTTATGATTTCGTTAATATAAACATTATTTTTTTTACTTCCATTTTTCTATGTACCGTAATCCAAGGTAACATTGTTAGATAATTATTAAGAACTAGTGGTCCCGGCAAACTTCGTCTTGCCATCAAGTAGGCTGTTGAAAAACACTATGCAAATCCCGTGTAGAAAATGTCAGATTAGTTTACTCCCGTTTTCCCCACTATCCCGAAGACTTTCTTAATTTTTTCATCGCACAAACACGTCGGAGCCCTGGACGAATTCAACAGTGAAAGAATCATGTAAGTCCAATCACCCGTTCTCAAGTTATTTCGTGACATACAAACATCATTCCATTTTTATTTATATAGATTTAAAATTTCAAAAATTCGACCTTTAGATAATTGTGGTTAGACGTGGCCAAGGTCATAATTGACTTAATGCATCGAATATTGCTAGTATTGATGTGTTTTGTCTTATCAAAATAAATATCAATTTTAGGCTGACAAAATCGGGTCAAAAAGGGTGCTAAAATCGGGGGTAGATAAAATCAGGGGCTGACAATATCGGGTCATTACTGTACCACGAGCCATACTAATTTCAGGTCATTCGGGAGAATGGATTGCGAGGAAAAGTGTGTTCGGGGAAATGATACTCGAGGGAAAAACATTTGGGTAAAAATAGACCAAAAGGTTTTTAGTGATAATGATCGCCTAAATTTCAGTACATGAAAAAGTATTCAAAAAAGAGTCATTGTCTATCGCTACTTGATATGGTTTGGGGAAAAAAAGAATTCTCCATTCTTCATACATAGGATGTTCTTATTAATTCTACAACTGTCTTATTCGTCTGAAAGCTCCTCAAAGTTGTTACAGTAAATATAACTTTAATTTTCGAGTAGAGGCATTAATTACAATCAGTCTTGTCAATATCCAACGAACTAGCCCTTGAAAAACAACAAAACTTTAAAGAACAGCATATGATGAAAAGAAGGGAGAACCACTTGTGATTATTTCAAACCATAATTCCCTGTAAAACTTAATAATATAAAAAAAAACTTTTAATTGAAACTGAAAAATTCAGGAAGGAAATCGTATGGAATTCACTAATTATAAAAGTATAATCTCATGCTATAAAATCTGTATAACAATAGCTGCAACGTATATTGAAATCTCGTAAATATTCAATGAATTAGTCTATAAGAAGCAAACAAAACTTTGAAGAACAGCTTATGCTTAAAAGAAGGGCGAATTTCTTGTTAAGTCTTCCAAACCATAATACCATTTTACAGGGAAAACATATATTTTAAAAACAACCTTACTTTATTGCCAGTATCTTTCATAAATAGTGGAGCAGCTTTTAATGAATGCAATTGTTATTCTGTGGTACGTTTTCTTTCTAGTTCCACTGTTTCTCAGGATTAAGTGCTGCCTCTTCAATTCATATTTATAAAGACTCAAATGTTGATGTTGATCGTTGAACGCTCGAGAAATCTTGAACCGTAAGGAAGTCATGTGTACCTTGTCCATCAATTAGTATACTAGAACCACACTATCCATAATGGATATTCGAATCTGGCTCACTGAGTCAACTGGAGATGGTGTCCAAGAGATCCTGTACTTTTTTGAGTATACAAACAAAAATTTCCAATTTTTTTAACGCTGTGGCTTGATTAGTTCTCCTACAATTGCAAACTTGATTTACCTGAAAAAAAAAAAAATAAAAAAAAATCTTGGGGATGGTCCATTCTGGGGAATGGCACATTCTGGCAAATGGTTTTCTGGCGAATGGTCTTTCTGGCAAATGGTTTTCTGCAATATGGTACTTTCTGGCGGATGTCATTCTGGCGAATAGTTTTCTGGCGAATGGTTTTCTGGCAAATATCGCACAATCTTTTTTTGCATTAAAAGCATGACAATAATCAAAAACAGGCTTCTCTACTCTTAGAAAATTAATTATTTTTGCTTGAATTATGAGTAATAAATCAACTCCATTAGCATTGCATAAGGTGTCCTTACGAAGAAAATAAAACGTATCATAAAACTCGAAGTTATTGGAAAGTCATTGAAACACTTTAACGCAATTTTTCCACAAATACAATGATATTTTAGGTTATGCTTCACATTACTTATTTTTTTACATATTTAAATCAAAGTTACGTATCTCATATTAATATGTATGCCTTGAAATTGTGTCTGTTGGTGTTTTGACATAACTTTCATCATATTTAATGCAAAAAGTTCTCAATGGAAGATCTGCAAGTTATTTTATATACAGATTTTCAGAATTATTAATTATTTTTATGGAGATTTTTCTAATAACAATGTGATTTATGTAAATTTTCTAATACTTAGCACCAAAGGTGTATTGAATTGATTGAGCTGAAAAAAAATTTAATGTACTCAACAAATATATGTTCAATTTTGCCTTTTCATATGTTTTCGATGACAAACGGCAAGAAATATCGAACAATTGAGATCAAAACTGTTGTTGCAAGTTACCCCGCAAGGGTAGTCAAAAGCGTTTTTGAATTTTTAAAGTGTTTAAGCACCAAAATATCAAAACTTTTATATTGTCAATTTGTACACTACTAAGTATTGTAACTGATAGTAAATGCCCCGAATGCCATATTTCTACCGTTTGTGTTGTACGAGGAACGTTTTTCGGCATTAACTTCATACAATCTAACGTGTTATATGATTTTCGCCTCCAGAAAACCAACCAAGAAAGAAACAACACCCAAACCCTCGCCAAAATCTTCTGTTGTATATCTCTGGTCCATAAATGGCGGAATAAATTAAAATAATTTAACTCAATGCTGACCGAAACGACAATTCTATAACATGTCGAAGTGTTGCAAGTTTCACCCCTGTTGCAAGTTACCCCGTTTGACGGTATACAAAGCGTACAACAAGCGTAGGAAGAGACAGTTGTCGGGGTAGCAGAAAAACTAAAATGTATCGCGTGTTTGCAGCATCCCTTTCAATAAGTAAAGAGAGTGTTGAAACCAATATATTCATTCAAAACCTAAAAGAGAAAATAGTTGAAGGTTGATAAAGTATATTTGATGTAATAAGAACACCAATTTTTACTTTGGATATGAGAAATCTTCACGTTGAGTTGGCTATGAAATCAATCTTGTGAAATACTAACATGTAACTTTGATTATCGATTCAAAAAAAAAGTTCCACCGAGTTCCACCCTAAATCACGCACGGGCATGTTTCTTAGAGGTCTGAAAAATACAGCTGCAACTCCCTGCAACTCGTCGAGATTTTTGATTATTTTTAGGTATACTCCTTAACCAGCACAAGTATGAAAATGAGTTGGTTGTGATAAAAAATCCGATAATCTTGCAATGCTTTGTAGCCTTGGCACAACCTTACATTACACCATAGCAAGTTTATGCTATAAATAGGTAATATATTTTAAATGTAGTTTCCAAGATTTTATTTAAATTTTGTATTAACAACTAGAAAATTGGAAACAACGTTTTTTTTGGTAAAGGCGTATAAGTCACTTTTTCAGCTACAGTAAGAAGAGACATATTTGCAAATAACTTCATACATCCTTATGAGCAGTACTAATTGCAAGGTTTTTCTTGGAAAATAATGAAATTGGCGCTTGGGACAGTTTAGCGATTATGCGTATATTATACGTCTTTTATGCAAATTGTAGCACTTTTGACCAGAAACAACTTTCCTTTCCATACAAAGGTGCTCAAATGGCTTGATCTTCCAGTTTTGATTTTTGTCCCCCATCTCCATACATTCAACGCACTCAATTCTAATAGTTCCAAAGGTTGACATAAAGAATGCAAAAGATTCAAATTACAATTTGAGGGAATCTCAACAAAAACTTATAGATTTTTACAGAAACACCGTTTTAAAGATACCGCGAAATTTAAAAGGAGAAATCACCGGAATCTTATAGATTAGCCGAGTTCCAAAGTTTGTACCACATTCTTAATATTTCCACAAAAATCGAAGAATAGCTTCTAGAATTCCATAATTATTATAACAAACCCAAATGTCTATCGGAATCGTAAAACTCCTAGGGATTCCAGAATTTCAAAGGAAATCGAAAAATCCACGATGTCATAGTTCTAATGGTAAATTCAGAATAACTTTATCAAAACCTTAATTCCTACCGCCATTAATTACCGCAATGCACACAAAAAATAAACAAATTCCTACGGTAACCTTACCACGTTCTCAGATTTTATTTAAATTATAGAATTGCTAATGCTAGTTTCAGACTAGAGCTGATATTTCGTATAGGCTAACTTGATATCAAATATCATGCTTGTTATTTCTAGTGAAAACAAGATGAATGGTATCTGATATCAAGAGAGCATTTAAAAAGCACTAGAGAGATTTAAAAAGCATGCCTTAAAAATTTTCATTTTTTAATTATGAGTTTGAATCCTTGCATTTCATTGCTCCTATGATCACTTGATAAAAAATATTGCACTTTCCTGCTCCTTATTTGATTAACCAAAGCAACGCAATGCAATAGTAGTTTACGGAACAAGTTGCAGAATGATGATTTTTACAGCACGAGTCGTAAATTTATCCTACGAGGCTTGCCGAGTCAGCCTGCAACGAATTACGTACAACTTTTTTTGAAATTTTAGAGAAGACCACTTGAGGGTATTGGAAATTACATCGGAATGCATTCACCATTATTTTACAATTTCTGAAATATTGTTTTGTTATGATTCATTACGCAACTCAAAACAGTTGCGTAATGAGAAAGCGTTGCGTAATGCATCATTACAGCACTGAGCGTAATGACTATTGCCGTACTATATACTTCAGTGCAGGAAAGTAGACTGTTTCATGACAGATTGGCGTGATGAAAAACAGCCTATTACGATGAGTAATTGCAAAAAAAGACATTTTAAAGACTGGTAGAAAGTTGGCTGTATTTTTACAAACCTACTTTGAATCAAGTTAGTGTTTTTTTTTTTCCTGAAAATAACGGTGGATGAAAAACCGAATATCATAATTTCCTTATAATTTGTGAGTTGAACAATCAAAAAAGCCTAACTTCAAAACAAGCCTTAAGTTGTTTTTTTTTTCTGGTGTGCAATTTGGATATGGAAATCGACTGGCGAACACCTATGTGATAGAGATTGTTTCTGATAATAACGGCCTGTGGAGCACCGTGTCCTCCATTCAACGTTTCAACCAACTGTAGCCCAAACACCGATGTTTATAGTGTTCCCGACGCGAGTTCACCCACACCACTTCGCCTAGAAATTATTTCACATCGCGAAAAAAAATATCGCTGCACATTTGCTTATTGATTACCCGTCGCCACGCCGTCACTATTGTCTCCTTGCCTTCACAAAGGCCGAACACGACTTGCAAACGCGGTGATTAAGGTGCTTCCCTTGTCTAAGTTGTAGTCCTGTAACCGACCACGGCACGCGATCCAACTTTCATCGTAACGACTTCCAACGGAGAAGTAATCAACGGACAAAGCACCTAAGCGAACCTTCGAATCCCATCTGAGCCCCGGAACTACTCGACCGACCACAGTGAGTTCTTTGTTGCAACTCAAACAGCTGCCTGATGGCGCGCGGTTGTTTGCCCAGGAGTAAACTGTAGGCATGGTGATCCTGAATCGAAATTATTGGTTCCCCGTCTCCAATCCCCAATCGGATGGTACGATGGTTCTGTTTGAGCAGAAACCACGTTGCCTTCCAAGCCAGGGGCCATTAGTCGCAAACGATCGTCACCGTTGTAATACAATTTGTGGAAAGGATTCAGCGCTCTTGGCATTTCGAGGTCAGTTTGAGTTGACCTCATTAGACGCGGGATAGAAACCATGAAACTAAGGCACAGACAAACAGACGTAACGCTAACGAAATTTCCAGCGACTACTCGATTCAACGATTATACCCAAATAACCACCAAGCACTTAACACTCTACAGCTGCGATATAGTGCTAGAACATGGCTTATAAGTCGTTCAACAATTCTATATAAGCACTAAAGGGTGTACGGATATAAATTGCTACAAAATTCGCACGTTCAACCAACCATCTTCAAACATTCAGAGAGTAAAATAAAAAATGTTATGAATATTTCCCCATATTTGTTTTATTAACCCGTTAACGCCCAAGGTATCTCACAATTGGAATTCATAGTCGTATTCCCATAAATTAAACCTTATTTCACCAAAAAAAAATCAAGTCAATGGTGGGGATCCAACAAAAATTCTTGAAAGTGTGTCGTCCATATCTAGTTGTTCTATTATTTTATTTTCGAGATTAATCAAATATATTTTCATGCTCTTCGACTCATTACAATGTAAACAAGTTGAAGAAAAACTGCAGGTGAGGGGTAATTCATAGATTACGTCACGTACAGAACAGGAAGGAGGGGGTTACAAGGAAACGTGACTACCCATATGCAAATTGAAATCCATACATAATGTGTGATATAGAGGAAAATTGAGGAAGATGAATATGGTAAAACTTTGCGTGGCGTAATTTATGGACGTACCCTGATAAAGAAATTGCAACATAAAGAATACAAATTTCAGAGGCGAAAGATGCATGCCAAAACTAAATTATTAAGTGACTTCAATTCAATTTTCTGCTCTACCACGTAAGTAAGATACAGGCATACATACATTTCCATACATGTCATGTACAATTATGCACACTTATACCCTTTATACCAAAAACAAAAAAAATCCTACGTCAAATATTTTGATTATAAAAAAAAACCTACAGATGTTTCAAAATAGTCTTTAAAAGGATTCTATAAAACTTGCCAGCTGATAACTATCAAAATATTTTTTGTGGGTCAAGTTATTAGTATACAATGTGGCTCGGATCTGACAGCGATCGAAATATATATTTGGCAATATCAGAATTTCGTTAGTGCTAATCAAAAGTTA
Organism: Aedes aegypti; assembly: GCF_002204515.2. Classification (NCBI taxonomy): domain Eukaryota; kingdom Metazoa; phylum Arthropoda; class Insecta; order Diptera; family Culicidae; genus Aedes; species Aedes aegypti. Next base: position 279,454,596 of record NC_035109.1, read on the forward strand.
GTCCTTCAGTCCAATGACAGTCAAATATTGGACTCCAACTATTACTTGCTTTACAGACGTGAATATTTGAAGCCAAAATTATTCGTCTATAACGTTGAAGTTACTGCATCACTGATGCATATGGTCTTATCCACCGATAGAATCGAATCCACGCGGTCCAAGATTTTTGACACTAGAGCGGGTCAGAATACCTGGGGAGCATACGTAAGCGTGCCCGCTCAAAATGTCACAATTCTTGGACCAAGTGAGTTCAGCAAGGGAGGCTCTGTACTGCTACCTCAACGTGTCGCTGGTTCTAAAAAGTAAACAACCATACAACATTACGGCCAAACAATGGCGAAAGCGTAAATAAATTTTCTCGAAAACATTCATTTTGGGAATTTAGTAGAATTTTCTGTTTAAATTGGCAACGACGCACTGCAGTAGCGCGTAGTAATATCTACTTGCAAACAATATCTTTCAAGCGCTTTTATTACCTGTAATTTTGCGAATAATAATTTTTACTTTTCCACGTTAAGCCATAAAACTGGTTCTGGACTTAGGTTGGCGGCTATTCAATTTTACTCTCATTTGACAGCCCCTCTTCGCCCTTGGAGTTCAGTTCATGGATAAGTCAATTTGTCGGTTTTTTCGTTCTTCACTCCTTTCAAAAGATCAAAAAAACATGTGTTTTCATTTTTCAATAAATGGTGTCAAGGTTCATCTAAAAATGTAAGGAGCATTGCATCCGAAATAAGCGTTGCTCGAATCGATAATTCCATTGTTTTGATCAAGGCAGTCCAATTTCGTATTGGTTGTTTTCTTGATGTTTTTCACATTCCCAGCTAATATGTTTTTTTTTTGCGAAAATATCTCTTTTAGTTGATTTTCGTTTTCGAAGATACCAAATTTTTCATCACTGGACTTCAATATAGGCGAATAAAATATTTGCCGGCTAGCGCAATCATGAGAATGACCTCCGAACTAAGAAGGTTTTAGGCAAATAGCTTTCTTTGGATTTAATCAGTGGACTGATAAATAAGCGAATAAAATGTGTGCCCAGTAGTGCCATTTAGGTGATTTCCGAAGTAATAAGTTTCCAGGCGAATAGGTCTCATTTAGTTCTTCAACTTTGTCAAAAACACTAACTTTGTATCCAATCACTGGATTGAGATATAAGCAAATAATATGTTTGTCTACTAGCGCCACCTTGGGAGAGTTTTCCAAACTACTATGTTTCTGGGCGAATAGATCCCATTAAGTTGAACACTTTTGTCGAAGACACCAATTCCGAATTTCATCGCTGGACTGAGATATAAAATAAATAAAATATTTGACCACTAGCGTCACCTTGTGAGTGTTTTCCGAACTAATAAGGTTTTAGGCAAATAGGTTTCATTTAGTTATTCAACATTGTCCAAGATACAAACTTTGTATCTAATCACTTGACTGAGATATTACACGTAAAAAAATTGTGCGGTAAAAACTACCATTTTAGGGGGTTAACTTAAGCGCTCGCACCGGCAATTTTCAGCAGACTAGAAATGCGCTTGATTTTACCGTGTCTGCTGTCGAAATCAGGTTGTTGTAAATTATTTCTGTCAATTGTACCAGTAATGTGGTGGGATGTACCGTAAACATAGTGAATTGGTCTGAAATTCCATGGTAGTTTTAAGAATGGGCATAGTCAGCTAAAATAGTATTTTTTACCACAGAATTTTTTGCCGTGTAGCAAATACAATCATTGCCCACTAGCGCCATCTTGTGAGTGTTATAAGGTTTTATGTGACTAAGAATCATTTAGTTGTTCAACATTGTCGAAAACACCATTTTTGTATCTCATAACAAAACTAAGATATAAACAATCAAAATGTACGACCATTACCGCCATCTTTTGAGTGTTTTCCGAATTTATAAGGTTTAAGGCGAATAGGTCTCATTTGATCAACTTTATCGAAGACACCAATTTTGTATCTCATAACTGAACTGAGATATAAACAATCAAAATATTCGACCATTAGTGCCATCTTGGGAGTGTTTTCCTAATTTATAAGGTTCTATGCGAATAGATATTATTTAGTTGTTCAACTTTGTCGAAGACATCGTTTTTGTATCTCATCGCTGGAGTAAGATATAAACGAAGCAAATATTTGTACGCTGGAAAGATGTTTCATATGTTGCTTATATATGCGACATTTGTTGGCGTCTGTGCCACCTGATGAGTTAATTCTGAATTAAAATAGTTACCAAGTGGAAGTCAGCAGTCCTGTGATCAACTTTGCAGGAGCCAGTTTTCTCCTAAACCTCTTTATTTTTAAGATATCTGCACCACAAGTACTGTCCAGTTATAGGACGCTGGGCGTTCGGGGTTTCTGTCCTATTTTTAGGACGCTGGGCGGATTCATGATTATTGTCCTGGCTTCAAGTGTAGTCTCGGAACTGACCAACTCCGAGTCTTTAACCATCTTCTAGGTAAATTAGATACAGTTTCAGAAACTGTTGAAACAACCATGTCCTGACAGAAACTGCGTCAGGCGGAAGTTCATTTCATTTCATTTTTTTTTCTTTTATACCAATCTGGCACATTTGGTATTAGCCGATGGGTCCAACCTCTGAGCGTTGCCTCTTTAAACGCCTTGCGGACACCTCTGGTATCTCTTTGATGTCTTAGGCACATGACCCTACACTTGATTTCCAACCGCTTTAGGTTTCTTCCCCATACTTTAGTATGGATAGCGCCACGCCTGCCAAGAGCATGCGTTTGCTGGCAATTACAACAGAGCTATTAGACATCAGAGAATTTGTTTATTATAGAGAAGCGCGAATTCTGAAACCAAAGGTTCCAATCGAACCGTCAAACGTGGTTCCAATCGAGCAAATTCAATGAGACTCATAGAGATGTTACGCAAAAGAGACGATGGATGTGTGTTAGTGAAAAGCGATACAAAGGTGACGTCATTGATAAGCTTGGTTTCTTATGGCGACTGACATGATGACACGCACACTATAATTTTGTTTGAATGACCTCAATTGTTGATTGTCATTGCAAATATTGTTTATAAACAAAGTCAAAATCCTCTCCGCGTTTCTCTAGTATAATCATTAGGGTGCCAATGGAATGTATGGGAAAAATTTTGCCATCGAATTTCAAAAAAAGGTAGTGCTCAAAAGTTTTGTCTCCTTGAAAAAAGTCCCCATGCAAAATTTGAGCTCAATCGGACTTCATTAAGTGGACCCCCAAAGCGGTCAAAGTTTGGCTTTTTTGACCCATGAAAAATCTCCAAAGGGGGGGGTACATGAAATTTCCGAAATCGAAATTTTTTTTTTGATGCCAGATGTCTTAGAAATACATGAAACGTCGAGATCTGGTGTTATTTGTAAAAAAAATTTTTTTGAAAAAATCGACCTTTTGGGACTTAGTAATTTTTTGAGTTGGGGGAGTGAATTGAATTTGAAATGAACGATTTGAATTCAATTGCTTAGAAATTCAAGGCAATAGTATTGAAACATATCCTATATCATTGTTGGCCACTGAAAGCATATTATATGTGATATTTCATTAGGGTGGTTCATTTACTTTCCATTAGGGTGGTCCTTTTTGTTAAAAAATAAAAAAAATAAAAAATAGAATTTTAATTGAATATTGAAGACAATAGTATTGGAACATCTCTCACATTATCGTAAGCCATTTTCTACATTTAATATGTGGTATTTTATTAGGGTGGTTCACTTATTTTCCATTAAGGTGGGCCTTTCTGTCGAAAAATCATAATTTGAATGGGATATTAAAAACAATAGTATTTTATCACCTCTTTCATCATCGTAGGGCATTTCCTTCATTACATTCGTGATATTTTATTAGGGTGGCTCACTTATATTCCATTACGGTGGTCCTTTAAAAAAAATTGAGAATTTGAATGGAATAGAAAATATAAGAGTAATTAAACAACTCCTATGTCATCGTAGGGCACTGTAAACATATACTATGTGATATTTCATTGGGGCTATTGTCCTCAGTTTTGCATAAGGGTGATCATTTAATTTGTAAATTAAAAAAAATATTCTCAACAGATCTAAAAAATCAACTTTGTTTGTATAGTTTTGAATCATGATTCTTCATTGGCATGCAACTCTTCGTTAAGATATTTTCATTAAGGTTTTCTTTTGAATAGTTAAAATAAAACGTTCCAATAACAATAATCAGTGAATTCAGTGAAGCACAACTCTAACTGCCATATTCAAAATACAGATAAAAAAGGAATGAAATAATTTTTGACGTATTCAAATTATGACAATAGCTTGATGGGCGACGGTGAAGGGCAACAAAAGTGTTTAGTTTATATTTTCAAAAGAGATTCTCAGCCTTGGGCTCCTTCATTCCCGAACTAAAAGTACGTTGCCTTCTGCTTGCTGTATGGGGGGGGCCGAATTGTATTCGAAATATTATTTGGAATTTCTTTCGAAGCATTGGAATTTACTTTGAAATTTTCTTTGGAGCTTTCTTCGGAATTTCATTTGGGATTTCTTTTGGACCTTCGAAATTTCGAGTTTATCGGGGACACTAGTTTAATGAGAGTAGTGTCTGTAGGTTCCCTGTGTAAGTACAGCTGTCCTTGAAATAATGGAGTATCAACTGAGGGTGGTCAATCATGCTCATGCTCGTCAAAAATCAATTGTTTTCCGGAGTTATTGTTGTTGGAAGAAAGGTTTATTTTACAGGATTATATTTATTATATTCGATTTACCCTGAGTTGTATTTTTTTCTGCTTGTTTTTTAATTTTCAATTCTGCTAGGAGTATTTTAAAATGTTTTGAAATTCATTCACTATTTTCGCCCCAATGCTGTGAACAACCAAAAACCTTGATTTATTCCACAGATTTGTTAAGAAATTCTTCAAGTATTTCGTCTTGTACCTCTACATCAAAATCTTCAATGCGTTCTCATAAACATGAACTTTGCTAAAAACTCCATCATGAGTTTGTTTTCCGTAATTGTAAGCAAGGAGTTTTTTTTTCGACTGAAATCAGAAATATAAAATAGTAACCTATCTAATATCCGTCCCGTAATAAATGAGAAATGAAATCATCTTTTTGACCATTTATGTATGACGATCAAGTCGTATCCTAGACAGATAACCTTGAGAAATATATCAAATTACTGCAGTTATCTACATTCTAAATTCACCCAGTATGTAGACTGGGTATTATACACATTGAACGTACCATGACCCCACAGTTGGGGCAGCAGGGACGACAGTCCAGGGGCTTAACGGACCCCCCCCCCAGGACCTCTGCGAGTTGGGGAGTTGCCCAGGATGTGGTGAAGTTCGCAGTGGGCTCTGATGAACCTTCATAAAAACCACAAAAATCCGAATGCAACTCTGTCACAGCGACCGGTGCCGCTTAAAGTACCCTAGCCCAAACTAACAGGAGTGCCAACCGGCACATCAGGATTGATACCAGTGAGATCCTGATTATGGCATACTGGTCGCGATACAAACGGACAAGGCATGGAATTACGAGTAGGAGTGCTTCGAGCACATTGGGACCAACGCCAGTACGGCCCCAATTATGTATACTGGCAGCGCACGACAAAGGACAAGTAACGGTATATGTACTGGATAATATGCTTTGAGGCTGACAGCGGCGACATTCTACTCCCTTAGTAGGGTCGGGTGACACTGGCCCGAAACGGCGAGTGGGTTAATGGCGCAGGCTGCCCCCTTCCCGTAAAACCGTGGCAGGCCTTAGAGTACGTTCCAAATCCGTCGCCTGGTTGTTCCAACTGGGCGGGAGTAGGCTCAGATGCCATTACCTGACCTGCGCCGATCCGGCTCTGAACATAGTACCCCATAAAGGACTATGTCAACCCTAGCATGGCCTCCCTGCTTGCATAGATAACCATGGGATTATAAAGGCGACTATTCCAGCGGAGATGGATAGCGGCTCTTAGGGGGACCCATAAGAGATGATCAACCAAAACAAACAACTAGCGGAATGTGAAGGAGAGGCTTCTGGACCTATCAGTAACCGGCTAAGGTTCCCGCCAAGGAAGGAGGCGACCAACTTTATTGAAAACAGTGTGGGCAAAAGCCTAGATACTGTGACGACGGCAGGCACTGGCCGCTCCAGTGCAACATGTGTGGTGACCGATGGCCCGGGACTAATCGAGGCCATGGATCGCAATAGGGAGTACCTCCCTAAAATGCAGGTAGCTGCTGAGCAACTTGATGTCATCATCGAATATGTTAAAAGCAAAACAAATATCAGCAAAGACTTGAAAACAAGTCTACTGAAATTGCGACAATCAGTCCTAGCTGCAAAGCAGGACTACGAGAAAGCCAAGGAACAACTGGGCAAGGTAGAAGGCCAAAAAGACACTAGGTCGTGTCAGACCGAAGTGTTTTCCTTCACAGGCAACGCGAATATATCTGATGATATTATTCGATACGCGATGCGGAAGAGGGAAGCTTCCGGGGATGAATACGTGGCGAAAAGACGTATGGTTGCTAAGGGAAAAGTGACCTACGCGGCCGTCCTCCAAAGCGGAAAAGCTGGCACGAGCCAAGCCCCGCGATCAAGAGGACATGGCAACAAAGGAGAGGCCAACACCAATCCTAAGGCCAAGAAAGCCAAGAAAAAAGAGCCACGGGTTAACCGGAACCAGGCAGTGCATCCACAGGAACCACGGGCGCAAGGCAACAGCAACCCGTGGATACGAGTTGGAAATAAGAAAAAACAGAGGAAACCGAAAACGGAGCCCAAGGAGAGCGCTAAACCGAAAACAGCGAAACGTACCCAACTAACAATTCAGAGCCACAAACAAGCATGCATGTTTAATTACTGTTCAATAATGGTAATGGCAGCTGAATAAAAAAATTGCTTTATAAAGAGCTGAGTAGGTGCTTTTTTAACACAAACTTAGATCAATGTTCAACGTTATGCATTAGAATGAACAAAAGTTGAATCGCCACTTATTAAACGTTTCCAAAGATTCTCATTCGACTAGTCAAGATTGTTCTACAAATGAGCTGAACAAGACATGTTTCCCCCAATTAAAAAGCCAATATTCCACTAAACAAATTAATATGTATAAAAGGATATTCAGAAGACGAACTAACGTTTTACTTGCGTCGCACTTCAGCTATTCCCACATGTTTAACATAAGCATGAATAAGAGCGGAATAAGTATCTTATAAAATCCTAATTCAGCCTCAGTATATTATAAGAACAGTTGATCCAATAGAGGCCAAAATGACGATTAACAAACACATTGTTCAGCAATAAATAAGCCTTGTAAAAGCGATCACACTATAGCTAAATTTCATAAAATGGACAAAATATCCGAAATTCGTTTTGAGTTCCGAATGCATTTCAAAGCTCATAAATTATGCTTTCTTAAAACTTTTGAAATAGCTGTTCAGAAAATAAACATGGTCAGTCTTCAGAAATGCAGAATTATTGTGAAAAACAAAAATAAACATTTAAGCTAAGTATTCCGAGTAGGAGCAAAGTACTGACAAACAAAGCGTGATATTGACTTGATTGACATAAGAGATAAAATATCTGAAGACAATATCAAAATTTTGTTCCTGGAACTTCTAAACCTATGAAAAATTTGATGTACGCAGATCTAATGGCATAGTAAGCTCTCAGTTAATAACTGTGGAAGTGCTCATAAGAACATTAAGCTGAGAAGCAGGCTTTGTCCCAGTGGGGACGTAACGCCAGAAAGAAGAAGAAGAAGATCTAATGAATAGCTCGCAGCTATTGGTAAAATCTTGCAGAATCTAAATATGACATGCCAATTTTGTTCTAGTAGTTTATTTTAGATATCATTTCCTGATATTTTATATCATATATCTATCAAGTTAATATCACTTTTAGCTATCCATATTATATTTTCTATTGCTAAGCTTTTTTCGCCTGCTCGGGATGTTTTTCCGTACAAGAAAAATGGAAGTTTCTTTGACAGAATTGATTAAATAAATTTCTATAGCCAGCTACATTTGAAATGACATTTCTTCACAACTGAATAAACACTGCGCTCTAAGAAAAATGATTTACATGGCCAATTCCGAAAATAAAAATCGCATCAAGATATTCGAATATGTTTCTATTCAGGTGGGTTCTGAGGACTAACCCTTCAAATGATTCAAATATATTCATACAGAGAACTTTTACTTCAATGCATATGTAATAGGTTTATGAAAAATACAAATAAAAAAATAATCAAACTATAATTTATAAAATTATTTAAGTTAATTAATCAGTTTTGAACAAACTAAAACTTATTATGAAATAAGATTAATCATTTCAGACTGTTTTTACTTTGTGTAAATAAACATTATTTTGACCAACATCGACATAAATTTTCTCACTGTGTGCTAAAAATAGCCGACTGAACTCAGCTTGGATCAGCACTAAACAGCAGCTGAATAATATGCTTGTTCAGTTGTAGATTAGCGTACCATGTGTTGATTAGACGTTGTCGAATAGAAGCTCGAACATGGTCAATGTTCAGCTATGAGAAGTTTATATTTTGCACTGGACGGTAAAATCATCAATTCTAGGATGGCGCAGATGGCAAGGCATACCGCTGACGATTGGAAGGTCTCGAGTTCGAATCCAGTATACAGGCGATTTTTAAATAAGATTGTTATACTATCATAATAATAGTGCACACTACATTTATAAAAGTGCCTAGAAAAATATTTTTTGTTTTTATTAGTCTTTAATTATTTTTAGACCAGCCGTATAAAAGCTGAACTAAATGCTCGTAAAACGATTTCAAAGCTGAAAAATAAAGTTGGTATTCAACGACATGCTTTAAAGTTTCTCCAAATTTGTGTGAACAATGCTTTAACAAAGGTTGGCCATGGAAATTATTAAAATGTTATAAAACATGATGCTGGATAAAACTGCCATAATGGTGTTTGTTAAATGAGTGAATGTTAGTTGGGTAGGAATTTAGGCGAAGCCCTCGTTATCAAAACGGAGGAAGCAAAATACGCCGAGGTTCTGAAGGCGATGCGAAGCACAGAGAAGCTATCGCCATTGGGCGCAGACGTGCGAAGCATAAGGCGAACTAGGATTGGTGAAATGATCCTAGTCTTAAAGAAGGACGCCAAGGAAAAGGGTGCAGTCTATAAGCAACTGGCACAAGAAGTACTTGGTGACGAGGTTGATGTAAGATCCCTTACTGCTGAAGCGACTCTCCAGTGTAAAAATCTGGATGAGGTCACCGATGCAGCGGAGGTCTCGGCTGCCCTCAAAGAGCAGTGTGACATCGACGTAGCCAGTAAGGCCATCCACCTTAGAAAGGGCCCGCAGGGCACCCAGGTGGCGGCGATCAGGCTGCCGGTCGCAGAGGCCAACAAAGCGAATAACTTGGGCATACTCAAGGTAGGCTGGTTGGTTTGCCGGCTGAGCATACAACAGCCTCCTGAAGTTTGCTTCAAGTGTTTCGGGAAGGGCCATAAGTCGTGGAATTGCAATGGTCCCGACAGAAGTAAGATGTGCAGAAAATGCGGCGCTGAAGGCCATAGGGCAAGTGATTGTAAGCAAATCGCTAAGTGCCTAATATGTGTCGACAGAGCAGACAACGGACACTTAACGGGCGGACCCAAATGTCCGGGCACAAGCGGAGTATCAAAGCAGCCAAAACGGAAGTAACACAGTTAAATTTAAACCACTGTGATGCAGCCCAGCAGCTGCTTTGGCAGTCAGTCTCGGAACCCAAGACTGACGTGGTGTTATTATCGGACCCATACCGCATACCAGCCAACAACGGGAACTGGGTGGCGGATAGGTCTCAACAGCTAGCAGCTATAGGGACGACAGGACGATACCCAATCCAAGAAGTAGTCTCTAGCTCAAATGACGGTTTTGCGATAGCAAAAATCAACGGCGTGTTCTATTGCAGTTGTTACGCGCCCGCAAGGTGGTCGATTGAGGAATTTTCCCACATGGTTGACAGGATGATGGCCGAACTAGCTAATCGGCAGCCAGTAGTGATAGCTGGCGACTTTAATGCATGGGCAGTGGAGTGGGGTAGCCGCTGCACCAATCAAAGAGGCCAGCTATTGTTGGAATCCCTGGCCGCATTAAATGTAGAGCTGGCAAATGTGGGTACAGTGAGTACCTTCCGCAGAAATGGTGCAGAATCGATCATCGACGTGACGTTTTGTAGTCCTAACCTTTTAGGTACCATGAACTGGCGCGTTGATGACGGTTATACTCATAGCGATCATCAATCGATTCGCTATAGTATAATACCAGGCGGGCAGAAGGCAGCGCGATGTAACTCGACCCAAGCCCGAGGATGGAAAACAGCGCGTTCCATGCCGAGAAAAGCCCCTCCTAGAGAGAACAGGCCGCCAGTGTATTGGTGGTGCGAATCAATTGCAAATCTTCGAGCAATCTGCCTTCGGGCTAGACGAAGAATGCAACGCGCACGCACAGAAGCACAAAGAGAGGAACGCGGTGCAGCATTCAGAGAGGCAAAGTTGGCTCTCAAAAAGGAAATCAAGAGTCGAAAACGGGCATGCTTTGAAAGTCTATGCGAGAGTGCCAATTCTAGTCCATGGGGTGACGCCTACAGAGTGGTAATGGCTAAGACCAAAGGAGCCATAGCGCCCCAAGAGAAATCGCCCGAGTTGCTGCGATCGATAATCGATGTACTCTTCCCGCACCATCCCATAAGCCCATGGCCCCCAGCGCCGTATGCGGCAGATGAAGGAGAAGAAGTGGCGAGAGTGACGAACGAAGAGCTGGCAGAAGTCGTGAAATCATTCGCGTCAAACAAGGCACCGGGACCCGATGGTATCCCGAATGTTGCCTTAAAAGCGGCAGTGAACACGGATCCGGACATGTTCAGAACCACGATGCAACGCTGCATTGATCAAGGAATCTTCCCGGATGTATGGAAGCGACAGAAATTGGTGCTACTACCAAAGGCGGGGAAACCACCAGGTGACCCGTCGGCGTATAGACCTATCTGTCTACTAGATACGACGGGCAAGTTATTGGAGAGGTTGATTCTCAACAGACTAGTACCGTATACGGAGAGTGGGGACGGCCTGTCCAACAACCAGTTTGGATTCAGAAAAGGTAAATCTACTCTGGACGCCATCCAGTCGGTCGTTCAAACAGCTGAGGTGGCAATCGAGCATAAAAGGAGCGGCATCCGTTACTGCGCGGTTGTCACTCTGGATGTGAAGAATGCGTTCAACAGCGCAAGCTGAGAAGCAATAGCACACGCGCTTCACCGCCTCAAGGTACCGGTGCAGTTGTGTAAGCTTCTAGAAAGCTATTTTGATGGTAGGATTCTACTGTATGACACAGAGGAGGGGCAGAAAAGCGTTCGAATTACCGCGGGAGTACCTCAAGGTTCAATCCTGGGCCCGCTGTTGTGGAATGCGATGTACGATGTCGTACTGAGGCTGCCCCTTCCGACGGGTGTTAAGATTGTTGGCTTCGCCGACGATATCACCCTAGTGGTCTATGGTGAATCGATGGAGGAAGTAGAGTTGACAGCAGCGCACTCTATTTCCCTGGTTGAGGAATGGATGAAGTCTAGGAAACTAGGACTGGCCCGTCACAAGACTGAGGTGGTGGTGGTCAACAACCGCAAGTCCGAGCAACGGGCGCTTATCTCGGTAGGTGATTGCACCATAGAGTCCAAGCGATCCCTTAGGCATCTTGGGGTAATGATCGATGACAAGCTGAGCTTCGCTAGCCACGTTGAATATGCCTGTAAAAGGGCATCTACGGCTATAGCGGCGCTTTCGAGGATGATGTCTAACAGCTCTGCTGTAATTGCCAGCAAACGCAAGCTGCTGGCAAGCGTGGCGCTATCCATACTAAGGTATGGAGGACCAATCTGGTCAAAAGCGCTTAGAACGAACAGAAACCTAAAGCGGTTGGAAAGCACGTACAGGATAATGTGCTTAAGAGTAGCAAGTGCATACCGGACGGTATCTAAAGAGGCCGTGTGCATCATAGCCGGGATGACGCCCATCGGGCTCATCATCAAGGAAGATGTTCAATGCTTCAACCAAAGGGGTACCAGAGGAGTCCGCGACACGTGTAAAGAGGAAACGCTCAGAAGCTGGCAGCAGGAATGGGATAACTCCACTAAGGGTAGATGGACCCATCGACTAATACCAAATGTGTCAGATTGGTATGGTAGAAGCCATGGGGAAGTGAACTTCCACCTGACGCAGTTTCTGTCAGGACATGGTTGCTATAGACAGTACCTGCATAGGTTCGGGCACTCAGAATCTCCTGCGTGCCCCAATTGTGCTGGTGTAGAGGAAACAGCGGAGCATGTCGTGTTCGATTGCCCCCGTTTCATTGTGGTGAGAGGTCGCATGCTCACTACATGCGGAGGGGACACGTCCCCCGACAATATTATAGAGAGAATGTGTGCGGATGCCGAGTGCTGGAATGCAGTAACTACGGCTGTCACTCACATTATGTTAGAATTGCAGCGTCTATGGCGCGCCGACCAAGAGTTGGCTGCAGAGGATTAGCCCTGCCGAAGCTGGTCCCTTGTAACATTGTTTAAGTCGGCTAGGAGAAGCAGTTTGCCTAGGCTACTTCTGCTACACGTGTTGTGCTATATGCAGTGGTCCCTTCCCGAAGAAATACCATAAGGTGGTTCCGGGGAGATGAGGGTCTGAGTCCAAGGGTCATGTCGATGCACTGTTCACCACTTGAGCAATTCTAAATGAATTGCTCATGCACAGTGCATAGGCTGGTTTTAGCGGGTCGTCGTTGGTGCGTCATCCCCGCATTCCCTGAGTTATCTTCTCAGGGGATCTGTTTGCAGATTTCCCCCTTGTAAAAAACAAAAAAAAAAAAAAAAAAAATGACCCCACAGTTATGGATCAAATAGTGTGGAGTCCAACCTATAAAATTCAATAAAACGACATGGAAAACGTTAAATTGTAATTGAAAAGCACGAATTGAATCGTTTCAAATTGGAACTTCGGTTAGTAAACTGTTTTGAGTATAATATTTACATAGGATTACATAAATATTAAAAATTGCATCGGTTTCTGAAAACCATATTATGGATCAATTTTCATATTATGGATCAAATTGTGACATATTACGGATCAGTGCGAAAAATCAAGAGATTTTAAACTCAATGCATCTGTATTGCATGATTTGGTGAAAGTTAACAATTTTTCACATATTACTGCAAAAAAATGCATTGTTGGAGCTAGAAACAAGGGTAAAATGTCCTTTTTTGTGATATACTGCATTGTAGTAACTGAGGCATGAAATGTTTTCGCTCAACACCAAGTTTTCCACCCATTTTTGTCTGCTAAGAAATGAAATTTACCAACCTTGATGTTGTATTAGTTTTATCCTTAGTGCTATTGTCTGAAAATGTAGAATCCAATGCTTAAAATGGTAGAAATCTACATTCTTTGGTAGTGATCCATAACCGTGGTAAACAATCATTTTCTGGTCCATATTATGGATCACTAGTTAGAAGTGCTAATAAGGTACAGTGGGGGAAGTGTATCAGTGGGGTAAGTGGATCATTTGTCAATATAAAGCCTAAATACTTGGATATGTTGAATGTTTTCGCACCATTGCTTCGTTTTAGGTTATATTCTTACGCCCACACTGATACTATTGCAAAACTGGTACTACACGTACACTAACACCAGCAAACTTGTTAGCTGCAAAAAGTAATTAATTTGAAAATTGTTTTCCATCAATCAAAAATCCATTGTATCTCTGTCTAAAATCAAATTCTATTATTTTTTTCGACACATGGTGAGCATTTCAGTTCTAATTGAATGAACCACAATGGAAAATATGTCATTTTTAAGAATAAATACAAATATATTGGACATGGTACACTTACCCCTACTTTTAAGTGAGGTGGGGTAAGTGGATCAAGAATAATTATCATTTATTGGCAGACTGCTTAGGAGAATTTTAATAAGCTTCAATACCCGCAAATGTTGTTTTCCTTTATTTTATTCCATTCCCAGCTTAAATTTGTTAGATTGACCATAGAAAATTTGAATCAATCCACCTAAAAGTTATTTTAACATTTCTGGTATAAAAAAAATATAAAAAGAAAAATAATTTCAAAATTCAAACGAAACTTTTCGTGGTTTATCTAAGCTGAGTTGTAAAAGAGCAAAATATACTAATTTTCCAATCGAAAGCATAGTCTCGTACATGATTTGACCATATAAATTGTTCTAGACAGATGATACACATATATTCATAAATAAAACAGAAGGATTTCAGTTTGTTATTCAAAAGTAAATGTAACTAATATTTTTAAACCAAGAGTGCTTTTCGAAAATATCGTTAGGAATAATCCTACAATACTTCTGTATAACTTATGCGTATAAATGGATGAATTTTCTCCAAATTTTTCTAGTTAAAATGTTTTTTTTTTGTTCTAATTAGTATGAACTAATATATACATACTTTTTATTATATTTTGATTAAATAAAGATACTTTTTAATTTTAAAGTAATAAAATGTAACATTACTAGCACTAATAACAAGTGCGAGGGTAATATCATTCTCATTCAACATAATCATACTACATTTGTTTCGAGAACAGATTTTTTTTAATGGTGATCCACTTACCCCACCATGGTGCGGCAAGTGGATCATTTGGCGCAAATTTTCAAGTCTCTCATTCTCAATACATAACAATCAGAAAAATCGAAATAAATGACGATTTGAAGTATAATAGTCCCTTATTTGTTATCCACAGAAAAAAGTTTGAGTTAAACTATTCACGTTAGCTGTACATAACAATGAAGTTAACTATTGATTTTTCTGTATCCACTTACCCCACGGTACCTTATTCGGTATTTAGAATCAACAATCAAGAAAACTGTTTTCTGAAGATGAATTCACACTAAATCAAAGCGAACGAGCATGTTTTATGCTATAACATATGAATTTTACCACTTGTGGGAGCTTATGAATGCTGACGGCACTTCTTACAGAAAACGACCATATAATGATAGCTGTGTGGTACCCACTAAACATTTGTCAAATACACCGTTATTAAGCGGTTGAATGTTGTGCTTAACTTTACAAATGCTAGAAGACAAATAGTATAACATGGGAAAAATATGTTTTACGTCAACGTTTATGGTTTGAGCGAGTTATCCGATGTTGAACGCCAAAGTGATCCGTCACTGTGGGTGATCCGTAACTGTGTGGGCATGTTATTTTAATCCCTCGTTATTTTTATGACTGATACTTGTAGTTTTGAAGTCACTTTTTGGTCACTATTTTGATCATTTTGGTCACTAAAGTCACTATTATTTTGCTGTCTGACCGCTACCAGCCCTGCATTTACCACCAGACTGCCGCGCGTTTCAGGCGGGTGTACACTGCCGTTATACGCATAATTGTCCCATGTTCCAAAATATGCAATCGAGAAAAACGCGTTTAAAGATTTTAACACATTTAGGCCTCATATTGACCAGGTGTGTGGTAAATTGAATTGAAATCTTCACAATAGTATAAAGAATAGCGTGTTTATTAGAGTCAAGAGTTTGTATTATGGGAATAAAGTAAATTTGGCTACGAAATTCAAAGTGGGACTGTTATGCCTAGAAATACGGGGTTTTTAGTGAATTTCTACGCATAACAGTCCCACTGAGAGTAGTAACCAATTATGTGCTAAGCATACTGCTGTGGATGACCGTTCTTACGTATAGATTGTACCGAATGTAGAGGACGTATATCCTCAAGACTATGTTAAGGCACCTAATGAAGGCTCAAGTGACATGTGCCAAACGGAGCCACGTGTGGGGAAGAGAAAAAAAAAACGATTTTATAGTTTGTGATGGAAAGCAAAGTTTTCTATATGTGTGATAGTGAGAAAATGTATGAGTTAGTGAAAGAAAGAGTGGATGAGTAAGTAAGAGAGTTTATAAGATGTAATTAATTCCTAAATCGACTCTTCCAGCTGCAGGCTTGACAGAAAATCAACTGCGAATTCAAGGTTATTCTGCCGAGTAAATATTTAACTTAAAATTCACGACACAAATCTTCACACGATTTGACATTTTTTTGGACTTTGTTTGCAATACATATCATAATATGTTTGATACATCGCAAATTAAGTTTTAGAACCACCAACATATTTGCAACTTGCACCGAAGAGCCAACTATGCGGAATAAACCAGTATGTGGCCAGGTCATCCTATTCTTCTTTTGACTTGACTTCAAGTTTGATATGTCGCAAGATAGGTCTCAAGACCGCCAATATAATGGCTACTTCTTCTGGGGAACAGGGTATCCAAACCAACCTGGCATGTTATCAAGTCATCCAGGAACCTTTGAAATATCATTCTTAAGCCTTGATTTGTGAATTTATGAAGTTTGATGTTGCCAGCTAGGTTTCAGAACCGACAGTCTAGAGGCCATTTCCCCCAGGAAACTGGGAATTCAGAACAATCCGACATGTGGTCAAGTCATTCAAATACATTCGAACCACCTGTAGACCTAATTTGCAAATTCATGAAAATTGATATGTCGCAAGCCAGGTTTCAGATTCGCTAATATAATGGCCACTTCCACCAGTGAACCGGTATTCAGACCAACCCAGCATATGGCCAAGTCTTCCAAAAATGGTCGAACTATTTTTATTTGGACTTGGTTTGCTAAATCATGAAGTTGATTTGTCGCAAGCCATGGACTCGAAATTAAAGTAATTAAGGTACCGTGGGGTAAGTGGATACAGAAAAATCAATAGTCAACTTCATTTTTATGTACAGCTAACGTTAATAATGTAATTCAAACTATTTTCTATGGATGACAAATGAGGGACTAATATACTTCAACTCGTCAATTATTTTGATTTTTCTGATTGTTATGTATTGAGCATGAGGTACTTGAAAATTTGCGTCAAATGATCAACTTGCTCCACCATGGTGGGGTAAGTGGATCACCCCTAAAAATAAACTCGATTCTCAAAACAAATGTGATGTAATCATGTATAGTAAGAATGATATTACTGTCATTCTTGTTATAAGTGCTATGTTATATATTTTGATAGCTTTAAAATTAAAAAAATCTTTATTTTATGAAAATATTATGGGGAATATTTGTACATTAGTTTACACTTATTCGAACAAAAACAAACGATGTAACTAGAATATTTTGGAGAAAATTCATCCATTTTATACACCTGAGATATACAAAAGATTTGAGGATTATTCAAACGATGTTTTAGAAAGACACTCGTAGTTTAAAAATATTAATTACATCTACTTTTGTTCATAATACTGAAATCTTTTTATTCTATTTATGGAAATATTTATATCATCTGTCTAGAACAATCAATATGGTCAAAACACGTACGATAATATGCTTTTAGCTCGAGAATTTGTATATTTTGCTCTTTTGCATTTCAGCTTAAGAAACCCACGAAAAATTTTGTTAGAAATTTTCAATATTCATTTTTTTGTACTAGAAAGACTGGGCAAGGAATGAAAAATGTAAAAGGAAAACAACACTTGATGACACTAAAGCTTATTCAAATCCGCGTAAGTAGTCTGCCAATATTCGATAACAATAGTTGATCCACTTACCCCATCCCGCTCTAAAGTGCGGGTGAGTGTACCATGACCAATATATCAGTATTTATTTACAAAAAATACATATTTTGCATTGTGATTCATATAACTAGAACTGAAATCTTCATCATGTGTTGGAAAAACTATTAATTTTCGATTTTAGGCAGAGATACAATGGATTTTTTATCGACAGAAAACAACTTTAAAATGAATTGATTTTTTCAGTCAGCAAGTTTGCTTGTGTTAGTGCACGTGTAGTATCAGTTTTGCAGTAGTATCAGTGTGTACGTGAGAATATAACCTTAAATTAAGCAAAGGTGTGAAAACATTCGAAATATTAAAGTATTTATTCTTATTACGGACAAATGATCCACTTACCCCACTGCTACACTTCCCCCACGGTACCTTACTGGTTCTTCAAGTGGGATTAATTCAGTACTCCTCGTGATGAATCCAAAATGATGGTGAATTTCTAATCGATGACGGCGGTTCAAAAAAATTTAAAATAAATGTGATTGACCCTGAAAATTCAACTGGAATTCATTGAAAAACCAATGGGAAATAATATTTTTAAATTGAAAATGTCAATCAAATTTGACGTCAGACTCGCATGAATGACGAATGCATCCCGATAAACACATAACACGGGTTGTGTTCCACATGGGATGTAAAGCCAACGTAAGTAGATGTTCAAAACGATTTTCACAAACACCAGCTAATTCAAAACTCACAACTGAATATTTTGTTCAAGATTAGCGCAGTGAATTGCATAGTGTGACAGTTATGCGTAGAAATACAGTAGTGGGACAGTTATGCCTGGAAATTCAACAATGGGACAAATTGACTTGGCTTGCTTTTCATTGATTTTCCGAACAAAGTTAATTTTTGGTAAGTGTTTTCTAAAACTATACGTAAAAATAAACTGTTTGATGACAAAAAGTCAAAATGCACAAAAAGTAACATAGGACAATTATGCGTATAACGGCAGTACAGGTCTGCCACCTTTTCAAATGTTTGCCCGACAATGTCCATATCATCCTCGAAGCAAACAAATTGACTGGATCTTGTAAAAATCGTACCCCGGCTGTTAAGCCCGACTCTCCGCATAACACCTTCTAGCGCAATATTGAACAACAGACACGAAAGTCCATAACCTTGTCGTAGTCCTCGGCGGGATCCAAACGAACTGGAATTTTCACACAATTTTGCAAATCTGTTGCTGTTCTCGTCCATGATTTTTCTATTATATGCCGCCTTAAAATCGATGAAAAGGTCATGCGTTGGGACCTGGTATTCACGACATTTTTGGAGGATTTGCCGCACAGTAAAGATCTGGTCCGTCAACGAAGCCGGCTTGATAACTTCCCACAAACTCGCTTACTATAGGTGACAGACGACGGAAGATGATCTGGGATAATACTTTGTAAGCCGCATTTAGAATGGTGATCGCTCGAAAGTTCTCACAATCTAACTTGTAGCCTTTCTTGTAGATGGGGCATATTACCCCTTCCTTCCACTCCTCCGGTAGCTGTTCTGTTTCCCACATTGTGCCTATCAGCCGGTGCAAACAAATGAACAGCCTCTCCAAGCCCATCTTTGAGTTCAGCTCCGATACCATCCTTACCAGCAGCTTTAGTGTTCTTGAGCTGGTGAATGGCATTCTTAACCTCCCTCAAATTGGGGGCTGGTTGGTTTCCATCCTCCGCAGTACTGACGAAGGCATTTCCTCCGTTGTCCCGACCTTCATTGCCTGTGCTTTCAGTGCCATTCAGATGTTCGTCGAAGTGCTGCTTCCAACTTTCGATCACCTCACGCTCGTCCATCAAAATGCTTCCATCCTGATAAGGATGCACATCTGCATCCACACATCCCTGCACATCTCGGCTCGCGGCCCGAAGCCGTTGCGGGATGCGTTAAGCTTCTGATAGAACTTGCGTGTTTCTTGAGACAGGCACAGCTGTTCCATCTCCTCACACTCCGTCTCCTCCAAGCGGCGTTTTTTCTCCCGAAAGAGGCGGGTCTGCTGTTGCCGTTTCCGTCTATAACGCTCCACGTTCTGCCGGGTCCCTTAAAAGGTATAGATAGCGGGACCTTTTCATCACATTCGATTTTTTCATCAATCTCTGAGGAATCAAATCAAGAACTGTAGAGAATTCGATACTTCATTACCTGTCATTGGTTATAGAGTAATGAGACATAAACCATACACTAAAGATATGGGTATAATGCCACAATAGATCAAAATAATGGTCGCGGTGATTGATCCGAACAGAAGAAGAAAGCTGTGAGCAGATTCTGTCCCAGTGGGGACGTACTGCTAAGAAAAATAAGAATGAGTGTAAAACCACACATGATTAATGTACTTTAAAAATGTTTGATAGAAAACCTTGATTATTTGTTTACACAATACAGCCGTAGTATTTTCCTGCGTTTTCAAGATATTTTCCTTAGGTGGCCCATCGATCCTACTAATATTACTTGGGCTGTTCTCATTAGCTTGACGTCTTTGTTTGAAATTAGGATCTTTTTTATCGATTATAGGCTGCCTTATGCTTTTCAAATGGCCGTGAAAAGTTTTCCTCGGAAAGTTGACTTCAGTGATTGATGAAGGACTGATAGAATCTTTTCGTTCAACATATAGATTGATTGAATTATTCATTCATATGTACCTAATTTCTGGGTGACAAGGTGACTAATTTATTATTGACTATGAGTTTATTCCCCACTCTTTATCGAGAATTGAAGAACGCAATGCTAATTGACCTGTCAGCAAACTCGTTAGGTTTTATGCCTTTCAATCGCCTCATGCTCAGTGGAAGCATAATTTGGAACGGAGAACGAAATATGCTGGACAATTTTTTTTCCAGCCACATTACGGTACCGCGGGGCAAGTGGGTAAATGGGGTAAGTGAAAATAATTGTTATATTTTACTGAATATGTGAATTAACGTTTTAAATTCATGCGTAAACCTTTGAGGCCATTGAGAATGTTACGATAGGTAAGAGATTTCTGAGATTTTTCACCCTTTATTGCATAATAGAGCCAAATATTGTTAACCTGTCAACTATCACTCCGTAACAAGTTGGCGGCGTGCAATCTTATTTAAATATTTTCAGTGGAAAAAAGTTGCGGAAAATAATTTTCTGTACCACTTCTAAGTAGTCCCCTCTGATAGTTTTAAACTGCAATAAAAAAAGTTTTAGAATTAATTCGACATACACCTAGAAAAAACTAAATTGAAATACTGTCAATTTTCTAATCACGTGGGGCAAGTGAAAAGTTTCTCATTAGAGATTGAAATTGTGTTTTCTCTTTAGGCGGCTATAAGTATAAAAGGTTCACAATTATCAATCATACTGATGATTCAAGAAACACTATACTCAAAGCGTTAAATGCAAAATCATGGCCAAATCATGGAACTTCTCTAAAAAAGGTTGCCAAATATTACGATATTAATATGTTTACTTCGGACAGCCAATTAAAAGGAATACGTTGATTGAAAAGTCCCAATATAAGAGAACACACGGAAATCTTGTGGAATGTCTATGTAAAGCAAGTTCAAAACATAAAAAATGGGGTATAGGTGTATCGACATAAAAAAGTTTCTAAATACTTTATTGAACGATTCCGTTTGATTTCTCTTGAAGAGTTATCCGACATCATATCCGATTTTCTTAAAAACAAATAACGAGCGGTGGAAATTCTACAGAGCAGAAATGCAATTTCTGTCCTATGATGTAAGAACTAACATTGGAAATGCTTCAGTTGTAATGTTGTCCAATCATTTCAACAAACATAACTGAACAGAATAAAATTCAATTTACAAGAATAAAATTTGCTTTGTTTACATGTTACTTATGTTATTGTTCATTGGGACGGCTTAATAGATGTTAAAGGTAATAGAAATCGTGAATGTAACTGTTAGTTTTTGAATTTTTTGTTCAAAACGATAAACTTTTCACTTACCCCAGCTGTGAGGCAAGTGAAAAATAAGGAGACGTTTTTAGAAACTTTTTCTGTGCTTTTTTTCTTCAATTTTACATAAAAATCGATTTCAGTATACTGCTTATATTTGGTGAGAGTCAAGCTAAAAAATATACACGACCCCTTTTGTTTTAATTTAAGGTCTCTAGAATTTGAGGAATCCCAACTATGCGAAATCCATTACCCACTTGCCCCACGGTACCTTATCTATCTTTTCAAGTTTTTTGAGTATAGCATAGCATTGACTGAATGTACATGTCAATGGTTGCTACTCCGCGATCAATCAGGGACACAGCCGTCACATGGCTAGTTTTGGTACAAAAACTGAAATGTCCCACAATACGGGTATCTCCGGTGTTCATTCCTGGGTTATTCCGGTGGGCCAGAAGAACCAAAGTGGTCATTGATCAATAATTGAACTAGCTGTCACAGGTATTAAAAATCATGAAGATTGAGCCGTCGCTTGCCTACTTTTGGTGTTAAACTTTTTGGTCCCATATTACGGGTTTCCCGGTGGTCATTCCGGTGCTCCAAAAGAATAACCATTTATTTATTTTTTTGGCAAAATACATCCAAACATAAAAAATCGTAATGAATTGGACACAATTCACCTCCCGGGATTTCAGAAACCGGTTCCGCATGGACCATACTGGACAGAATTTTTCAAGAAATGTGCGCCGCTAATTGGTTCGTTATTACAGAAAAAAATATGCCAAAATATCCATCAACCGAATAGTACCGAGTGAATTACATATACAGGACTGCGATGGAAGCTTATTTTTCGGATGTTCCGGGTTTCCGGAACCGGGTATGAATAACTAAGTGATTTGAGAATTTCTATTCACAGTCCACATTCAACCTTTTCACAGTCCACCAACACACTGATTTTTGCGAGCTGTTTGAATTTTCGGGTCGAAAACGACCCTGAGTCACAATTTGTAACTTTTTGTTAGGGACTAAGGAAGGTTAACCCTCTAATACCCAAATTTTTATTTTCGATCTAAATATCATTTTTAGTTATCTAAAATCGTTCTAAACACGTTTTGGGCAATGATTTATTTTTATTCGCAAATCTATGAATTTTGGTTTTTGATTTTTATAATTTTTATTTTTGAACATCCCTATCCTTTTTCATTTTTTCTTGAAGCCTCTTCTAGTTACTGATTTTTAACAACAATAAAAATTCAAGTTTTCACGGTACTTTTAAAAATAATAAATTTCAAATGTTTTTCTGAAAACATTTTTATTTTTCGTGTAATTAACGGAAACACAGGTTTGGAATTATTTTAATACCACTAAGCCCTTTTTCTGTTATAGGTTAATAGTAGAACAATATAAAAGGTACGATTTTTTATATTACACGTTAAATAAACCCCAGGCATTTGTAGGTTATATAAGAATACAATTTTTCAAACAATTTTCAAAAATACGAAAATGTTTCAAAAGTCATAAAAAACTTTTCTCATATGTTATGAGTCAAGGTTTAAGCCAAAAATAAAATCATTCTGATTTCCGAGTTACGAAAAAATACACAAAAGTCCAAAGTGTACCCCGTCTAAAGGCGGGGTTGGGTATTAGAGGGTTAACGAAGATCTGATTTTACCAAAATAAAGTTGACAATACCTTAACAAAATATGTAAAACATTTTTTTTTTTTAATTTCTTTATTAGTATCATTCCAAACATTACATTCATTGTTCCTTATATCTAGGTGTTCTGTGTTATAAGACAACACTATCATTCTAATTTGGTAAAACAAATCTAAGATTTTATTAACATTTTGTTAACAACTAGTTACATTTCATTTGCCGTAGCAGTTCAGATTTTTTACAGGTGAGTTGATTTCACCTGCTTATAAGAGAAAAAAACGCTTTGAATATAAAACTACAAATGAACTTTAACACTTCACTTTTTGCTACAAAAAAAAATAAAATACTAAAATCACTAAGGTGAGCAAATACCTTTAAACTCTAATATGTGTTGCTTATCTTGACAGATAGGCCTATTTCGTCTGCGACTTACAGACTTCTTCAGTGTCGAGTGCTCGAGAGCCCTAGATAATTAACTTCATCTGACCAATTTATTGGAACCCCTCTCATCCTGACAACATGTCTACTTGAAGGTTTCAAATAAAGAGCTTTTGGTTTATGTGGGAATATTATTAGTTGAGTTTTGGAAGCATTAGGAGAAATCTTCCATTTTTGCAAGTATGAAGAAAAAATATCCAAACTTTTTTGCAATCGACTACAGATGACACGCAGGCTTCGTCCTTTGGCGGAGAGGCCTGTGTCATCCGCAAACAAAGATTTTTGACATCCCTGAGGTAACTCAGGTAAGTCAGATGTGAAAATATTGTATAATATTGGTCCCAAAATGCTGCCTTGGGGAACACCAGCTCTTACAGGAAGTCTTTCAGATCTGGAGTTCTGATTATTAACCTGAAGTGTACGATTTGACAGATAACTTTGAATTATTCTAACAATGTATGTTAGAAAATTAAAGTTTTTCAATTTTACAATCAAACCTTCATGCCAAACACTGTCGAATGCTTTTTCTATGTCTAGAAGAGCAAGACCAGTAGAGTAGCCTTCAGATTTGTTGGAACGGATCAAATTTGTTACACGTAAAAGTTGATGAGTAGTCGAATGTCCATGGCGGAATCCGAACTGTTCATTGGCAAAAATTGAATTTTCGTTGATGTGGGCCATCATTCTGTTCAAAATAACCTTTTCAAAAAGTTTACTGATGGAGGAAAGCAAACTGATTGGACGATAGCTAGAAGCTTCTGCAGGATTTTTGTCTGGTTTTAAAATTGGAACAACCTTAGCATTTTTCCATTTGTCAGGAAAATATGCTAATTGAAAACATTTATTAAATATATCAACTAAAAATGATAAGCAACTTTCTGGAAGTTTCTTGATGAGGATGTAGAAAATTCCATCATCGCCAGGAGCTTTCATATTTTTGAATTTTTTTAATAATAGTTCTCACTTCTTCCAAATCAGTCTCCCAGGCATTTTCGAAAACGTTCTCTTGATTGAGAATATTTTCGAACTCCTGAGTAACTTCATTTTCGATTGGACTAGTAAGTCCGAAATTAAAATTGTGCGCACTTTCAAACTGCATAGCAAGTTTTTGAGCTTTTTCGCAATTAGTTAGTAATAATTTGTTTTCCTCTTTCAATGCCGGTATTGGCTTCTGAGGTTTTTTCAAGATTTTAGATAATTTCCAAAAGGGCTTAGAGCCGGGGTCCAATTGAGAAATTTTATTTTCAAAATTTTTGTTTCTTAAATCTGCAAAACGTTTCTTGATTTCTTTTTGCAAATCCTGCCATATAATTTTCATAGCAGGATCACGAGTGCGTTGATATTGCCTTCTCCTCACGTTTTTAAGACGGATCAAGAGTTTAAGATCGTCGTCTATAATCACGGATTCGAATTTTACTTCACAATTTGGAATTGCAATGCTCCTGGCTTCAAAAATCGAATTTGTTAAAGTTTCAAGAGCATTGTCAACATCAAGTTTAGTTTCTAAAGAAATGTTAACATCAAGATTAGAGTCAACATACGTTTCATATATATTCCAGTCGGCTCGTAAATAATTGAAAGTGGAGCTGATAGGATTGAGAATCGCTTCATGCGATATTTGAAATGTAACAGGGACATGATCAGAATCAAAATCAGCATGAGTAACTAATTGGCTACAAAGATGACTAAAGTCGGTTAAGTCAATTGTAGATGAATTTCTAGAAGAGGAAAAACATGTAGGGCTATCAGGGTATTGAATTGAGAAATATCCTGAAGAGCACTCATCAAATAAAATTCTGCCGTTGGAATTACTTTGAGAATTATTCCATGACCGATGTTTGGCATTAAAGTCACCAATGACAAAAAATTTTGACTTATAGCGAGTCAATTTTCGCAAGTCAGTTTTGAGCAAATTAACTTGCTGTCCAGAGCATTGAAAAGGCAAATAGGCAGCTATGAAAGTATATTTACCAAACTGTGTTTCAACAGAAACACCTAATGTTTCAAAAACTTTAGTTTCAAATGACGTAAATAGTTGATGTTTTATACGCCTATGAATGATGATTGCAACTCCCTCACATGCCCCATCAAGTCGATCATTACGATAAACAAAAAAGTTAGTATCTTTTTTTAGTTTGGATCCAGGTTTTAAATAAGTTTCGGTAATAACTGCTATATGCACGTTATTAGCTGCAAGAAAATTAAACAGCTCGTCCTCTTTACCATTCAGAGAACGAGCATTCCACTTTAAAATATTTAAATTATTATTTGGATCCATTAGAAAAACGTAATCCAATAACAATTTGATTTGTAAATTTTACACCAACTTGGACTGCTTCAGTCATAGTGGTGGCTTTGAACGTTGCATCAATCATTAGATTCAATTGTTCAGTTAGAAAATTAAAATCAGAGGCAGACATATCATCTGATGATTTCCCATTGGAATTTTCGGTAGACGAAGAAGCGGGGTAGGAGTTACCTGTGGCGGTAGGGTTTTTTCCATTTGATTTGAAACAAGTAGAATGGGTACTCATGGAACGAATAGGGGAAGAGTTCAAATTACCTGCTACGATATCGGCAAAGGATTTACCGTGGGTAGATACATTCGAAATTGAAAGATTCGAACGGCTACCCGACGGATTAAAATTTGTTTGTGAATGAGCATGATTATGATCTTCCTGGTGGGTATGATTCCTAATCAAGCGATCGTTGACTGAAAAATGAGCATTGTTCGATACTCTACCAGGCAAATTTCGGAAACGACCGTTATCGTATCGGATATTATCCTTTATCTGCCTGGCACGAGCCTCAACGACTCTTTTGCGTGAAATGCATTCCCAAAAGTTAGCTTTGTGAGGGCCCTTGCAATTGGCGCATTCAAACTTTCTTGTATCTTCTTTCACAGGACAGTCGTCCTTAGCGTGAGAAGAACCTCCGCAAATCATGCATTTAGCATCCATGCGACAATTTTTTGTACCATGACCCCACTTTTGGCACCGACGGCACTGAGTGGCGTTCTGGTAATTTCCTCCAGGTTTCTGGAAATGTTCCCACGTCACACGGACATCGAACATAAGTTTAGCTTTTTCTAAAGCTTTAATATTATTTAGTTCTTTTTTGTTAAAGTAAACCTGAGAGAGAGGAGACAGCTGGCTTAGATTGCGAGCTCCCAAAAGTCAAGGGAACCTGTCATCAACTGTCACTGGAAAACCGCACATTGGGGGGGCAGAGCGCGAAAAAACGTCAAAATTTGGCCAAACTTAGACTGGATTTGATTGAAAATTCAGGTTGTTTTTCTGTGCTCTCACATATAAAATCGTTGATTATTTAAATATTGTCGATTGGACTCAAATTGTTATTGAAATTGTTAAATTTTATGATCTTTTTGATAACAAATAGGATGTGAAAATGGTTCTGGCCCAGTTTGTGCTCTTCGAATCATTGTGCACAACCCAAACATGAGAAGAAGAAATCAAAGAAGCCAAGAAAACAAGCAAGTTGTCAGTGAGCTGTCTCCTCTCTCTCAGAAGTAAACTAAATAATATTCTTGAGAAAGCCCTTTCCTGAGAAGAAGTTCGCGATCTTTAAGAGTTTCCGGCAAAACGCGACAGTCTCCTTTCTTTGCGATTTGGAAGGAAACCTTGATTCCCCTAATGGAGTTCAAGATCTCCTGCCTAAATCCCCTAAATTCGAAACAACTGACCACGATAGGCGGCACTCTTTGCTTCCTCACTTGAATCAAAGAGCCTGGGCTAGAGGCTGCTTCGATTTGGTGTTCGGAAAATTTGTCTAGAGCATCGAACTGATTGCTCATTTCGATACAAATTATTCATTTCACCCTTGGAAGAAACTTCGCATTCCGGGGAAGCGTCCTTTCTTCCATTCTTGCCACGTGTAGTGACAGTTTTAAAACCCACTTTTTTGGAAGGAAGTAGTGAATTCAGAGATTCACCCTTCCTTTTGTTAGTTGTTGATACCATGTTTAGTTAATAAACGAGAAAGACGTGACCTTCGAGAGGTTTTTTCCCTAGACGGTGTCCAAGAAGGATTACCACCGCTAGCTTTCGCCAACGGGTCCAACGAAAAATCGAAGGCACGGGTCCAAACAAGGATCGTAAAGGGATCAATAGTAGAAAAAATAGTACTGAAAAGTACTGTTTAAATAGCACTGAAAAGTACCGTTTTTAATTTTAGCACTGAAAAGTACTGTTTTATTGCTTTGGGTAGTTTTTAAGAAAACTTCCAAGAGCAGAGAGAATTCGTGTACGCACAGCACGAAGGTACGATGCGCACTGAAATGTAAAACAATATTGTAATCAACTTGACCCCGGCTAGTACCAAACAACACGTAACTATGGAGTAGACCGAAAGGTTGGATGAGAATCACATGAACCATTATATACACTGAAAGGTACATCAAAAATATTCAGGAGGTCATCATCTATAAAGAATATTTCCAGAAGCTAATAATCGCACTTATTTTGCATATGGTGATACCTAATTGCGTATGTCTAGTAGGTATATTTTCTGTCTACACGGTAAATCTTTCGTTCACGTGCTATCGCCTTTCCTAGAATTATATTTACATCCGGTTTCGAAACAATAATTACAACGAGATACTCTCCATTTTCCGCGCTTTATTCGATTTGCAGTACGAATCGATAGCAGAGTGAGATCACTTACAATCAGTGGAAAGCTTGTTAGATCCAGTGGAAATGCAGATGCAGCAAATTATGTCGGTAGTGGAAATCATTTTGTCATTCTATGTGAAATGTCAATAGCTGCACTGCATCGCATCCGATATGATTAAATTTGATTTTATTGTTCATTGCAGTGACCTACTTAAATAAACTTACCATTAAAAAGAAAATTTACAGCAGCAGTACTTACTCTTTCGTCTAGATTGACTCGGTTGATAAAAGTTACATACTCGTATCGACATTTGGCGGTTTGTGAAGTAGATAGAGAATCACTATGGTCGTCAGGGCACTCACCAAGAAAATGACATCGAACCAGCGGTGGTAAAAGTTGAAGTGCAGACCTCCCAGCACTTCGGTAATGATGACCCGATACTCCGCCGGCATGTTCATTCGCATGAGCAGTACCGACGAACAGAAGTACATGCCCATGATTTGCGCCAACACCAGAACGATGATGTTGGACGATTTGCTCGATGATATTTTGTAGAAAAACTGCAATGATACAAGGTACGTATGTAACAGACGAAAGATTCACTAATTTAGAAGTTGTTTTACCTTGGTCAGAGTCAACAGTAAACCACGAATAGAAGTTACGACAATGCAGCCAACAAGCATGAATGACACATGTTGACTCCAGAAGGCAACATCCATGTCGAAACCGCACCAGTGAACAGCGATTTCAATGCCCCTTGTGACAGGATCTTTCTTACCCACACGATCGAAGATGATGTTGATTGTGCACTAAAGTAAACAAGCAAACAAGCCGTTTTAATTTATTAGACTGAGAAAGCCATAAAATTACAATTGTTCTCCCAGTCACAATCACTAATCACAGAGTAAACAGTTTTAATTAAAAAGCTTGAATCTACAACACTCGCCAGAAAATCATTTTCCCGAAATCCATTCCCCAGAATTAACTAATCCACAGAATCTCATTTCCCAGAATACATAGTGGAAAAATATGGACTTAACACAGCAACAATACTAATATATTATAGTACCATTTCAGATATAACATTTATTTCTTATATCTAGGTGTTATCAGTGCCGGATTTGGGTTTCGGGGGGCCCGGGTCAGATCTCTTTACGGGGGTCCTTGGTACAAAATGATCGGGAAAGCTTAGTATTACGAAGATAAGATATTTGGAAAGCATGTACATGAACCCCGTGCGCAAATCGAGCTTGCTGCTCTAGTGCACGCTACATGGGTATAAACAGCCACTAGTTACACATTCTCCTGTGCGCGTTGATAGTCATCATATAAGTTTATTTCCTTTGTAATTGTGAATGTTATATCAAATAGCTTTGTTCAATAGATTTTTATTGTTTAAAACAAGTTATTAGTTTGGCCAGTACCACGTAGTAGGGTAAATGTTGACAATAAACAAAAATAAGGTTATTTTTACCTGATTTGACAAATTGACAGGAACTTACTTACTAAAATAATATTTTATACTTTGTACATCTTTATTACAGTGCACGCTGACATAAAACCAACAACTACAAAGAAAACAAACGTAGTCACGAAGCGTGCACTAGAGCAGCGAGCTCGATTTGCGCACGGGGTTCATGTACACCTGATACCTTTAAGGCCTTTGGGGGACTACTTAGCGTCCACGTAGGGACTTCAAAATTTTACCTGATTTTTTTTTCTTACCAACACGAGCACTTTACAATAACGAACTAAAAACATTTCGCATTTTCGAAAAATAAGGGATGGCCTAGTGCCCAAGGCTAAAGTCTTAGTTACTTGCTTTATAATTTTAATGTTCCGATATTAACAACAGTTTGGAAGAACTATGAACACTTAGATAACTTGCAGATGATGCTCTAGTATCTGTAAATAGCCTATCAAGCGGAAATCCTGCAAAGACCATAGCAAAATTACCTTGATAATCTATAAGCTAATAATTTAAGAATCGGGGAAAATATAATTGTATAAAAATTCTGTAGATTATGGACAAAATTATGATATATTCTAAACTATTAGTGAATATTGCTATATTCAAACGAAATATGTGGATTTGGGTCAAAACTGTAGTTAATTCTAAGCTTTTAGTAAAATTTGATATATTACAAGAAAACAAAGAAAATATTAATACAAATATATAGGACAAATTCAAATGGAAAAGACTACAGTAGAATATGGAAATATCGAAATTCCGGTAGGATTTCAGATAGAATAGCTGCTTCAGTATCGTGATAGCGAAATCAGGAAAATCCACGAATTATCGAGTATCTTCGTCTTTTCAAGATCATTCCAGGACAAAGAGCACTGTAATTTTGTCAGTTTCTCTCCAAAAAGCTGCAACAGCTTGCTATTATTAACCCGCGAAAAGTTTTAAAGTTTTTGATATAACCTTGATGATTTTCATCAGAGAGGATTTTCATTGGAACTGGAAAAATGAGACAAACATCGTATTGAATTAGCTACTCACTTAAAAAAAACATAATCTCATGTCATAATATCTCTGTTAGAAATGGTATCGGATTTGTATTTTCAATTTAAAATCTTTAATCATTAATGTAAAAATAATTCATTGAACAGTATTCACTTCTCGGGGGGCCCCCTCCATCGGGGGGCCCGGGGCATTTGCCCCCTCGGCACCCCCCCAAATCCGGGCCTGGGTGTTATGTGGTAGGCAACACTATCATCCTGATTTGGTAAAACTAAATTACCGTAAAGTGTCCTAATTCAGCGCATTGCCTAATTCCGCGCATTTCGTACAACATTATTTATACGTGGAAACGCACATTTATATTGCAGCAAGTTTATATTAGCATGAGTTTGAATCATAAATAAAAGCTAATAATGCATTTTTTCGCGGCGTAAAAAAAATCAGTGGAGGCCCGTCTGAGTAGACGCCATTTTTTTAATTTCCTTAGCGTCCGTGCTAAGACTGTAGGACAAAAACAAAAGCGATTTCTTTATTGAAAATGTTTTATTTTTTATGCAATATTTCATGGAACTACTTGCTACAGATATGTTTCATGGTGCTTCTATGAAATGTTATCAAATATTAGTATAATTATTGAATTTTATCTTATCCCAAAAAGTATTGCGCGGAATTAGGACACGTTTTTTTTTTTTTTTTCATAATGTCCTAATTCCGCGCACTGTTCTTCGCTGAACAATGAACAAGTTAAACATTAATTAACTCATTACGCGTGGTAAAGATGGACAAACTATGGGTGAAATTATGAAAAAATCCACGTGCTCGGCTGGGATTTGAACCCAGGACTCTTGTATGCTCATGTATGTCCTGGGTTCAAATCCCAGCCGAGCACGTGTATTTTTTTCATAATTTCACCCATAATTTGTCCATCTTTACCACGCGTAATGAGTTAATAAATTTAATAACCATGCGGATTGGATTATCGAACAGCTCAATTTAAGTTAAACATGCTGTATTCGTCTTCACATCTGACCTTGCATCCGATTATGTTTCTGAAAATTATCTTCGTGCATAAATACGTTTCACGTACAAAGCAGAATATCTGGAAAGCCCACTTACAAGGAAATCAGAAGCGGCCGTCTAAAAACCACGTGGTCATTCATGGTGGGAGGAAAAATTTGTCCAAAGGCCAAGGTTCATAAAAATTTAAAAATTGTCGTGTGAACAATATTCTACAAAGGAAGAGTTAGTTATGATAATCCGAAAAAATACCACGTAGTTTATGGAAAATCCCCAAGGATTATACTATACATCTTTGCACACACAATTTATTTAACTTTGTGAACCTCAAATAACATTGCCAATGTGCATTTGATTGCATCTCTTATTTATATTATACAATCCTTATAATCTTATTGAGAAAACAACAAATAGGGGTCTTCTATAAATTACGACATACTATCGGGGAGCATTCAAATATAGAGGGGAGGGGGTATCGCCAATGAGATAGAATGAGCACCCCTTGAAAACTGCATAATTTTTTTAAATTTCATCTGAAATACCATGCAATCTTAAAGGTGACCTAGAAAAGAAGCAACAGGCATGTTATAAGTCAGTGCTCTAATCTCAAAGAAAAAGGAATAAAAAAAACTCGAAAAAATTGCCCATATTGCACCGAATGGCTCTTACATGACCAAATTAACACACCGAGGACGAAGCCTCAAAATCAGTTGGAACGCTAAATTCAACCCACTATATCTCAGCTGTCCTAAGTCCGATTTGTAAAATTTTGGCACCTACAGAAATTTATGGGCTTCTAGATTCATGTAAGATTTTTTAAATATTTATAGGAGCTACTGTTTGGTTTGTAGTATTTAAAACACCGGAGCAAGTCCTTAAAAGAAAACGAAATTTTGCCAATGCCTGTACACAACTTGAATTTCTCGCGATGACCTCTAGATTTTTTTATCGCATGATGATTGTATTAGCGTAACTAAACAATTGGCATTGAATTTTTGATTATTAGTCATTCAAATAAGTGCAATATATTCACAAAACTGCATAGAATACAGAAAAAATACATTTTCAACTATAACTTGAAATTTATCGCGATGACCCAAACATTTTATGATCTTAAAATATATTCATATTTAAGGCCCTCAAATTTGTAGAACACTGATAATAAATTGCTGTACGAAAAACTACAATATTTTCACAATATAGTGAAAAATTCAGGAAAATACAGGTTTTCAACAGTTGTTTTATATTTATCGCAATGACTCATCAGTTTTATAATTTTTAACTTTTTGTAAGTTCATGAGAAACAAATTTTCTGAACATCGTTGATAGTTGTTTGTTCAAAGAACTACAATACTTTCACAAAATCTTGTATAATACAGAAAATTCTTAAATTTCTTCTGCAATTTATTGATTGCCTTTAGATCTAATCGATTTTAAGATTTGAAGCATTGTTAGATATAAAAATAAACGTATTTTAGAACATTTTTTGTTTTTAAAGAAATGCAACAGTTTCACAAAACTGTGAATAATACAGAAAAAATATGATCCTAACAACCGTTTGATTTTTTTGGCAATGATCCATGGGTTTTGTGATTTTAAAATATTCTCATATTTAGGGTTGTCAAGTTTGCACAACATAATCGATGAAATTTTATTGAAAGAACTACAATAACTTCACAAATTACCGTATAATACAAAAATATTCTGTTGCTACCGAAGTTTGAACATTTTATCATCTGTATAATTTTCTAAATTGTTGTGAGTTTTCAAGAAAAATAATTGTGCTCAAAATTACTAGTAGCTGTTCGTTCCAAAAACTACAATATTTCCACAAAATCATGTATAATACAAACACATTTAAAATATCTCCTGCAATTTTGAAATTGCCGCATTGGCTTATAATCTCCACGGTTTAATTTTTTTAAGATTCATATATAAATTGACAGAACGTACCAAAAAACAACAAACGTTGAATGCCAAAACGTCGAAAGGAATAACACATCGAAAAGAAAAAAAAATCGAATTATTTATTCTTTCGGAAGAGAATAATTTTTCCAAGATCATTTCGTTCCCTCCCAATTCCCACCTTTCGACGTTTTGTCAGCCAACTGCAATTCACTGATTGCCTCCAGACCATATCATTTTAAGTCCAAACCCTTAAAATTATATGGTATACTTATATATAAAAGTATTTATAGTTACAGAACATTTTTGGTGATTTTTCCCTCCCCTTGGTTATGTGACCTTGCCGCGATGGGAGGGCATAATCCATTAGCCCATATGATGGAAACCAAAGGCGTAACCTGTAGTGGTGGTATCACATTTTGGCATTTTTTGCTTACAGCCGCGTCATAATTTATATGGCATAGACGCAATAAGATCTCGGATGTGATCCACAAGACATTCTGCGTCATTGATAGAATTGATGCCCATTTCAAATAATTAATCAATTCGAAGTGGACATTAAAACTATTGGTGACGATCAGTTTGCCTTTTGCTAACCTGAATGATCCGTAGCCACTCTTACCATCAGCTAGCTAGACACATCGCATTGCATTTGCCACCGAAAAGTGAATCTTGTAGGAGACTGTAATAGAAGCCTAAGGTAACTTAACTCTTAAATATTCACTATAAAATGACTATGGAAAGTAAGACGCTGAGATCGATCATTAGGGTACACTTGCTAGTTTCCAGAAATTGTTTAACAGACAAGGAAAGTGACTTTTTTCTTTAATGAACGTAAAGACCTGAAACTAACTAGAACTACTACTAAACTGCCTAATTTGGATAAGACTTGACGACTTTTTTTTTTTTTTTTATTA
Organism: Aedes aegypti; assembly: GCF_002204515.2. Classification (NCBI taxonomy): domain Eukaryota; kingdom Metazoa; phylum Arthropoda; class Insecta; order Diptera; family Culicidae; genus Aedes; species Aedes aegypti. The sequence continues at coordinate 279,489,112 of NC_035109.1, forward strand.
AAGCTTGTGCTCGTGGCCACTACTGTGCCGGAATCAGTTTTATCTGTATCTTCCTTACCGATACAGTTCTATTTTTAACTAATCTATATTTACATTTGCTTTCACTCTCTTCTGCTCTTTTGCTCTCACACCGAGCAGGTAGGAGAGTGCTCTGCTGTTGGTCCAATCGATTTCCATAAGCCATAGTCCGTTGCTCTTTTGCGGTGGTTCGTTTTGCCGTTTTCCTGAGTCGTTTGAGGTTAGCTGCCTGCGAAGTGGGTCAATTTGTCTCAGTCACCATCTGATACTGACGGAGGATGGATGTGCTCCCCTATGCACGGTCCTCCGTGCGGCGTCTTCTGGTGGCTGGACGGTTTATTTTTTGGAGGGGCTGGGAATTGAATCCATGACCTTCCGCTTATGAAGCGAAAGCGTAACCTCAAGGCTACGGACCCCCCTAAGACTTGACGACAATTGACATTTAAGACTCTAATCTTACGTAAAAGGCAGGAGTAATCAGAATAGCACTTAAATGACAAAGTATTCAAAATCATTTCGACTAGACAGTATTAGTAATGACACTACTATTTCGAACAAATTCTGATGGAGCTGGTGATTTTCACAATGCTTCCTTTTCTCAGAAGCAAGGGAATATGGGTATTTTTAAACATTTTTGGTGATTTTTAAAGAACTAAAACATTTCTACAAAACTGTGGAAAATACCAGAAAAGTTTGATCGTAATAACAACCTGAAATTTACCATAAAATTCTATGGATTTTATGATTTGAAAATGTTATCATTTAGAGTTGGCAAGCTTGTATAAATTAACCGATGAAATTTCGTTAGAAAACTTCAATATTTTCGCAAAATATCATGTAATACAAAAATATACTATTTCTGCTCTTGTTTCATATTTATCAAGATAACAAATTGATTTTATTTTTCAAAACCGTTATCAAGTTTTGGAAAAATACAAACTTTCTCAACATTTTTAATGGCTATTTGCTCTAAGAACTACAATATATTTACAAAACCTTGAATAATACAGAACAGACTCTGACTATGGTTGCGTTTTCATAGTAGTTTTGTTTACGATTTGAAATTTTCTCAACGTAATATTAAAAATAGAGCAGTTTTTGTATCTGTTTTCAAAGCACGACAATTACGAAATCTATATAAATAAAAATGGAATGGTGTTTGTATGTCACGAATTGGCTAACGAACGGGTCAACGGATTTGAATGATTCTTTCTTACGAGCGTGCACGGGACTGTCATTTTTTATGGGACGATCAGAAGCATTTTTCAATAGCCTACTTGATGGCAAGACGAAGTTTGCCGGGACCACTAGTTGGTAATATAAAAATTTCTATTGACTCAAAGATTGATAATATTTGCTCAAATCATATCTATATATAATTATGTATTATAATAGAAATATATCAGATTTCCATTTCAATATAATAATTGTGGCAAAGAGTTGTCATTTTCACGATTTTATTTTATTTTCATATATTATACACCATAAATTAACTGAGCAAAACTTATTGTTCCTCCAAAGCATTAAACCATTCTCAAAAAATTGTGAATAATACAGAAAAAATATCTTCAACAGTCTCACTTCATATTTACCGCAAAGAGCCATAGATTTTGTGGTTTTAAACTATTTTCATATTTGAGACTCACAACTACAAATTGTAGCCAAGCCATTATTGTCGCAATGACATAATATTTTAATCTACTTATAATAACGCAATCAATGATATTTTACTTACATGGATGACGGTGTTCAAAAAAAAAAAAGTGAATCCCTAGTTTGCCTTATTTGTAGATTCATGTGCGGTTAGGGCCCATTCACAAATTTCATAACGCTAGAGGGGGTGGGTGGGTGTCTCAGCGATGTTACGGCCCATACAAAAATATAATAACATTCATACAAAAGGCGTTACAAGGGGGTGGGTGGGTGTCCAAAATGGCTAATTTCAGCGTTATGAAATAAATGAATGTGCCCTTATAGAAATGTGTTTGGAATCTATTGTTTGATTTGTAGTACTACAAACACTGGAGCTAGTCTAAAAAAATGAAATTAGCGTTTGTTTGTACACAACTTGAAACTTATCGAACAATGAATTTCAAATTTATATTACCGAACATTTTTCATTAGAATTTGTACATTTAACGAATTACAACATATCCATTATACTGCGTAGCATATGGCAGAAAAAAAGTTTAAAATAATCGCTATTACCCATGAATTTTCTCATATCTAGTGTAATTTGATATTCATTGATTTTATTAATTCAAACCATTTTCATGTTCACGAGAAAAAAAAATAGTACGGGTTAGTTCAAAGAACTTAATAAAATAATTTATTTAAAACTACACTGAGAGGCAAAATAAAGTGCCCACCTTACCAGTTTTCAAATTTCTGTCCTTGATTTGGTTCAAATTAAAGTTAACACCAGTGTTGTTCAGACTCATTTCCCCGAAAATAACATTTTCCGAACTACGAAGCCACGAGCTACTACAACCATGCTCTATCCTTCTAAGATAGAAAAACAGATGGTTAAGCTTGAGTACTGCACACAAAATCGATCAATTTTGATCCCAGAGAGCCACAATTCAAGTTTCGGTGAAATGAAATGAGTGAGTGAGTGAGTGCGAATCATTTCACCGAAACTTGAATTGCGGCCCACCGAGATCGAAACTGTCGGATCCCATGTGCAACACTCAAGCCCAACCACCTCCCCCTCCATCTCGGGAATACAAGGCACAGTTATAACAGTTCATGGCTTCACAATTCGAATTTCGGGGAAATGAGTCTGGTCAACACTGGTTAACACACTTAAATCTTTTTTGATATTTTATTTTTGATATTCTTTTAAAGTTGCACTTATGAAATTTTGATAAAAAAAAAAGAATTTCACTCAAAGAAAAAGAAAATCAATTTGTATTGAAAAAAATAGTGACAAAATAAAGTGCCCACTTCCTTCTTGGCCCCAGAAAAGATGATTTAAGAAAAATAAAGAGCAATTTAATAGTTAATGTGTCCTCCTTAGGCCTTAAGGACTTGCTGGAGGCGCTTCGGCATGTTTTTCACCAGGTTTTGTAGGTGTTGTGGTTCTAGTTCTTCCCAGGCGCGCTCCAATTGTAATTGTAATTGCTCAATCCACACCCTGGCAGACAATTATCCGCCCATCTAGACACGGGCTGGGTGAGGACCTACCAAGCCTCCCCCGTTAACATGTCCTATACCGTTTAGCACACCGGGATCTTCCACAAGCAGGCGCCGGAATTAAAGCGGTCCCACAAGCTTCAGATACATTAAGAAGATATAGTCCCTCTGGCACTATACCGAATAGCGGCCTTCATATCATCACTAGCACTGCCTATCCCGCACGCCAAACAAAATGCCGGAAGTAGCGTGCCGTGTAGAACATCCGATGTTCTACACAGCACATCACCTCCGACACCATGCTCAACGTACAGCAAAGACATCGCTAATAAAAAGCGGAATGCGTCATTCGATTCAGTGCCAGAGGGACTATACTGCCCATAAAAGCATATCAGTCCCATGTTTGCTGGATTTCCTATTCACATGGGACAATTATGCGTTTATGGGCAGTATAAATGTAACGAAGAGGAAATGAAAAGATAGTAGAGATGGTTTGGTTGTTGGATTGCTGAAACGAGAAGAAATAAAGTCATTACGTTAAAACGTGGTTTTTATAGTTGAATAAATGTATCGATAGTTTCTCATCTGTTTCTTTTCCGTGTCGTAGTTGCGTCGATTCTATCCACCTCGAGTTTTGTCGTCTCCGCTCGAGCAATGAGGACCGCGATGAAATGAAAATATAAAAATATGACCATTAGTGTTTATTTATTATTTAATGTGGTTCTCATTTGCTTTTAAATACCTAAGTAACATGTGAACTCTGCCTCTATCAGAAAATTCTAATGAATTATATTTTATTCTCCTGCACTTTCCCTAACACAAAGTATTCCTATTTAGTAAGACATTTACAAGTGCAAAAGCGCAAATAAAAGTGTGGGACCTCATCGAATCATGTTGATGCCCTCAGAGCACTCATTCTTCGATTTGCGAAAAATGAGTCCGCTGAAAACACCGACCCGCCTCGACGCAATCGCGCACCTCTACCAACGCCTCCGCACATGTAAAAACTTCTGCGATAAACCTGTGGTGTGAAAGAAATGCGCAATATTATTTTAATTTCAATCCTAACTGCATGACCCGTAGGCTCTATGCGTATGATTGTTCATTATTTTAGCTAAATATACCAGTTATTCCTGTACATCAGAAGAAAAGAAAAACGATTAAGAATATCTTGCAGCGTAAAGTTTAAGTGATCAAATATTAATCCTTTCTTCGAACCTAATTTCATTATACATTGGGTTATGCTATGCTTCGCGTGTGATACGAACAATTAGATTTATCAATATAATGCATTAGCATCCAAACAAATACCCTAGAAAATTTTCTTATTGTCCGACAAACATTTCAAAACAATTACGAACTGCAAAAATTCAACGGTAACTTTACTCAACAAAGCTTTCATTTGATCACCCTTAAAATACACAGTCATCAGTAGACCATGCACTATAATATCCTCCTAATATAACGCAGAGCTAAAAATCCTCTCTTGCGTTACCCAATCTGAACAAGAAAACATTTTCAAATACTTCCCATAATTTGTGCACGGCAAAACAGATTCCACTTTCTACGTAATGTAACCTAGTATGAACAGCTGCCCAACTCTCCAGACCTGCGCCCTCCAAGATCCAAGGTGCTGCTGCCTTACGTTCAAAACTTCTTTCCTCAAAGTCTGTCTATCAATTCCGAACTCTATTGCATACTACCATACCAATCAGACCCTATTCCTGACAAGACACAGAGTCATAACCCCAATGTGATGGATTTACCCAGTAAATCCACAACCTTGTCCTAACCCCTCTTACGTTTCGCTATCCTCGAAAGTCACCCATATTGATGCTTGGCAAAAAATATCAGTATTCAATCCACAAATCCCAAATTACACCACATTACGTTGGTCCGTTTGGCGTCGCCGGTGGATACCTGTTCTGACATTCGTTTCTTTTAAACTCCATTTCAACCATGTCCCTTCACTTTATCAATACGAATGTTGACGAATCACGATAATCTGAAGATCGTGACCAGAACGGAGGTAGGATAAATCACTAGGGACCAACTACCACCTATTATCATAGCCAAATCATGGAACTTCTCTAAAAAAAAAAGGTTGCCAAATATTACGATATGATTATGTTTACTTCGGACAGCCGATTAAAAGGAAGACGTTGATTGAAATGTTCCAATATAAGAGAACGCACAGAAATCTCGTGGAATGTCTATGTAAAGCTAGTTCAAAACATAAAAATGGGGTATAGGTCTATCCACATAAGAAAGTTTCTAAATACTTCATTGAAGGATTCCGTTTGATTTCGCCCGTAGAGTTATCCGATGTCATATGCGATTTTCTTAAAAACAAATAACGAGCGGTGGAAATTCTACAGAGCAGAAATGCAATTGCAATCCCATTATGTAAGAACTAACATTGGAAATGTTGCAGTTATAATGTTGTCAAATCATTTCAACAAACATAACTGAACAGAAGAAAATTCAAGTAACAAGAGTAAAATTTTCTTTGTTTACCTGTTACTTATGTTATTGTTCATTGGGACGCCTTAACAAATATCAAAGGTAATATATTTGGTGGGAGTCAAGCTAAAAAATATACACGACCTCATTTGTTTTAATTTAAAGTCTCTAGAATATGAAGAATCCCAACTATGCGAAATCCATTACCCACTTGCCCCACGGTACCTTAGTAGTTTATCTTAAGTTTATGTTTGTTTTTACAATTCTGGTGAGCTTCCCAATGTAGTGTTGACTCCAACCGATCAATAAGTTTCGATTACGTACTAGCCGAATCGGGGTTATTCTAAAAATCGCCTCGCTAGCCGTATATCACTCCAATTTCTAGATGTAATAAATTTAGTGAAAAAATAATGACATTTCAACATATGGTCAAACTTGCCTGACGAGAATTTCACCCCAAAACTTTAAATTTCTATTTATTAATTATTTAAGAATAGAATTCACTTAAATATTCCAAAAAAATACCTTCCTTGCTCATAACACGTATTGAACTATCTATGCTCCATATGACATACAGCTATGCTCCTGTCCATACGTCACTGATAGAAGATATACGTCAGTTTGCGAGATCTCGGTGCTCACACTATCCAGAATCGGTCAGTAGAGGAACCTGAGAAGAAAATTCTAAAGAACCTGTGGAATACTCGCATAAGAGTTTCTTGGAGTTTTTTTTTACTGCAGCATCTAGAATTCTGCACCTGAATTCACTGCACGCAGAATCACGAAAAAATGACTTCAGATTTAGAGATCACTTTGATTAAAATAATTCGATTGGAAATAAAGGCTTCTCAGAGACTTATTTTAAAATAGTGACCAAGTCTCTAAAGATCTTGTAGTCCCGCACAAGGATGGAAAAAAATCTTCTCTAGCGACCAACAACACGGTATTTGAACGATCTAAGAGGGCCGTCGCTCTTGCAGCAGCATGATTTGAACGCCTCACAACGCGCGCATTGTACCGACATATGGAGCATCCGATGCAATGTTTGTCGCGGGACAAAGAGTTTATCGGATGTTGTTACAAGTAGCGATCAACTTGAATCATGGCGAACTCGCGCTATTATTTTTCGTTAAAACCATGACCGAATTATTTTAGAAACACAAACATTATATCCGAAGGGAAATCAACAGTTAAAAATTGAACAATCCCCAGAATGATAAAACTATGGCTCGCGAACACTTAATCGCTAGCCCACATGCAGAACAATGCATTAATCGCGGAGCGAAGTTTGTTGTGATATCTTAACGACAAAAGGTTAATCGTTGTTGCTATGATCGCACGATAAAGAACAACCGCGATGCATCGTGGATTTTGTCATGATCACTAGATTTCCATCCTTGGTCCCGCATAATCAGTTGATTTACAATCAATTTGTATTATTTTCGAATTCATTACCCATATTAATTCAAGCGTGTGCTAGAATAAGGGCGTAAGTCGCATGGTCGATTTATCTTCATCGATCCTCTCTTCTGTGAATCAAGATGACAAGACGCAAGTTTGTCAGCATTTTTTCACTTCAGGACGCAAGATTGCATCGCTGCATATTCTAGGGGTAGTCGGGGCGATTTGGCCAATGGGGTGAAATGAGCTCCCCTTGAAAACTGCATAAATTCTTGAAATTTTATCTGAAATAACATGCAATCCTAAAGCTGACAAGGAAATGAAGCAATAGACATGCTACAAGTCAGTGTTCTAAACTCAAAGAAAAAGAAAGAAATTAAATTCAAAAAAACTGCCCTTATTGCCCCGAATGGCTCTTTCAAATTTCATCATTTTAGAATGATGAAATTTGACTGTTATAGTTCTTCCCAGGCGCGCTCCAAGGCTTCAAAATAATAATTTTTGTTGGTAACACCAGTTTTGTCAACCCTGGCATCGAGAATCGCCCACAAATTCTCGATGGGGTTGAGGTCTGGGCTTTGTGGAGCCCATTCCAGCGGTTTAATCCGACAAGGTCGGAAGAAAGACTTGGTCTTCTTGACAACATGCTTCGGGTCGTTGTTCTAGAGAAATATGAATTTCTCTTCAAGGCCCGTCTGGATCAGCGAAATCTCCAGATTTTCCCGCAAGATGTTGATGTAGGAATCTGCCGTCATTATTCCGTCGATTTTCACGAGGCTTCCTACTCCACCCCATGAAAAACACCCCCAGACCATCACATTTCCTCCTCCATGCTTCACCGTTCCTTGGATGTGGCGATTCTCGATGCCAGGGTTGGGTTGGGCGATTCTCGATGCCAGGGTTGACAAAACTGGTGTTACCAAAAAAATTATTATTTTGAAGCCTTGGAGCGCGCCTGGGAAGAAGTAGAACCACAACACCTACAAAACCTGGTGAAAAGCATGCCGAAACGCCTCCAGCAAGTCCTTAAGGCCAAAGGAGGACACATTAACTATTAAAATGCTTTTTATTTTTCTTAAATCATCTTTTCTGGGGCCAAGAAGGAAGTGGGCACTTTATTTTGTCACTATTTTTTTTTTCAATACAAATTGATTTTCTTTTTCTTTGAGTAAAATTCTTCTTTATCAAAATTTCGTAAGTGCAACTTTAAAAGAATATCAAAAATAAAATATCAAAAAAGATTTAAGTGTGTTAACTTTAATTTGAACCAAATCAATGAGAGAAGTTTGAAAACTGGTGAGGTGGGCACTTTATTTTGCCTCTCAGTGTAAGAACTCTCTTGTAATTTAATAATTTTTGCAATGACTTATATTTTATGTTTCGCATAAGAAAGCAAGAACATTTTTGATGCTTTCTATCTTATGTTTCTCTAATCACTGTTTCAGGGCTTGATTTTAAAACCATTTCCATACCCCTTTTTTAATCTATTTTTATTTGGTTCTGAAGGTATATACTTTGCACTACCATGTAGTAAGTTAAACAGTAAGAATCAATCAAACCAGCTATATTTCAATAAATGTTTGAACATAAATCATCTTAAGAAATCAGCTTCAAAATACTATCATTCTATTCTTAAAAGAACTACAATCACAATTGAATGTTAAATACAGTAACAAAGCTTTCTTTTTGTTGTGCTATAGGAAACTTACAGATAATGTTTAACCTCATCGTACTGTTTACTATCACCGTAATTTTCCTATTTCGCAGGAGAAAGAAATAGAGTGCCATGGTGCACATATGGTTCATTCCGCTCATTTAAGGGAAGTAATGTGTTCGAATGTTCATTATAAAATAACTATTGAGTCTATCAATACTATTTTTATGTCACAATGCAGCTCCAAGTATAGATGGTCAGCGTTAATATAGAAATTAGTTGAAAAACTTTCATGAAAATATTTAATTGAAATTGTTACTGCATCTAAGTGTTCCTATTCCCACTCACGGTAAACATATTTCGTGACAAACATACTGGATAAAAACCATTACATAATTAGAATTTCGTTATTTATCCTGCTAATTTTATGGTAAAATTATACCTACTTCAGCAATAAAGAAATATCTATATAAATAAAAATGGAATGGTGTTTGTATGTCACGAAATGGCTTGAGAACGGGTAATTGGACTTACATGATTCTTTCACTGTTGAATTCGTCCAGAGCTCCGACGTGTTTGTGCGAAAAAAAAAGTTTAGGAAAGTCTTCGGGATAGTAGGGAAAACGGGAGAATACTAATCTGTCATTTTCTACACGGGACTTGCATGGCGTTTTTCAACAGCCTACTTGATGGCAAGACGAAGTTTGCCGGGACCACTAGTTATACATAATTATTTTTTTTAAATGAGCGGTTATTGAAACATACAAAATAACTACTGATCCAATAGCCGCTCACAACGTCTTGTGTTTTTAATATAAAAAATATTGTTATCACATAAAAATAAAGTCACGCGACTTCATTTGAAAGTTGTTAATATTGCTGAATATATACACTCTATGTCTAAACCAGCAGATTATGCAAATCGAATGTACCACGGATTTTTTTCCGCTAAAGTTCAGTAATTGGGTTATGTTTTCATAATCAGAAAATTTTAAAACATTCCATCGGTGAAATTTTTAGTTTTTCTATGCTTTAGCTACCTTTTCATATACAGCGTATGTAAATCAACGAAAATCGCGTTTTCCTACACATTTCAGCCCATACAAAATGTATGGGAAAAATTTTACCGATAGAATTTTTTGAAACCTTCCGATTATGAAAATATAGCCCAAATACTGATATCTAAAGGGAAGAATCCAAGGTACATTCGATCTCTATAATCTGCTGTTTTAGACATAGCGATTTGTTGATCTAGAAGGCAATCAATAAACTGCGAAAGAAATTTAAGATTTTTTTGTATTATACAAGATTTTGTAGTTCTTTGAACAAACAGCTATCAACGATATTCAGAGAATTTGTTTCTCATGAACAAACAAAGAGTTTAAAATTATAAAACTGATGAGTCATTGCGATAAAAATAAAATTACTGTAGAAAACCTGTATTTTTCTATATTTTTCACTATTTTGTGAAAATATTGTAGTTTTTCGTACAGAAATTTATTATCAGTGTTCTGCAAATTTGATGACCTTAAATATGAGTATATTTTAAGATAATAAAATGTTCGGATCATCGCGATAAATTTCAAGTTATAGTTGAAAATGTATTTTTTCTGTATTCTACGCAGTTTTGTGAATATATTGCACTTATTTGAATGGCTAATAATCAAAAATTCAATGCCAATTGTTAAGTTACGCTAATACAATCATCATACGATAAAAAATCTAGAGATCATCGCGATAAATTCAAGTTGTGTACAGGCATTGGCAAAATTTCGATTTCTTTTAAGGACTTGCTCCGGTGTTTTAAGTACTACAAATCAAACAGTAGTTCCTAAAAATATTTCAAAAATCTTACATGAATCTAGAAGCCCATAAACTTCTGTAGATGCCAAAATTTTGTAAATCGGGCTTAGGACAGCCGAGATATAGTGGGTTGAATTTAGCGTTCCAACTGATTTTGAGGCTTCGTCGTTCATGTAAGTGACGAATACCTTAGGCGGACAAGTGCCTAAGCAATTTATTAGCTTTTTTCATAAATTTAGGATACAAAAAACAAACAGCAACAAAAATGGAGCATACACGGTCAAAAATAATGAGGATTACATGTCATGTAAATTTAAGTCTGAAATCATGTAAACAATGTGTTATATGTCATACTCAGGATCCTGCTGGATTACATGACATATAATTGATGTTTACATGACATATCAAGTAAATATGCATGATATTCCACGCTCCAATTATGTGCATTATATGTCTCAGAAATTTACACGTTTCGTTCGAACTGTGTAAACAACGAAACTTTTGGTCCTTGGATGCTCTAAAAAGTGCTGTAAACATGATGATTTTAAGGTAAATGAGCGTTCGAGAAGCAGTCACAAGATATGATGTACAGTCACCTCTCCATAACTCGATAATGAAGAGACCATAGAGTTAGGTAAATGTCGAGCATACTTCAAGACCGCATTAAAAACCCTCGAGCTGGCAAGCCAATTGTCAAGAACTACCAACGCGGTGATTTCCCGAAAACATTCCCACCTGAATACAAGCAACCGCTAGCGCAACATACGACTGATATGGCGAATCGATGTATGGCGCTGATCAAGACTGACGTATGTTCTCGCTAATATGCTGCATACGCAGTACATCATGCAAAGATTAAACCCATAAGGCATATGCTGTCATACGAAGCACCCCTTGGCCTTTCTGTGGATTTAGTATAAACTTTCATGGTGCAGATCATAGTGTCCGAGCATTTACACGGGATGAATAGAAAAAGTGGGGCGAATAGAAACAAAGCGACCTACAGTTACAAATGCGACTATTATGTTTTTTTCTCATTAATTCAATAGCATTATAGTATTACTAGTTTATCTTCAAATTATAAAGTTTGCTACTTTTTACATAAAACAATCAAGAAGAAAATATTGAAATCTCAACCATTTTCGAAAGCTTGAAATATCTGGCATTTTTGTCGATTTCTAACATGATCAAAAATTGAAATTGTTCTAAATAATTTGTTTTCCTCGCTAAGTAAATACATTTGGATATTTCTTCAGGATGTAGTTGAAAGTGTTTATTTTACCATTAAAATGAAAAAAAAAGTATTGATATTTACTAAACAGTTTTTCTATTTGCCCCATTGTGGGGTGAATAGAAACATACACCATTTTCATAAATCTTTGTGTGATATAATTTTTATTTTTTAACAGCAATTGGGATCTCAGTAAAGGAAGAAGCGACCCATAATTGAGGCTAATAAAATTGGTTTTTATCCACACGGATTAAGTAGTACACATGTCGGAGAGTGTTTCTATTCGCCCCATTTTACGGTAATCCATTCTTGGGAATGGATTGCTGGCAAATGCTTCATTATGGGGAACGATTTTCTGGTTGTACATTATTTTGACAAAATGGCATACAATCATTCACTCGATACTTACGATAAAGATCTTCCACAAGCAATATAGGCTGAAGAAATGTCCCAACACGTTGAAATACTTCCCCTGCAAGGTACCAGCCCACCGTTCTCTCTCCTGCATATTCTTCATCGAATGAGCTTCTAAGAAGAGTTGCCTTGATAGCTCTTCGAGAGCTGAAATCTCCAACCTCAATTGTCCGATATCTGTAATGTAATAAATATTATTTGTATTATTGCCTGCTTCAAAAACTTGTATGGAATCTTACTTTCAGCACCCGGAGGCCTCTGCGTCACACTGCTGATCATACCCCAAATACCGGGCTTGGCATTCGGCTTGGTTCTCCTCCTATCCAGAGCAATGCGCTTTTTCTTCACCAAAATCATGTCCATCGTTTGCATCAGCCTTCGTTCGATGTTCGTCACATCACTCTGCGACACAGGCCTTATAAAGTAGGACATGCTCGTGTACGGATAATTCACGGCACCGAATCCGGACAGGACGGCCATCACCGTAACTCCGACCACTCCTATACGGGACACTGCTTGCTCGATTGTGAAGATTCCTTTGCTCACGCTCAACAGCGGGAATGGATCTCCGATTCGCCAGAACACATACAGATAGCAGAACCAGAGAACCGTGCTCAACGGTTGCACCCATCTTTGAGGTACTGAAATAGAAATAACAATAAAATTAACTTTTCAATAGTTCATTTTAGAGACTGAGATTATGAAAATGGCGACTTCAAAACTACAAGTATTTATCCAAAGATGCCTAAAAACTAAAATACGTTTCTTATAATCATGAGGGTCTTCCTTAGCTGAGTGGTTAGAGTTCACGGCTACAATGTAAAGCCATGCTGAAAGTATCTGGGTTCAATTCCCGGTCGGTCCAGGATCTTTTCGTAATGAAAATTTTCGTGACTTCCCTGGGAATAAAGTATAATCGTATAATCTGCCGCACGATATACGAATGCAAAAATGGCAACTTTGGCAAAGAAAGCTCTCAGTTAATAACTGTGGAAGTGCCAATGAGAACACTAAACTGAGAAGCTCGCCTTGTTCCAGTGGGAACATTATGCCTGAAAAAAAGTCTCTTAAAAGATACCTGCGGATAATAATTTCAGAAGTCGCGATTTCCACGGATAAAATTTCGAAGATTTTGTAACAACCCGCAATTAAATTAACTTTTCAACTCGTTTACCCCTTAACAACTCACCTATCCGAATGTTGCTGATTGAAGAGTACACTATCACGTAGGGGATCAACGCAATGACCATAAAAAGCAGCAACGTAAGGCCCAGCCTCCAGTGGAAGTACCGGGAACTGGAGTCCAAAAACCCGATAATCTCAAATATGATCAGCTCAAACATGGTCAGCGACAGGGCGAACGTGATGGAGAATACCAGCTGCACGAACACATGCCGGATCTCGTAGTTCCGGAACAGTTGCTTCACGAAGAATATCCATCCTCCGATGAAGAAACACACCTGGAAGCGATCGATAAAGCCGGTTAGAAGACAAAGTTGCCATATAAAACACCGATCGGATACAAACCTGCGATATCAGAATTATCAACGTGTCTTCCAGGAATCCCATTGTGCAGCGAAACCTCGTTCAGGTGGAGAGCATTATTTAATGGAATGGATTGTTTGATTTACAATGATTAAAGCGTTAAATTGATAATAAATCAGTTTTAAATTAAATTGTGCACCGATGACCGCACAAAAACAGTTTCGATTAAAAGGATTGTTGACGTTTTTTGACAACAAGAAACGTCACCCACTGCAATCAACGACATGGACATGAGATATCTGAAAGACTGGTAATATTAGCTCTGTTCAACGCTTGGAAACGGCTGTTATCTGCATACACTCAAAAATATCAATATTCATATTATGGCTTATTTTCACTCATTTAAGATCTAAACAGCATTTATACATAGCATATTGTACATCCACTTGAATATTGGATTATCCCGGCTATTTATAAGACTGCTCTAAACAGTCGTCGGGAATCAAGGGTCATCTCAATGTATTTCATCCATATCGAACAATGTGGCCGATGTTGTTGAAGCACATAATTATGATAACTATACATACCTTACGCAGATAAACTATTGCCATTTATTGTATTGTTTCAATAAATGTGTATTTTGAGCGTTAGAAACACTTATCACAGGTTGAATTATGTTTAGTGAAACATTCTTTTATAAACATTCCATCAGACCACCCCTCAACTTCCAAGAGTGAAACCGGCAGCTGAGTGTCAACAACAGCTGTTTTGGAAATCTGACTCGACGCCCACTCTGCTGTCCTTGTTGCTCTACTTGAAAGAGTAGGACTGCTTGTTTGCGCGCGAAAATCTTCTCACTCGTTGTTGCTGGCAAATCTGACAACGATTGTTTCACCGACCGTTTGAAACGAAGACTGTTTCAAACGGTCGTGAACAGTTAGGAACTGAACGGTCAATATTCTACTGAATATGCATTTTTGGGCTTTATTTTTGAGTACATTATTGGTATTTTGAAATAAGCATTTAAATGAGTATTTTGTAAATCTTCACAGTTCGGAACCCGCCGTTAGTTTTTTTGGCCTACAATAGTGAGCTACACACTTAAACAGACATCCTGTGTTCGGTAATCAATTTTAACGAAACGGTTCGGTAATCATCTGAAATACCGATTTTTCGGTAATTGGCCATGTATGGACCAAAATTGCTGACCGTTGGTAATTTGCAATCGAGCTGTCAACTTTTTTACTGTATAGTCTGTAAAATTGCTATATCACTGAATACGGTAAAATATTTAACAGATGTTTCGGTAAACGATGCGAAGGGTTACCGACATCGGTAATGTACCAGCCGGAAACGTCAAAGCCAGCATCATGATTGACTTTGTTGGCGTGTTAATTTTTCTTGTACATTTTCGTCGAATGTAAAACCAGATTCCTGATTTTTAAACGATGTTCTATTGGCGAGGTGGTAAAAACAGCTTAGCATATGGAAATACAATTCATTAAACCTAATTGTCGGTGTAAACTATCACTTATTTACAGGCAAAATTGACTTCCGATCCAGTTCCTCCTGCTTCTCAGCGTCCAATTGCAAGATTCAACACCATAGCAGCAAAACGACATCGCACCGACAAATGTTATAACACCTACAAACTGTGGTTATTCATCTACGAACGAGCTAGTCTTATAGCCAGACTGCTAGAACAGGCAATCATGAATGCTCTCCTAAAATCTATTTATGTTTGTTCTGTATAGTTATGATAAAATTGAAACGAATAAATAAGTGTGAATGTGCTTCTTATTCATCCAATGAATACAGGTTCCAAAAATCAAAAAGGGGAAAAAATAATTCGGTTGACCAGATTTACAAATATTCGGTAATGAACTACCGAAAAGACGGTAAATTTGACAGCTGTGTCTTTCAATGCCATTTACAGACCGTTCGGTAATTTTTTGGTTTACCGAACTGACAATCGATCGTTCAGCTGTTGAGATTTCGGTAAACGAATTACCGAAGTCGGTGATTTTTACCAAGTGTGAGTTTCCAGAATTTAGTTAGATTAATATTGGAGAAGAAAATAGGTAAGTCTTCATATATATAGACCAACAGTAAAGAACCGAATTTTCCTTCTTTTTTCGTTGTTCTACACAGCTACGATGTTCTCCGACGAGGACATCAAGATAACATGACAAAAAAGCCCCACAGAGTACATGATTCCACCACAGAATAGACCATTTCCGTCAAAAAATTTTGTTTGCTCATGAGCTTTCTTTCAATTTAGTGGACAAACTTCCCTAAGGAACCCATATGGTTGTAACCCCTAACTATTGAAAAACAATGAAAAACTGGCGGCACGACAGTTCGCCCCACGGTCCTTTACATTTTATTTCTCTCCGATATTTATCAGGCCCCTTTTTCCCCTATGATTTTATCTCCACGTTGTGGTGAATTTTGATCAGCTATTCCTCCGTGGTCTCCACTCAAGCTTCTGGATTTACTCCCATGATTGAAATTTACTCAGGTGGCGCAGATCATTGATGCGTGACATTAGTTCTCTTTTTCACTCTTTCGTTATTCTTATGCAGAGCAAATAGTGACGTCAGTCGGCAAATAAAAGAAAGAAATAGTGACATGCTTCAGTGATTTGCACCACCTAAGTGAATTTAGAACATTGGTTTCATCTTTGTTGATCTTTGGGTTTGGATGCACTACTTGTTCCTTTTTTTGGTAATGGTGATGACTGCAAACCCCATATCCGTCCCGGAAACGACCTATCTATCTTAACAGGTTCCATCATCGGAACCTTAAAGTTAATTCCGTGCGCAAACATATTTCCCCGTTTTATTTTCAAGACCCCAAACAAGTGGAAACTGGAACCATCAGGAAGAGAGCGAAGGCAGCCATCGTGACGGAATTCTTCACGAACAGATTAAAGATCCCCTTCTTATCTTCGTAGGAAGTTGCCGTGGTGCTCAACCTGAAAAGGTCCCTACTCTATCCTGGGTATGCGGTCATTGGAAAATTGGCGACGAAAAATTTCACTGTGTGGCAGCATATCGTCTTTTAAGCTATTTGACCCCAATTTAAAATCCGGAACATTTCCGCTTTCGAGGTTGCAAGAGCTGTTCGATTAATATATTATTTGATTCGGATTCCACCCGGCTTCCATGGACATCCAGGAATAAAAATGATATGCTCCCACGCAGTGATATCTTCGTGCCAGTTTGCCTCCGGCCACAAAACCACAAGAGAGCAGGAACCTATCGCGGATCATCCGGCGCACCACGGCAGATTCGCGCAATGAGGTGAATGGGTTATTTGGAATGGGATTTCAAAGATGAAGATCAAATTTGTCCAGCTGCAACGACGGCCATTTTTCGTGGAGTACTTGTGATTTTGGTGGCTGAGCGCATAGAAGTAGCACGCTTAACCAGATTCACGCATCGCATGTGTTTTTGTGATCTACAGAAAATGAGGCAACGAATGCAAAAATGTCTGAGGAAGTGAAAAATCTGTGCATTTCGCACTCAGCCTATACGTATGTTGGCTATTGGCTACATGCAGAACGCTGAAAATGGATTATTTGTGATGGAACTGTCAGTCATCTTCAACGTGGCAGCAAACAGTTAACCGTTGGCAAGATGAGGAGTATTCGGCGATTTTTTCCATCGAAAAGCTGAAAAATGGTCGCAAATGCGAAATTTGTTTCCCCATTTGCTTCCGCTTTAACTTTTTAAATAGACAAAAACCTGAAAAACTTGCTTTTATAATCAAGAGAAAAATGGAAGCAAATTCCGCATATTGAGCGTTTTTGTGCACCCGGTACTCATTTTTGAGCGGAACAAGTTTAGCGTGAGGTTGATAAGCAACAAACCAACGAGCGAGTCAATAGACCATTTCCGTCAGACCTAACCCCCAATTTTTATATTTTTCTTCGAAAGGCGATTATTTTTTATGAATATTGACGCTTTCAGATATTTTTTATATGTACTCCTGATTTTCTTACAATTTTTTGAAAATTCGGGAATTTGAGGTGAATTTTGTCGTGCGGCACAGTTGTTTCAACCCTGTGGGTAAGAAAGTGGAGATTTGGCCAAAACTTACAACATCCCTGCATTGAATGTTTGTAGACACAACAAAATGTCAATTCCAGCAACAACAAAATAGACCATTTCCGTGAAAAAATTTTATTTGCCCATAAGCTTCCTTTTAATTTACTGGACAAACTCTCCCAAAGAACTCATATGTTTTGAAGCCTCTAACTATTGAAAAACAACGAAAAACTGGTGGCACACTAATTCACCCCACGGTCCCCTACGATTTATATCTCTCCCATATTTTAAGGAACCCCTTTTTCCTCTATGAACTTGTCTCCACGTTGTGGTGAATTTTGATCAGCTGTTCCTCCGCGGTCTACACTTTGTTGTTCTTTGATTCATGCATGGTGACGTCACGAAAAATATTGCTATCTCTGTTGCTCTAACTATCCTGCTCTTTGACATTCCTTGCAGGAAATGTTTACAATTTGATATATAAGGAGTTGACGTTCACTGCAGGAATCGTGTGAATTATTTTCATTTCAAGTTTCGAAGTTATGTCGAGCAACATCTATCTCCTCCTGTTATGCCACTTACACAGTGGCTGGAATCCCCACATCCATACCGAAAACCATCTTGCTTGTACTGGCCGACGGAATTTCTATATTAACAGGTTCTTCAACGGAGCCATAATTTTCATTGTGCCAGCATAAATGTTTCCCCGTTTTTGTTTTTATCAAGACTTCCCAAAACAATTGCCATCATCAAAGTTCAACTAAATAATTTGATGATGGAAGAGAACCATCACGATAAAATCCTTCACGATCAAGATCCTTCATATCCGTCGAAGCTGCTGTGGTGTTCCAGTTGAATGGTTCTCAAGAAAGGTCCTGCTCTCTCCTGGTATTGTGACCAGTGGAAAAATGGTGACGAAAATTTTACTGCGTATCAGTATACCTTTTGAAGCTGTTTGCCCCAACTGTAAATCCGGAGGAGTTCCCGTTTCAAGGTTGCAAGAGCTCCTCGACTGGTATTTCATTTGATCCGGATTCTACCTGAGTATCTATTACCGATCAATAACAATATGCTACCGCATAGTTTTTTCCGCCAGTTTTTTCCGCTGGTCGCGAAACCGGAAACAAGCAGGACCCTTCTCGGAATCCATTTCGAGGTCAATCGCGGAGCACCACTGAAATGCAGCTACGATGATGGCCATTTATAGGGTAGTCCTTGTATCATCCCGATGACGACGGTTTGAGGCAATGAATATCAAACGAAAATAATTGCTAATCATCTTTTTTATGGGCGAGCTGGTGCTGGTAGGATCAATTTAGACATTTCATCATGTCTACAAACATTCAATGCAGGGGTGTTATTGAACGTTGTGGAAAAATCTCCACTTTGAATGCCCATAGGGTTGAAACAACTGTGCCGCACGACGATTTTCATCTGAAAATGTGGTGAATACCCATGTTTTCAAAAATTTATAAGAAAATCAGGAGTGCATATAAACAAAATCTGAAAGCGTTAATATTCATTAAAAATGATTGTCTTTCGAAGAAAAATACAAAAACTAGGGGTTAGATCTGACGGAAATGGTCTATTCTCTGATTAAATTGGCAACAACGCACTGCAGTAGCGCGTAGTAATAAACTGCTTTCAAAACAATATCTTTCAAGCGTATTAACCTATTACCTGTAATTTTGCGAATAATAATTTTTACTTTTCCACGTTAAGCCATAAAACTGGTTCTGGACTTGGGTTGGCTGCTATTCAATTTTACTCTCATTTGACAGCCGCCCTTCACTCTTGGAGTTCAGTTCATGGAAGGATAAGTCAATTTGTCGGTTTTTTCGTTCTTCGCTCCCTTCAAAAGATCATCTTCTTCATTCGACGGTTAGAAAAAATGTATTTTCATTTTTTAACCTTCAATAAATGGTGTCAAGGTTCATCTAAAAATGTAAGGAGCGTTGCATCCGAAATAAGCGATTGTTGCTCGAATCGATAGTAAGTATCTATTGTTTTGATCCAGGCAGACCAATTTCTTATTGGTTGTTTCCTTGCACATAGGGAGTCGATGCCGGTTATGGACCCTTTGCGTATTATGGACCCCCTAGAGAAAAACATAAAATTAACACTCAAAGCAACCTTATTCCTATGGAAATCCACCGGGGGAACTTCGATTGCATTGTTAGTCAGCAGTTTCAGGCAAAATATTTGGTTTGAGGTGCATAAATACAGATATTTGAACAGTTTTGTAAATGAAACCACACAAGAGGGTCCATAATACGCATTTCCAGGTGGGTCCATAATAGGCTCGTCGGCAGCGAGCCAGATTACATGGGAATCAAATGGAGGGTCCATAATACGCAACGTCAAATTTGTAAACAATCCTATTATGGACCCCGGGAGGGTCCATAATAGGCATTCGGACAACAGTTTTCCAAATGTATATTTCTCTGGGAAAATCGTATGATTTTGTATGTTGCATAGGTGTACTGTGAAGTAAAGACATTGAACTTGTTATTAGACTCTACAAAACGTATATCTGCCTGATATATAATTGCGGAAAGGCGTCGAGAATGAATTTCAGCTACTAAGGGGTCCATTACTAGCATTGACACCCTAAAAGCAATTCCAGGCTAATTTTTTTTTTTTGCGAAAATATCTCCTTTAGTTGATCATCGTTTTCGAAGATACCAAATTTTTCATCACTGGACTTAAATATAGGCGAATAAAATATTTGCCGACTAGCGCCATCATGAGAATGACTTCCGAACTATGAAGGTTTTAGGTGAATAGCTTTCTTTGGATTTGATCAGTGGACTGATATATATCTCGCATAACTTGTGATCTCGCCCTAAAAGCCATTGGTAACTGAGTGTGTAGCTCGTTGCTTCTAAGAAAATGAATGGACCAAGATGAAAACTATCACCACTGGAAGATAGAGGTGGATCTTCTCTTCATCGTAACATAGTTAAATAACGTGTAAATCCATTCGTTAAAAACAAGCTACACACTCGGTTACCAATGGTTTTTAGGGCGAGATCTCATGTTATGCGAGATATGCAAATAAAATGTGTGCCCAGTAGTGCCATTTAGGTAATTTCCGAAGTAATAAGTTTTCAGGCAAATGGGTCTCATTTTGTTCTACAACTTTGTCCAAAACACTAACTTTGTATCCAATCACTGTATTGAGATATGCAAAAAATATGTTTGTCTACTAGCGCCACCTTGGGAGATTTTTCCGAACTAATAAGTTTCCGGGCGAATAGATCTCATTCAGTTGAACTCATTTGTCAAAGACACCAATGTTGTATCTCATCACTGAACTGAGATATTAACAATCAAAATATTCGATCACTAGCGCCATCTTTAAAGTATTTTACGAATTAATAAGGTTTTAGGCGAATAGGTCTCATTTAATTGATCAACTTTGTCGAAGACACCATATTTGTATCTCATAACTGGACTAAGATATAAGCAAATAAAGTTTTGGCTCACTAGCGCCATCTTGGGAGCGTTATCCAACTTTATAAGGTTCTATGCGAATAGATATTATTTAGTTGTACAACTTTGTCGAGGACACCATTTTTGTATCTCATAACTGGACTAAGATATAAGCAAATAAAGTTTTGCCTCACTAGCGCCATCTTGGGAGTGTTTTCTAAGTTTTTAAGGTTCTATGCGAATAAATATTATTAAGTTGTTCAACTTTGTCGAAGACACCAATTTTGTATCTCATAACTGGACTAAGATATAAGCAAACAAATTTTTGGCTCACTAGCGCCATCTTGGGAGCGTTTTCCGACTTTATAGGGTTCTATGCGAATAGATATTATTTAGTTGTACAACTTTGTCGAGAACACCATTTTTGTATCTCATTACTGGACTAAGATATAAGCAAATAAAGTTTTGCCTCACTAGCGCCATCTTGGGAGTGTTTTCCGAATTTATAAGGTTCTATGCGAATAGGTTTTATTTAGTTGTACAACTTTATCGAGGACACCAATTTTGTATCTCATCGCTGGACTGAGATATAAACGAAGCAAATATCTGTACGCTGGAAAGTTGCTTCATATGTTGCTTATATCTGCAACTTTTGTTGGCGTCTGTGCGCCACCTGGTGAGTTAATTCTGAATTAAAATATTTACCAAGTGGAAGTCAGCAGTCCTGTGATCAACTTTGCAGAAGACAGTTTTCTCCTAAACCTCTTTATTTTCAAGATATTTGCACTACAAGTACTGTCCTATTTATAGGACGCTGGGCGGTCTGCGATCTTTCTTTGCCAATTTACTATTTTGCAAATATGTACATCGCAACAAGCTCAAAGATGTTTTGGGATGTAGTGAAAATTATAATTCCTAGAAGATCTTCCACCAGGGACGTCACAAATTTCATTTAGTTATGTTCTCTAATGTCACAACAATTTTCGAACAAATTTGGAAAATCTCTGAACGAACACCACGCTTGTTAAGAACCTACCAAAATGTTTTGCTATGGGCCACCACCGATTTGGTGATCTCGGTAAAAGCTTCGAAAATGCCGCTTTATGCCAAACGACTTTATGCCAAACGGGGTACAATCACACGAGCAATGGGTGTCAGTACTTGTTTTAACACTTCAGTCGTCGCGCTGTTGTATTTTGTACAACACTAATGAAAAAACCTCGCTTCTTGTTCAAAACAGCAGCGTGATGGTTCTGACGGTGGCAAACCGCGCGACGACTAGAAGGTTAAAATACAATCTTGCAACATATGCATTTCCAAATGAAATATTTAGGAAATATCCGAAAAAAATATCAATGTTACCCCGGATTACGGTACTAAGTTTGGATTTCTCGAAAATGTTGAATTGAAGACGGTATCCCGAGCAAAGCTTGAGAATCTGCAGGACATTATGTTATTTTTAACCCATTGAGCTATAGGCTCCATTATACTGAGCTCATGTGTTCTTACTTACTTTACTTTTGCTGGCTCTACGTCCTTCAAGACATGACCTGCGCCACAATGTTACGCCAATTAACTTGGTCCATGGCTGCTAACCTCCAGTTTCTCGATCGCCCCACACTTCCAAGATCCTGCTCCACTTGGTCAAACCACTTAGCTCGTTGCGCTCCCCTTCGTCTTGTACCGGCCGGATTTGAGGTGAACACCATTTTTGCGGGATTGTTGTCCGGCATTCTCACAACGAGCCCCGCTCATCGTACCCTTCCAGCTTTGGCGACCTTCTGGATACTGGGTTCACCGTAGAGTTGCGCAAGCTCGTGGTTCATCCTTCTCCTCCATACGCCGTTCATGTGTTCTGTAGTGCCCTTTTAGGGCACTGTTTGAACCCATTGTGGTATGCTTTTCAAGGGACTCAACCTTCAGTTTCTTCCATCTTTTCCTTTCCTTCCGTTTCCCATGGTACAGATAACATTTACCAATTGGCGGGGAACGTGCCTCTGGAGCCGGCCTTCTGATATTTATCTAGTAAAAGTATCCATGATGATAATAAATCTTCGAGCTGTTTAGTAGAATACCTATAAGTAGATGAAAAAGACTCGAGTCTAGTACACGACACTGAAGACGGCCTTACAGTTGAGGTCGAAATACGCGTATCTGTCAAAGGATACAAACTCTAGTGGAATTAAATGGTTTAGTACTAAATTCGGTTTTTTCATCTACTTAGTAAAAGTAATTTTTCGTCGCAATTCAGATTGAAAATTTGATTTTTTTTTTTCTCGTACGGCATTTCCTTCTTCCGCTTCAACAATCAGATTCTTGTTTGGATCGTTTTGTTCTTTAGATTGTACAAAGTTTTATGTTCCTCTGATGGTTCAGAATCTCTCTCAGTGAGGACGCAATGTCAAGAAAAAAAAGAAGACATCCTGAGAGCGTTGTATACATGCTGGCGTTTACATTTTAAATAGAAATATTTGCATTCGATCATAAAAATGATCCCAAAGAATTGTAGATTTTAACTTTTACTATAAATAATCTTTTAAGAATGAGCTAGAAAAACTATTGAAAAAGCTATATGATTTTGGAAAGTATTAAATGTTCTCAAAAGCTAATCTTGCAACGCTGCCAGAAAATTCTCTCCCGCTTAAGTCTTCTCTCCCACGTGCGCATAAGCGTTCTCTCAAAAGCTCGTATTGGCCAAAATGTGAGAGGAAGAGCATGAGCACGCCGTCGCTCTCTGAGGCACATTCCATACCATTGAAGCACTGCACCTTTCGTCCGTATCGCTAAGACGCTTCACAGCCCACGCAAGGCACACCTGTGAGCCAGAGCTTTCAAGCAGCATTCAACATCAATCTCTCGTTCGCTCAAACAAATTCCTCTTGCACCTTCCTCATATCTACCTGAGCATACGCGATCGCTGTGGCGACACTGCTCGATTGCCGAAAGGAGAAATCGAAAACAGCTCGAGTTCCGCTAGCCAGCGATCGCGTCGTGGCCGTGGGTAGGATTTGTGCCTGGCTGTGCGCCGATCCACCTTTAGTTCGATTTCGAACCTTCAGGTGAACGGTTTGGTATACGTCTGGTAGTCTGTCTTGCGAGATCTTTATACGCCTAACGCAAACGCAATTGCGCTGTTCGTTTGGAATTTCTGTACGCATTTATCTTGAGCCTAGCTGCTTAGGAGTTGAACCGTGGCGATTCGGATAGACACATTGCGCGCAGGTTTTGAGCAGAGCAGTGTGTGCAGATTTCGGTTGTGCGCGCGCATATCAATGAGGAGAAAGGCTTTCGCACCCCGGAGCCTGGCAGTGAATTAAAATAAGTGAAAAGTTCGAATTTCATCCACGTGTGAGATAGATAGCTGCTTGAAGAGTGCGTGCGAGGTGGCAAGAAGGGATCGAACTGGATCTTGCCGAAAATTGGATCAAGTGCAACTTTCTTCGTACTCTGGGAGTTGGAGAATATAGTGGTAAATCGTGTTCTGTGTTTGCTGCAAGAAAGGGATTTGCGAAGAAATGCACTATTGCTACCAGGAGTTCATAACGAGTCGAAGCACCGCCAAGAAGTTTGTAAACAAGTGAAAGAAAGAAAATTTGTGGCCGTTTTCGAGCGTGTTTCGATCGGAGAACGAAGTGCGGTGAGCGATCGGAAGCAAAATAAAAACCGAAATCGAGTGCTCTGTTGGAGAATAACTGGAGTGATGATCAGATTAGTTTCGTAATCGAGTGAGATGCGAATGATAGATTGAAGAATAACACGAAAAAAGGTGCAAGCGAACAAGTGCGAATTTTTGGTGCTTCTGGATCTATTCGGACGGAGATTAATAAGAAGAACCGAAAGAAAGCCACATAAAAAGATCGCGATCGTACAAACGCTGCTGGGAGTCCAAATTGGTGAAATATGCGAAGCTGGAAAAAATCGGCAAATTCAAAGTGAGTGAGATGTGTTGTACACAACAGGGTTATAATGGTGGAGCTTTAACAAAATGCTCCAGAAAAAAATCAGCAGCAACAACAGCAGCAGCTGCATATGTGGGCAAAACGAACGGAATGATTCGATCATGAATCTGGGACTAGGCCATGCTGCGAGTTGATTGAGTTGTGTATGCGGTACGAATTTCCTGGGCATTGTGTGTTCTGCATCTTTTGGATTTTGATTCGGGAAATGGTTTTTGAATGTTTTAATTGCTAAACAGAATTTGATACAATGATCTTAGTTTATTTCGAGATTTAAGGAGCGTATTTCAGAGCAGCTAAATCTAAACTTGAAATTTTATTCAGCAAACGTTATACAAAAGAGTTGGAACCAAGTTTTTTTTTGTAATTAAGCATCCAAATAATACATTTTCAGAAAAAATAAATATAAATTTTGGTCTTGAGAGGAGTTTACAAAGAAAAACTCTGGGGTTTGTCAAGATTCCTGAAGGATATCTACAAGGATCATCTCAGAGCCTGCTCAGCTTAGAGTTCTTATGAGCACTTCCACAGTTTGTTATTAACTGAGAGCTTTCTTTGCCAAAGTTGCCATTTCCGCATTCGTATATCGTATGGCAGGTACGATGATGCTCTATGCCCAGGGAAGTCAAGGAAATTTCCATTACGAAGAGATCCTGGACCGACCGGGAATCAAACCCAGCCACCTTCAGCATAGCTTTGCTTTGTAACCACTCGGCTAAGAAAAGATTTTTTTCTAAGTAGTCTAACACGAATTTCATACATCCAAACATTGCTCTTTACAGAAATTGTCCACAGAATTTCTTCAGAGTTTTTCCAAAAAGTTCATCTAAGATTACTTCAAGAATAGTTCTGGGATTTTCATAGATAATTTTCAGGTTTTTCTCAATGACCGTCCCTTGGAATAATGTTTAGGCTTTTTACAAGTTAGTAATTTCACACGCAGAGAAATAGTTAATTTTTCAACAAAATTGCGGGTCAAACTCAACAAACATGTTTGTCATCTCAAGGCTAAAAATCATTAAAGAGGCTCAAATACATTAAAAAGAATAACTTTTATTGAGTTCAACCCAAAATGTTTGTCAACTTAACAATGTTAGTTATTGCCGAAACAAGACGTTTTTGACATTTTTACTGTCGTTTTTGTAAGTTCGTATTTTACTTATGCAATGAACGCGAAAGTTCGTTTCTAGTAGATTTTGAATTCCAATGAAACTATATTGCTCAATGAGAGAACATAGTGGATACCAACAGATCTTGATACTCTAAACTTATCAACAACTAGAAAGTTCAGAATAAGTTCGAGTCGAGCATCTTAAAGCATCTTAAATGGACTTTATGTGAACTGAAGTTTGGTAAATAACTTAAAAGTGAGCTGCTTAACCCTCAAAGCACCGGTACAGACCTTTTATTTTCGATCGACTGGTGCTCCGAAATAAATGAGTTTAATCGAATGTGGTTTTCACTATGTTCGGTGGGATGAGTTGGACTTTCTGTGAGTGGGGGACTCAAGTCGGAAGTTCGGATCTGGAAATGTTTTTCAACCGGAAATAAGTGTTCCCTAGTCACATTTTTACAACTTTAGCAACGAATCCAATATTTACCGATAGGTTTTTGATCGTTCGTTCGGTTCATTTTGTTTATTTTCTTGCATGGGCCTCAGGATCCGCTCTTTGTCTATTCATCTGGCCGAAGTAATTGTTCTTACCACAACGCTGAGGTAATTTCATGAAGTAAAAGCAGTCGCATGCCTAGTTTTGAGCCTCATCCATGTTTGTCTCCTGGTTCACCGGAAATGGCCCTACAACCCAGCCTTGGCCATTTGGTAAAATTTACAATATTCAGAGTTAATATTTTGCATTGGGTTTCTGAGATGATTTTATGACGTTCAAGTAGCCGCATATTTTGCTTCGTATCAAAATTGCATTTGTTCCTTGGCCTCGGCTCAAACAATAAGATTCAACCACAAACCAGTACTGAATCAAAGCAATGCAAGCGTTTACTATCACTGAATACAGTCAAACATCGATATCGAGTGAGCTATAAGCTTATGTTAAAACCAACATTTTGTCATTGCTGTATTTTTGTATGCCATTTTTGTTGCATTTAGGCTCCTACTGGAACCAAGCCTGTAACTAACTTTAATCATCTATGAACACCTTAATCACAGACAAATAGACGTAACACTTTGAACAAATTATGACCAAATTCATAGTCATGAAGACATATACGCCCAATGCCAAAACTCGTGTGTTTGGCCAACAGATGGCGTTAGTGTGTAAAAGTCAAACACGAACAAAAACGATGCGAGCGCTACGTGTGGTCGATTGACTACCTACCATATACTTGAATCGATCATTAAAAAGGTCAATGGAAAACGATGAGAGTGTTTGTCGTATGTTTGTCTGTGCTTTAATAATTATTGATTTAGACTTTGCATTCAAAAATACTAGATCAAACTCAGATTTGACATGTGTATCACCGGGCTATGCTGTCATCGCCGATCCATTTAACGTATATTTGATAAACTTTTTTTTTTTTTCTTAAAAATGCCAAAAGAAACATTGAGCTATTGCTTTAGGAATTCTTACAGATGTCCTTCAAATGGTTTCTTCAAGAATTTGATGTTCTCCTGAAATGTGACCACGGATTTCAACTAAAATCGTTCTGAGGATTTCCCCAGAGATTCCGCCAATATTTTCTTCATAGACTCATCTTAAACTCTCTTGGTATTCATTTATAAAACTAAAAACATATTCTTGAAATAATTCCGTCAGAAATATGCCAAAAATTCCGCTAGTTAATCCTCTAGATATTCATGTTTAAAAACTTCTAAGATTTTTTTCAGAAATGATGCCAAGGATTCCACCAGATTTTTAAAGCGATTTCAGAGGATCCTTTAAGAGTTACTAGGATCATTTCATCAATATTAACTTAACGGATTCCCGTCTTACGAATTCCTTCAGGAATTTCATCAAAAAGTTCGCATTTAATTTTACCAAGCAATGGTTCAAATATTCCTTCAGGAATTTCTCCGAAATATGTCCACGAACTGTTCCCGAGGAATTCTAGATTCTAGGAAATTTCAATTCAACTATTTTGAATTTCTCCAATAGTTTTTTTTAATATATCTATGAATTCTACTGTGCCTTTGTACAAAAATTTCACCAAGGAATTTCTCCAGGATAAAAAGTGGATTCAACTATGAATTGTTCAAACCATTCCACATATGACACCTTATATTTTTCCGGAGTCTAGAGATTCATAATGATTTCAGAAATTTTTCATGGATTCTTCCTGCGGCCTTTTAAGAGAACAATCCAGTTATAATGCTTGGAATGCTTTACAAATTATTCCAAAAAATCGTACAGGTATTCGTCCAAAATCTTGAAAACAAATTTCTTGGCATTTCTCCAGCAATTTTATTATGATTTCCTACAGAACTTTCTCAAAATATTTATGCAAAAAACATTCTATATACTACTTTAGTTTTTTCATGCATTCTATATGAAATGAAATCCTTCATTGATTCCATTAGGGATTTCTTAATAAAGTTCTCAATGATTCTTTTTCATTGGGTTCTTCAAGTAATTCTTGAAGATGATAAGTCTAGAAATGTGTCTCAGGTTTATTTTTATTGAAAAAATATATTCAGGAATTCGTCCAAAACTGAGTAAGTTCTCCAGATTCATCCGAAAATTCTCGATAATTCCAATACGTATTCGTTCAGAAACTTTTGCATAGAAAATTCATCAAAGATAATTCTCGTTTTTAATGGAGTGTTCTAGTGATTTCTTCTTCAATTAAAAAAAAAAACGTTTTTAAAGATTTCTTGGGACATTCATTCCAAAATTCTGTCAAAAAATTACAAGAAGATTTGCTTTAGGAGTTTAACCACGAGTTCCTCCTAACAGAGTTCCTGAAATTCCATGATTACCTGCTAGAAATGTTCATAAACTGCTCAACATAAACTATTTCAAAAATTTCTGGAGGATCTCATTTATGAACTTCTTTTATAGTTTCTTCGAGTGTTCAAGGATTCCTCCAAAGATTTGTCCTTAATTCATTAATTTAAGGATTACTGCAATAGATAGGTAAAAATAAAATAAAAATAAAAATAGAAACAATTTAAATACGGAAAATTTTGGAAAAAATATGTAAAATAAACTGAAAATGCCTGCTACTTCAATAACATTAATTTAAGACCCATTTTCTTATTAAAACAATACATTTTGAACAAAATTTAGAAAAAAATATTTTGCTTCGATATAACATAACCTCGATATATCGTAAGGAAAATAAAAATTCAGTAACGTTATATCGAGGTATTACTGTAACTCGATTGTACCCCGTTTGGCATAAAGTCGTTTGGCATAAAGTCGTTTGGCATAAAGCCGTTTGGCATAAAGTCGTTTGGCATAATGGTCGTTTGGCATAATGGTCGTTTGGCATAATGGCCGTTTGGCATAATAGTCGTTTGGCATAATGATTGAGTAAGAATGAATATCGGCATTTACGAATCTTTCACCGAGATCAACACCACTGAGCCCATAGCAAATTTTTTTTGTAGTTTCTCAATGAGCGTGGTGGTCGTTCAGAGATAATCCAAGCTATGAATGTCATAAATTGTAGTGACATTAGAGAGCATAACTAAATAAAACTCGTGACGGGTCTGGTGGAAGATCTTTTCGGAACAATAATTTTCTTCACATCCCAGAACATAAAGTATTGTTGAATTGTTGCGATATAGATAATTGAAAATAGTAAATTGGCAAAGAAAGTTCGCAGTTATTAATAAAGGGAATGCACATATTTTGCTGCAGATCAAGCTCTGTTCCAGTTTGTACGTAATACTTGATGAAAATTACTTGGTAGAAGAAGGAAACATTTATTTGCAAAATATTAAAAACTCTTATCCAGAGATCTATTGTTGCAGCATAATGCAAATATAGCCTATATAAAAGAGCAGATTTTTTTTCGTTTAAAATGTTTAAGGCTGTAACACTAAATATCTTCTCACAACATAACTCACATGAACAACACATTCAATATAAATTTTAATTTTGAAAGTGTACATCAAAAACACTGGCTATTATCGAAAGGAGGGAAAATGTGTGATTGAAACAATATTTTTCCAGCATATCTTGAAAGTAGATCTTGTGTTTGCAAAAAAATATGTTGAATATTTACAGGTTTTAAAGTAATTATTATTCTAACAGCACATCTTGCAAGAATTGCGAAATATATAAATAATGAACATTTAGCTTGACTGAATAAAAAAATTTAAAACAGTATAAATATAAAGAACAGCCTATTTTTAGAAGAAGGCAAAATATATGATTAAATCAATAGAAGATTGGACGCCAAAAACTATTGCGGCATAATAAAACGAAAAGACATCAAAAATTGCGTTCAGAATCATAGCTCTTGTACTACTTTTCCCCGAATGTCGTTTCTCTGAATGTCGGTTCCCCGAATGCCAGTTCCTAGAATGACTCGTTTTCCCGAAAAGTGATGCAGTTTGAATAGGTGCTATAATAGTCTTTAGTGGCTGGAAGGTGAACAAGCAAGAACGATAAGCAATCAAAAGAAGTAGTAGGTATTCTGTCATTCTTGGCTATACACATGTTGGCAAACATACTGAGGACGGTAGAACTCGAAAGAACCACCAATTAAATAAAGAAGGGTGCATATCAGATGGCCAGTTCGTTCACCACCCTGAAATGTTTAAAGTTACGACAAGTATGAGTGACACAAACTTTTCGGGGAAGTGGACTTTTTGTTGAAGCGGGATATTCTGGGAACTGGTATTCGGGATACTGGCGTTCGGGGTAACGACATTCGGGGAACCGACATTACGGGAAAAGTAGCACAACCCATCAAAGTAACTCCAGTAATCGATTTCTCTTTTCGCTGATAACTTGAGCAGATCAATGTCATCAATTGCTGCCATTTTGTCAGTTGGGAACAACGAAATCTTCAAAGATTGATTGACTCTTTATTAAGGGGAAATTCAGCCCGAGGCTGGTTCATCCCCGCTCTTAAAAGAACAGCCTATGTATAAAAGAAGGTAAAATTTGTTTCAATTTCAAATCAACAGTTTTTATGCCTATAATTTGATTACATCACATTCAAAAGAAATCCAATGTTTGAAAGAAGGGTAAATTAGTGCTAAATCTATCAAAATCTTCAGTGCAAAAAAATATTCCAATAGCGGAACTCAAAAGAAAAATTAATATTTTAAAGAAAGGTAATTTCTGCATAAATTATAAAATATTATTGACAATAACTTTTCTTATATGCTTTAGTTTATTGAAGAGCATATGATTGTTGAATAAAGTGACATTTTGTATCAATTATTGTCAATTATTGACTCCGCAACAAGCCTAATGTCATCAGAAAGATTCAAAAGAAACGTAAAAACGAATCTCATCTTAAGAAATTCTTGGTTTCAGACTTACTATGCCAAACGACTATTATGCCAAACGACCATTATGCCAAACGACCGTTATGCCAAACGACTTTATGCCAAATGACCATTATGCCAAACGACTTTATGCCAAACGGCTTTATGCCAAACGACTTTATGCCAAATGACCTACCACCCTGTAACTCCACACGCAGAAAAATAGTTAGTTAATTCAACAAAATTCCGGGTTAAACTCGTCTGACATTTTTGTCATCTCAGGTCTAACAATAATCTTTCTTGAATTCAACCCAAAATGTTTGTCAAATTAACAATCGTGATAGTTATTGCCAAAACATCACGTTTTTGATATATTGACATGACAAACATGTAATATGACATGTCATAATCGTTTTTGCGGAATCGACAAAAAGGATTGTCGTATCTGCGCTGTTGATTGTTGAATGTGTAATTTTAGATTAGGTTGCTTTCCAATTCTATTTATATTGTTAATTTTTATTCATTAACACTTTTCTAAACAATTGTTGCAATCTTTCAACAAGCTCCTTTATGCAGTATAAAAATGTTTAATGAAAACACGATAAATTCATGCGCTTTGAAGGGGCATCACATGCCTAACCAAAACAGAGATGAAAACATTAAAATTTGGAAAGATATCTCATAATTTGGATTTAAAATACAACTTACTTATTAACATCCTTTTCTTGCTTCTCCGCTGCAACAAACTTTAGCAAAAGAAAAACTGCACAAAATTTTAACTCAAAACAGGCACACGCATGTTCACAGCGTGACAATTCGTTACACTCTGAATTTTTCGCACACTGTTGAGCAAGATATACGCAATATCTACAAACTAGTTTATTGATTCGAATATCGTTTTTCTAGGTTTGACCAAATATGATAGTTTACATGACAACAAATGATTATTGAATCTGACAAAAAAATGTTGATTCAACCTTGGAAAATTTCTGTGCGTGCAGAATTTTATCGTTTGTTACGGAAATGTTGTTCCACAGAACTCTCGAATTGCTGAGAGTCAGGGATGTGCCCAAAAATTTCATCTGAGAATTCGCCTTTTCACAAGAGATCCTTCAGAATATAATTCATAAGAATTCTGAAATATTCCAACTTCAATAGCTATTCGAAAATTTGCCCAAAATATATTTTAGAGATGTCCTCAAGAATTTCTGATGCTTACTGTTTCCATGATATTGCATGTATACTGCCTATATACGCATGTCAGTCCCATGTTTGCTGGATTTCCTATTCACATGGGACAATTATGCGTTTATGGGCAGTATACGTCTAAGAACATTTATATGAACCTGAGGAATTCTGAGGAAAATCCAAAACATATATATTTTAGGATTTCACGAATAAACATCGTAAACCGGGGTAACTTTGATATTGTGGGTTACTTTGAATGAAAGACCTCTAAACTCGATGTTATAACTAAATTTAAATCGTCTTAAAAAATGTCTGTAGTGACGACTTCCTTCGAAAGGGAAGTAAAGCCGTTGGTCCCGAGATGAACTAGGGCTAAAAATCTCGTTAATAAAGATAGAAAAAAAAAATCGTCTTTAAAGTAATACGAACACGTGGTTGAATATTATTGATATGTCACAACATGTCAGATATATCGTTATTAGAATCGAATATATTTGATGATTTTTATTCAAATAATTGAGAATGCTACTATGATTGTGTTGGTGCCTTGAAACCACCAATCTTACGTTTTCTGCTGTATGATTTTTCAAACAATTCGTCACAAGTTCTTCATTGAAATGGTACTAACAGCGTGAAAACACGGGAACTGAAATTTGGTTTTTGAGTACAATCAAATTTCGCTCGTAACACTATCTTTAGGTGGGCTTCGTTTTAACTAGGCTTCCGTTAGTTGGGCTGTAACCCACTTAAAACGAAGACAAACGTTACTTTTTGACATTAAGCTCGATTTATCAATGTTGGTAGGCCTGATTTTCTATTGTATTCAATATTTTGACAGCTAAGAACTCAGCCCGATTTAAACAGTCGATGATAACCAAGAATCAGTACTTATTTTGCATATATAAATCAGGAAAAACTGTTAGGATTTTTCTGTCATAAACAGTAATTTATTACCGTTTTGTCTCAAATTTTGAACATGATCCATATTCCGAGCACTAGAGTTAGTGTAGCGATTTTTCAAGCAAACCAGTCAAATTCCCTCTCAGGATGAGCAATTCTTCTACACGTAAACATTTTGTCCCACTAAAATATTGTCACACATGGCGTCGTAGCTAACAAAACCATCATGTAACGTACAAGTAACGTATACTGTTGGATTTGCATTGAACGCAAAGTGCGTGCTTCTGCTAAACTGCCATATACACTGGGCGGTATGAATAAAATGTAGTGAAGTTGAGTTCACTACATTCTCGGTAGTAAATGCTATATGTGGAACACGAGTGGAACATGTTTGTGTAATTTTACTTAACTACACCTTTCAAACACACTTTCAAAATTCTGGGATTTCGATAGACATTCTTGGGATTCTTGTAAAAATATTAAAAATTCGGTATTTGATTCGGATATTGATCTTTTGAAATTATGTTGGTATCTTTGAGAAGGTATTTCTATAAGAATCTATGAGTATCACTAAGTTTTGAATGCTGTTTATGTGAAAGTAGTGGTTATATGGATGAACTGCCAGAAGATTCACTCGACATGTCAATCTTAACTAGGTGGGATGGATTTCGTTCAAAGCAATCCTCCATGAATTAAAATTGAAGAAACATTCGATCAATGTGTGATACTTCAGAAATTTGTTTGCGGGACCATAAGAAAGTTTGATAGTATAGTTACGTAGTTTCATATCAAGTTGATCAACTTTGACACAGGGTTTTTTTCTGTATTTTCAATATCTACAGCGAAATTGTCATGAAAGCATTTCAAAAATTGTGTACAAAATATCTCATACAAAGTCGCGTAATAGAAAAATGATTTGTGATTCTGTTTAGATTTGTTTATCGAATAAAATGTTTGAATAAAAAAATTAAGGGAACCTTTTCTTGGCACTTTTTAACAGAGTGTCGTGTTTCTCATGTATACCTAAATGAGCTAGTGTGCCATGCGATATTTCATATCGCAGCTCACAGAATATGTGAGACACGAGATGTGGATACGTACAAAATTTATCTTAGTGAGCGAGTCTCATGAGACATCTCGTGAGGCTCGTCACATGCGCTTACTAGGAGTACTTTTATGAAGTTATGTTTGCCTAGTACAATCCCACGGAAGCATACGTCTTCGGTCTATACCTATGCTTCTTCAGTGGCCATGGCCTGCAGCACTTGTTTTTCAATTCAAATGCTAGAACCTCAACCGTATTGAACCACGTCGGTGCTTTCAAACTGGCTACGGGCAGTTTAATTCATATTTCAATCGCTTTTTCTTGTTTCTTCGCTTGCGAGGCTCAAATGCACTATCACATTGAGATTTTCTCATGAGACGGCGCATGAGCCAGTGCAGATGTGATCGTTTGAGCTAGTACATTGCTACATGAGATCCAAGAAAATGTGTCTCACCATAGCACGTGCTCAAGCGCGCGGTTTTTTTTTGTGCGCTCATGGCAAGCTGATCTCAAGCTCTTGATATGAAGCGCGTATACATGATGTCTGCTTTTTAACAATCTTAGCCACTGGACCCATTTTTTTTGCAACAATGAGTATGCTCCGTCAAGTGCAGAAGACAGCTTTGCTCTGAGCATTTTTATTGGAATTTTACAAATCTACTAGTTATCAATGATACTACAGTCTAATTTCATTCCTATCCAAGTCTTTGGACATGTTTTTTTTTTATAGTAGGGTTCAAAAAAGCTTCAAAAGCCTGGCCTGTTGTGTGTTGGCACGGTGTGGGACTCACGTTAGGCGTGCTTAACCACTAAAAAACTTTCCCTACTGCTCCTGTGCCTCGATCTCCCCCGGAACTACATCAGGCAACTTCATCGGGGGAGGGCTGTGCTCATGCACTTCTTCAATCTCAGCCTCTAACTGTTCTGCTAGTTCGCTGTTAGAGCGTTTTGCCCAATTGGCGGTTGAACATCTTGCCGGGACTTTGGACAGCTTTCTGTGCGACGACGCATACTTCCCCTGGGCTGGCCTCGCATCAGAGCTCTGTTGATCTTCTACTGGACGCTCATGTGCACTTCGTTGCTCTACGACGACTTGTTCTCCGCTGCTGCTGTTCGAGCTCTCCTTGTTGACTAGTTGGATGCCGAGGTCGGTCCAGCGATTCCGGTTGGAGGATGACTTCCGGTTCACTGGCGCCCAGACGACCCAAAACTGGTTTGTGACGATCGATGCTACTCGGCTTAGTCCCCGACGGTGGAGCTAGCCTACTCCGGCTACGCGCTTCTTCATGATTCGATACAGGCCGGTGGAGTGCCGAAGTCGGTCCAGCGATTCCGGTTGGAGGATGGCTTCCGGTTCGCTGGCGCTCCGACGACTCAAGCCGGTGATACGCTACGTACTACTTAGAGTCTTTGGACATGTTGCGCTCGTATAAAGAAATAACTACTATATATCTTAGTGCGTAGTAAAATTTAACACGTTTTTATATCAATTATTTGATTGAAAGCTACCCCAAGCCGGTGAATATATCTGCTGCACTTCTAGGTCATTGTAAAAATTAGTTCACTGCATGCACTGTTACATTAACTTGACACTGCATCAGAATCAATACTAATTTGGTCGATAATAGCCCATATAATGTTTGCTAAAAGCTGAAAGAACATATTCTCAATCAGCAAAAGACCTCTCATGAGGATTCCCGGCTGCATACGACGTGATACGAGAACTTTTCACTTTAAGGCTCAAGAATCCATCATCCAATCATCAAAAATGAAAAACCAGTTTGATCGTTCAATTTTAAAGAAATCCTTATGAAAATCTATCATTGCATGACATATAGCAAGTATAATGCATTGATACATTTTCATGAACGTTGCTTCGAATTTGAGCATGACGGTTATTTTCCTCTTAAAACAAATACGGTTGCTATGAGCACAAAACGAAGAACGAGTCGAGTAGCTCTGAGGGGCTCAAAAGAAACTCATGATCTAGCTCAAGACCAGTAGGCTGTCCC
Organism: Aedes aegypti; assembly: GCF_002204515.2. Lineage (NCBI taxonomy): Eukaryota > Metazoa > Arthropoda > Insecta > Diptera > Culicidae > Aedes > Aedes aegypti. The sequence continues at coordinate 279,525,707 of NC_035109.1, forward strand.
GTCCCTTGGTTTCAGATAATTCGGTCGATAAAAAACTGATGCTAGTGAATCAAGGAGCCTAATTAGTACTTCACTCTGACTATTCGAAATATTTTTGTTAAATAATAATTAGAAAAAAAAGTATTCATCTGAAAATAAATTTCAAAATTCCACTCAATGTAGGGTAAAGATCTACTTGGGCACTTTCAGTTTAGAAGCTCTAACAATACCTTTTCCGAAATGAAACAAAAGGGCCAAGAATATCATCCGACTCCCGTATTGAAAAATGATCTTTTTCTGAAAAATGTTTAAACATAACAGGCTTCAAAATTTTAAACTTTAGTTAAATTTCGAACGTTTTTGGGAAATTTGTGGTTATCCCGGGATTTCAAAAATAAAAATCCCAAAACCCGAGATTTTTCCAAGTCCGGGAATTAAGTCTTTTTGCTTATTTCAGTTTCTTTTAAACTTAGTACCAGGTCCATCCCACTCGGGCTCAGATTGGGTACCACTTCTAGTACCGCATATGGTCCCTTGGTACTGCAAAAGGTACCCAAGTTTGACATACCGTCAAACGGGGCTACTTTTGATTCCGGGGGCTACTTTGGACACTCACGTTTTAGATTTATTTGCAGCATAAATATTAATCTGAGCCATTTTGTGTCTTCAGCACTTTTATTAACCAATATATGCTCTACAATCAGGCATAATTGATTTTTGGAACAACATCAACAATAACAGGATAAAGAAGAAAATATATCAAAGAATTTCGAACACATATTCACAAGGCACAAAACATTTGGTATGTAAACATTGTTCGAATTTTTCACATAGCGTGGAAAGTTGTCGGGAACGTCACAAAACTATCAAATCGTTATGTTCTATAGAAATTTGTGATTATTTTGTGTTAAAAATAATTGTTTTAAACAAATAATTGATCAAAGGTCTTAATATCACGACTTTTATTTTATTTTAAAGTGTTTATTTGTATATTTTACAACACAAAAAAAGGAACCCAAGTATTCTGATAAGTAAATAGCCATAAAACACATATGTTTTAATACGTATAAATAGTAAACTCACGACATATTCCTTAAAAAAAAACAAATCGGTCATATTTTACATAAGTCCGCAACACAAAGCAATTCCACCCTACATCTGCTAAACATAAACTACTCTTACGCTACCTCAAAACTATTGAAAACCAACATACGTTTAACAAAAGTGAAATTTAAATTGTTTACGAAGAATTATCCTTGTACTTCATGCATTTCACTTCTAATAAAAATTACTTTAAGTTACAGGAATTAGAGAGATCCTTCTACATATCATTCATATATCATTAAAAAACAGAACGAATGGTAATTATTGTTAATCAGACCTTTAAAATCGTCGTAGTACTTGGTAGTTATAGCATTTCTTTATATTCACTTAAACAATCAAGCACTTGTAGCTGACAGTTTCATTTGACAGTAAGTAAACTTGAAATTTCATACTGGAAATCAAAAACTATAAATAGCATGTTCTGCTGGAAAGTGTTATATTGGTACGTGTATTTTTTCGTGCCTTATAATGTTCTTAGTTATGTTTATCAACGAAAAGCGCCTAAGAACATCATGATAGACGATAATCAATAGAACCAGTTGAAATTTTATGCGAAAATAACCATTTTATTGTCAAATCGTATTGCTTTTTAAAAGTGTCCAAAGTAGCCCCTTTTTTATTTTGAAGGATACATATTTTTCACTATTCAAGCATTTTTTATTATTTTTTGCTGGATTTGCTTTATATTTTGCAGATTTATTACATACATATACAACTTAAATATATGCAAAAATTATTGAAATCTATCCATAATTCTTAGAGCTAAAAATCCTCAATGTTGAGGTATGTGAAAATAATGTCAAAAGAAGCCCCGTTTGACGGTAGCGCAGTACACTTTTCACGGCATTCTAGATTTTGCTCTATTACCTTATGTGCCATAACATTTTAGGCAATAGCAACTACCAAATATTAGAATTGGGCGTTATTCTGCTCAACGATGAAAACAATTGAAGTGTTACGTCTGTTTGTCTGTGAGTGTACTATGGGTCGATTGTCTCCTTCGTAATCATCGTCATTGACGTTTCGTAACATTGATCTATCAAACCATCATATGATGAGACCGTTCCTTCATTGTTCTGCCACTTTGTAATGCTGCTCTCTGATCATCAGTTGATCGATTTAAATACAGACATTTAACATTTACCTAGACATTGTACATATATTTAAGAGAAAGTATCAACGCCCGACCGCTTCGACCATGGAGGTGACCAACGAGAGCGAGTGAGAAATGTATTGATTTCTTTTCCGAAATGAAGAAATCGAAAATATGTTTCTTCTTTGGTCAGACGTCCAGCCAAAGACCCGAACGAAAGGTTTGTATCAATCGGGAAGTACGGACGGTTCGACTGTCCATACACACACACTTTCCCCATATGTGACACTGACCACAACCCGCGAAAAGTTCAAACTCAACTTCAGTTCATCACTCTTCGACAGAGACCCACACAATCAGTCCTACCGAAAGGAATAAACTGGATGCTGTGCGGTTGTTGGTGAATGCTTGGGAGAGCATGATTTCCATTTGAACCGGTCAACAGTGGCGTGTTTTCGTGCAAATGTCCAAGGAAACCTAAAAAGGATTTCAAATCGGTTGAAAACTATAATTTACCATTTTTACATGATGTTTGAAGTAATATTCATGGAAATAATAACTATAATATCACACTACGAAAAAATCATGTGATTTACGTCTTTTAGGATGCACATAAAAGAAGCGAGCCGAATGACGTAAATTTGTGTCGAATTCAAAATACGTTAGTGTCTGTTTCGGGAAATGTCGATCACAGTTCTATCGTTTTCGTGTCCTTTAGCATGTAAAATTACATTTTTTGTTCAATACATCTTCATGGACATATTTTTCTGTCGTTCCATCAATTACATCATGTGTTATTCAGTCATAACCAGGGATTGAATCCTGAGAAAATTGAGAGAATCTCTGACGTATCGCTCTCTGTAACTATCATAACATGCTGCACATTATGAGAGACTGTTTATCGTATACTGCTACAAGTTTGATCAGATTGGGGGGATAGTAGTGCATGATAAAACCCCTCTAAACATGCTCCAAGCCTGGGGGACACTGTTGTTATTGGAAGTTCGTGGATTGTTTATCGTGCCAGTAAAGAAAAACACCTATCCCCAACGGTAAACAAGCGAGAAAAATGGATTTTATCATCGCTCTCTCGTTGGGGCTCTCGTTCGCTGCTTCCATTTATCAGACTTGTTACACCTTGCGATACGATGACGATCGTGGACCGCAACAGATGGGATGTTTTTCTTTGCTTGCTTTGATCGTGCTTCATTCTCAAATGAGAGCGAATTCTGCAACGCCTGGTCATAACCATAATTACGTCCACAGTAATTTTCATTATTTTTAAGAGTGTTGTGTTTCTTTTTACATCATAAATTCAATGCATAATATGTTAATTATTGTATGGTTTTCCGTAAATTGAACCAACAATAAAATAAGTTTCAATAAAAAATCAAAACTTTTGTAAAAAAATATTAAAATCCCAAATTTTTATTATTGTTAAAAATCGGTAACGAGAATAGATTTTCATTAAAAATAATAAAAAAAAGTAAAAAACTAATAGTATAATCAAAAATCTACAATGATTACTTCGCGAATGAAAATAAATCATTGCCCATAACGTATAGATATATTATATAGATTCCAAAAATTAAATTTATGAAATATGTTAACAGGAAATTTTAAGAAATTAAATTTCTAAGGTTAAGTCATGCGCCACTGTGTCGATTAGTCAGCGGGCGAAATGGTCGGAGGGAGTGTTTCATGTTGACGGTAGTGGGCACTAAACATAAGTAGTAGATGATTTATGATAAACACTTACCGCAAGACACAATAACCAACTAACGCTGGCTGCTCGATCGCTGGGGTTGTTCGATCGGGGAGTACGCTTGGTGTGATCGTTGCGATTGCGGTATGATGGGATTTTTTTTCTTTTCTTGAAACATATTTCATGGAGAGAAAGGTTGTCGACGCGTTTGCTTGATGCATAGGTAGGTTGGTATATGCAAACTAGCATTCATTCATAATGAGTTAAACTAAGTACATATACCCAGTGGATGTGGTTTGATACGCTAGAAGGCACAATGCAATCCGGAGGAAAATTCATGAGCGAGAGTAAACGTTGCTGAGCGCTGGTGGGAACGAAGATCATGAAGTGTTTATGGGCCCACCGATGGCACTTTCTCAGTTTTCTGATTGCTTCAATATAAACTCCGGAATTTGTTGAGGTTCGGTGATTGCATGCAGTAAAGTCTACCTCTATAAAGACCTCACTTTCATCAAACAAACCTTTATCATAAACATGTTACAGCAGATTTTTGTTAAAGATTCGTCTAATGTTTTTTTTTTTTTAATTGAACGCCAATTTACAAACATCGGAGCAATAGCAGCATTATTCCATCAGTATCCCATTTGAAATACATTCAGAATAGATAAGACGCTGAATTCACATGCAGTATTCTGCCATATTTTACTCACAGTAGGGTAACGGTCGTGTTTTGGACCCTCTAAGGAAGTGATTTTAGTTTTTTGTCTCAATTAATTAATTGCACAGCGTAACCAAGTTAAAGGCCATGTCAAAATGTAGAGAAAAACTTTCTCTACGAGATAAAAATGCCCAAACGGTCATGTAGGATCCAAAAAACGTCGAAAATAATTGAATTGTGAAGCACTGTTTTTCATTATTTTGGACACACCACTACATTTTGGACCCTCAAAGTATATATTTTGAACCCCGGCATTTTTTTTATCATGTGGCGACAAATTCCATGACACTGGTTGTATAATATGCTCGCCCATAGTCTAATCAATTGATTGACAATGGAAAACCGAAGAAATTCTACGCTTTTAGTTCAGAAATTAGAAAAAAAGTTTTTGTTTACATTTGAAAAAAATCTGACGGCTTCAATTTCTGTGTGTAACGTGTTGTAACGGTTGCATGGATGAACCGATTTTATTTAATTATTTTCAGATAAAATAAACACATTTTCATTGTACAAACGGTTGATGCAAGTGTGGAATAGCCCTGTCTTTCCAAATGGCATGCGAATTGAGTTGGTCTTTCGATATAAACTGAGGAATTTGCAGGAAAATGGCCCAGGGGGTCCAAAATATATAGGGGTCCAAATTATATTGGTTACCCTAGTTCCTCATGTTTGCAAATGAGGCCCGCACGAACCGCCGCAGAAAGATCCGTATTTTTTTTTTGAGTTAACTTGCGAACTTTATTGCATCTTCTACGTCTGCTAGACGATCCGATTTTCAATCAGAATAGCCCTTCTGAGTCTGTTTTGGGTCTCCCAACGGAAGTAGAATCCAAAACTAGTTGAATAAGTTTTTTAATAATCCAGAGCAATTACAGAAGAGACGTGTGATAAGATTTATTCAATAGTTGACGAGTACAAAAACAGTGCTCAAAAGTGCTACTTTTCAAAAGCAACTCATGATCTAGCTCAAGATTAGTAGGCTGCCACCACCTCGAACTCATCCCCGTCGATCATCACGCGTCTGCCAATGCGAGCTTTATCGCGCTCGGTTCCTCCAGCCAGCAGATATATCGTCTTCGACGTATTAACCTTCAATCCAACCCGATCTGCTTCACGTTTCAGCCTGGTATACTGTTCAGAAACCACCTGGAACGTTCTTCCGACAATGTCCACGTCGTCAGCAAAGCAGATGAACTGGCTGGATTTATTGAAGATCGTGCCCCACATGTTGAAGCCCACCGTTTCATAACACCTTCTAGCGCAATATTGAACAGGAGGCAGGAAAGACCATTGCCTTGTTGAAGTCCTTTGCGTGTTTCAAACGGTATCGGACCCGATATCTTCACACAGCACTGTACACTATCCATCGTTGCTTTGATCAGTCTAGTCAGTTTCCCGGGAAATCCATTCTCGTCCATAATCTACCATAGCTCTTCGTGGTCGATGGTTTCATAGGCCGCTTTGAAATCGATGAATAGGTGGTGCGTAGGAACTTGATATTCGCGACACTTTTGGAGGATCTGCCGCAGCATAAAGATTTGATCTGTCGTCGATCGCCCGTCCATAAAACCGGCTTGATAACTTCCCACAAATCTGCTTGCCAGTGGCGATAGACGGCGGAAGATGATCTGGGAAAGCACTTTACAGGCTGCGTTAAGAATGGTGATCGCTCGATAGTTCTCACATTTATATTGGGTATATTATTCCCTCCTTCCGCTCCTCCGGTAGCTGTTCTGTATCCCAGTTTCTGGCTATCAATCGGTGCAGACAAGTAACCAACCTGTCCGGGCCCATTTTAATAAGTTCCGCTCCAATACCATCCTTTCCAGCTGCTTTGTTGTTCTTGAGCTGTTTGATAGCATCCTTAACTTCACCTATTGTGGGAGTTGGCACGTCTCCCTCATCCGCTGCTGTCTTGATCTTCCTCCTCTGCGCCGTTTAGGTGTTCATCGTAGTGCTACTTCCACCTTTCAATCACATCACGTTCGTCCGTCAAGATACCGCCATCCTTATCCCGGCACATTTTGGCTCGCGGTACAAAGCCTTTGCGGGATGCATTGAGTTTCTTGTAATACTTACGTGTTTCTTGAGAACGATACAGCTGCTCCATCTCTTCGCACTCCAACTCTTCCAGGCGGCGCTTTTTATCCCGGAATAGATGGGTTTGCTGTCTTCGCATCTGTTTGTATTGTTCCACATTTTGACGGGTGCCGTGCTGCAGCATCATCGCCCGCACTGCATTCTTCTCGTCCAAAACCGTGTGACACTCCTCGTCGAACCAACCGCTCCGTCGATTTCCTTCCACGAACCCAATGTCACCTTCCGCTGCGTTGTTAATGGCTACTTTGAGACTACTCCAGCAGTCTTCAAGAGGGGCTTCGGTGAGCTCTCCCTCTTCCGGCAACGCTGCTTCAAGGCTTTGCGCGTAATCAGTTGCGACTTCGGGTAGCTTGAGTCGTTTCAGATTGTACCGTGGCGGGCGTCGGTACCGAATGTTGTTCACAACGGAGAGTCGTTGACGCACTTTAACCGTCACTAGGTAGTGGTCCGAATCGATGTTTGCGTCGCAATAAGTTCTGTCGTCGATAATGTCCGAGAAGTGTCTTCCATCAATCAAAACGTGGTCGATTTGCGATTCAGTTTGTTGGGGTGATCTCCAGGTGTACCGATACGGGAGGCTGTGCTGGAAGTAGGTACTACGTATGGCCATGTTTTTGGAGGCGGCAAAATCAATCAGTCTAAGGCCGTTTTCGTTCGTAAGCTGGTGAGCGATGAACTTTCCTATAATCGGTCTAAATTCCTCCTCCTGGCCAACCTGAGCGTTGAGATCTCCGATAACGATTTTGACATCATGGTTTGGGCAGCCGTCGTATTCACGTTCCAGCTGCGCGTAGAAAGCGTCCTTATCGTCATCATCACTTGCTAGGTGAGGGCTGTGCACGTTGATTATGCTGACATTGAAGAAACGACCTTTGATCCTCAACTTGCACATTCTGTTGTCGATTGGCCACCACCCAATCACGTGCCCCTGCATTAGAGATGGTCGGGTTACACATTTTTCAAACCCGAACCCGACCCGTACCCGACTTATTTTATTCCTTCAAACTCGGACCCGACCCGAACCCGACCCGTACCCGATTTGTTTTTAACCTTCAAACCCGACCCGATCCCGAACCCGAAAAAATCAAAATTTTCAAAAAATCAAAAAATCAAACCCGTCGGTTTCGGGTTCGGGTCGGGTTTCGGGTTTGAAAACCCGAGACCCGGCCATCTCTACCCTGCATTTCGCCCATCACGATAAAAGCTGTGCCCAGCTCATGTCTGTTGCCACAGCTCTGGTAGATGGTATAACCATCCCTATACGTATGTACCGTCGACCCTTTCCAGCAAACCTCCTGTAGCGCTACGATGTCGAACTTGCGGACCCTCAATAATTCGGAAAGAATGCGGGTACTTCCCAAGAAATTGAGAGACTTACAGTTCCATGATCCGAGTTTGTAATCGTTAGTCCGTTTTCGATGCTTGGGTCTATGCCAATTGTTCCGGTACGAATTTACATTGTATGCTTCCTGTACTGATGATTTTTTACGGCTGGCTTGTAAGGCCTGCACCAACCCCCTGTCTCGCCGGAGGATCATCGTGCACAGCACTGTTTAGAGTCCCACGCTGGCACTAGGACGATGATCAGCCGCTCCTAACATGGAAAACAGACGCTGTTTCGAGCCGCCCCTAACATGGAGAACAGACGCTCTGATAAGCTACACCCTCAGAAGAGAGGAGTCCCCTTCCCTGTCAGCATACGACCAAGGTGTCACCAGGGTTGGTTACCCGATCTTCCCTACGGTTACTCGTATCCCAGGCGACACCACGGGGAGGTAGTGATAAGAGTTACTGGACAAGAGGCTAAGGGCCACAAATGGCGTCTATTTTATACCTGCAGATACGCGAATTAGGGGCCCAAATAGCCGTAGCGGTAAACGCGCAGCTATTCAGCAATACCAAGCTGAGGGTCGTGGGTTCGAATCCCACCGGTCGAGGATCTATTCGGATTGGAAATTTTCTCGACTTCCCAGGGCATAGAGTATCTTCGTACCTGCCACACGATATACGCATGCAAAAATGGTCGTTGGCATAGTAAGCTCTCAGTTAATAACTGTGGAAGTGCTCATAAGAACACTAAGCTGAGAAGCAGGCTCTGTCCCAGTGAGGACGTAACGCCAGAAAAGAAGAAGAAGGTACGCGAAGTACAATAGCTTAAAAACTAAGGTTTTGTAGGGACATAGCATTGAAGACCAGATATATTCAAATTTTCATTCAATCAGAGTGACCTAGTGAAAATCTTGAATACCGACCAAAATATATTGGTGTTAAAACCAGGTTCTAGGTTCTATAATATTCATACAGACATCACATAACTACCAAAACCTTCTATCGAACTCTAGAATGGACTTAAAAAATGCAATAATCAATCAGTTTATTGCTTTTTGATGGCCATAAATCAAATTCCATTGCATCAAATTATGTAAAACTACCAACGAGAAGAATAACCATTACATACCAAAACATGTGACAAATCACTTGAAATGTCTTGCGGTACTTCAGCACTTGGTCTATACTGCATACTTTTATCGATTTTTATTGATCATCGAGTAAATTGGTTGCATATCTGTCCCTGTTTACAAATTTCATCGAATCTGATCGAAGTGAAATGGAGATAAAGTAATTTTGCTTCTGATGACCGAATAGTCCGATTTCCTAAGTATTGCACTTGGTCCAATATGACTTAACACGACCAATTGTTATCGCTTCCAAAGTCTTGTAGTGTTGCATGAGATACCAAATGAATCTTTGAGCTGTAAAAACGATCATATGGGCCCACCATGATGATGAATCAGACCAAAAACTATCAAAAGATATTCAAAGATGAAGGAGGGAAAGTTTGTTCACAGATAGAAATCATTGTATAACGCCGTAAGTAGAAATGTGATCCCCAGCTAATCAACGCCCATTTCTATTTCCGACCAGATCGATAAAAGTTTGAGCTGTGCTAAATTTAGACAAGTTCAAAGCAGCACATTACGAATCAGTCAAGCGGAAAACATTAAAATCATGATAAATCGCCAGAATTATCACACGAGCCACCAAATCAAGTTCGATTTCACCAGCTCCGAGGCGGCCACTTGCCCCCATGTCTTGGCGGTGGTCACTCTGTTGAGAAACAGACATTCCAAAACCTGTGTGTGTCTCAGACGACAAGACGTGATCCCAAAATTATGATAAGCTCTCTTGAACCACACCACCCAACCGCCATGGCTTAAACCATGAACACTTGCGACTGGATCTACCCGTTGTTTCTTCGCTGGTTTCGATCACCTACTACTACCCATTCGGATGCTTACCTACGTAGACGCGCCAATCTTAATCCCGTGTGCGCAGAAAAGAAAACACTAGCATAATTCTCCCGTTTCAAAGATTACCGGTTACTCCGCCGCATCGCCTATATCGCGGTGCAAAACAGTTGAATTGCCGATCGATCGGCGACGCGGAGCTGGAGGAAGCAATGAAATTTAAACAAATGGGCTAAAAACTGGTCCAAACGGCGGCTACCGTGTATTCTCTCTCTCATATGAATACGCTTGTTGACGACGAGAATGGATCGTCGTATATCTACCCGTATCTGCGCGTCCATAAATGGAAGGAGGAGGAGGAGAGTGGGAAAAGCTTACAATTTGCATATTTGCAATTCCAGATAGCAGCGTTTGCTTTGACCAGCCAGGGTTTTTTTTTCCTCTGTCCCCGGCCGGTAAGGATATGCGATATGGATTTTTTCCATGTCGATACGAAACGAAACGATACGCGGAATATCTTGCGCTGATAATGACGAAACGAAATGAAATTTAAAAATGTTTCGTGTAACTCGATACGAAATCAAATATCTCACGGAATTTTTCGAAACGAAACGAAATTTTTGAGTTTGTTTCGCGGAATACACTTTTAAGTTTTTTTTTCTTGTCAAAAGCTGGAAATTTGACAAAAGGCTTAAAAAACTTTTTTTTAAATCCTCTACCATATGGAAGCCTTAGTGTTGCTCAGCGGAATCCTTAGATGTTTTGGTAAGACTCTTGTTTGTTTAATTTTATAAGGTTTCATTTCAACATATCTGACATTCACACAAGGGAATGAGTGGGTTAAATGTTACAACTAAGAAGTGGATCGAAAAGCAGTTAGGGTTTCGTTCTACTTCGTCGTAAAAGCTACTATTCGTCGTATCAAACTTAAAATGTTCCACTACGGCGGATATTCCAACTTACCTGCAACATAGATTCATTTTCCAAATGTAATTTTGTGAAAGCTTTTATGATTCGTCCACCTGTACATCAAAAATGCAATGAAACTACTGTATTTCGATAGTTATTTACAGTACAATTATCCACTTTACACTTTTTCACCGAAACCGCATGGACGAACACGATTTGAGAGAAATGCTTAGCGATCGACATCAGTCACATTACTTTCCAACACAAGTTTCTTCCCGCCCCCCTGTGTGACTTACATCGCCGGGCACTTATTTTCACTATGGAAAACCTTCGTACTTCTTTACTAAAGGATTTCATTCCAATCACACGCCGTAAAACTTCAATAAATCCCCAAATTTTACGAAATTTTCTCAACTGCCGCGTATAATTGAGAATGTAAACAAAGTTCAATCCGTCGTACTGAGAAAAGAAAGTTTGTGCGCATCAATGTGTGCGCGACGCTCGACGTAAAAATACGGTTCCTTTGATTGTGTTGTTTTCGCTGTACTGTGATCAAATGCCAGAATTGTACGGTCAAAAGGAATTGTGTTCATAGTTTGGGCTGAATTTTGATGAGGAACAATTAATTTTAAAGGAAATTAGTATGTTCCATCATGCTGAAGGAATGGAGGGAGATGCCCGTAGATCTATATTTTCTAGTAAAACATGTTATTATAGCGTTAATGTATTGTGATTAACCACTCAATACATCAAAATGAGTCGTAAGTTATGAGATGAATCTGGAAACTGATTGCGACGGAGTTGAAAACGATACGACGGATTGAGAATACGGTAAGATGCATTTTCTTTGTATTATTTTCAAAAAGAGATCAAGATTTATCAAAATGTTGCTGTACAATGCTAAAGCCGTTTTGAGAAAGAATTGTTTGGCATCGGTTTGTATCAGCATCATTCACTGCAATACTGGGAAAATTGCTGTTCTCACTGATCAATGCATAATACGATGGATACTAGCACATCACCCTACAAACATTTTAAACAATCTCAAAAATATTGAGTTGCGCCCAAAATTAATTTAATTTTTAAAAGTGCCTTACAATTTTTTTAATCATGTGGATGTGATGTTATGCCAATATATACCATAAAACATGGAATAATGACTTTCATTTTTTTTTTTTTTGCTGTACTGTATGCTTTGTGGCTTGAATGAATATGATTGGAGACACAAGTCGATAAGTGATCATGAAAATACTAAACTGAAAGGTAGACTCTGTTCCAGTTGGAACATAATGCCAGAAAGAAGAAGAAAAATAAGTAGAACAGATGAATCACTGGTATATTTGCTTTAGTCTTCACTGGAGTATTGAATTAAATTACATTTTAAAGAATCCATCAACACATACCTAAGAAATCAATCAAGATGAATTTAAAATAATTGCAACGATTTTTCGTCGTCGTCGCGAACGCATCGTCCTTAAAGGCTCCCCCAAATCTACGCGACTTTTTACGGCGACAGCGACAAGAAATTGTCGCGATTTCGTTGTTGTGTCGCTGCAAGCACTCTTCTATGGAACTATCTTGACTGACACGACGCGAATCGCTGCGAAATCGCGTCGCTGTGGCTTGAACGTGCTCATCAAACATTGCTTGCAGCGAAATATCAGCGAAATCGCGTTGTTTGTCGCTGTAGCCGTAAAAAGTCGCTTAGATCTGGGGGAGCCTTTACTCATGTGGCGCAAATAATTGATGCGTGCTATTAGTTTTCTCTTCTATTCTCCCGCTGTTCTTATACAGAGTTAAAAGTCACGTCACAGCGGGAAAGCAAGAGAGAACTAATGCGCGCTTCAATAATCTGCACCACCTGAGCAAATCCAAAAAATCAGGGACTCACGCTTCGCAGCTTTTTTTACATTTGTTTATAAACAATTTTTGAGATATATTAACGGATTTGCTCAAAAGGACACGCGATGTTCCCCGGAGGAAACGAACAACCGTGGTTTTGCTTTCTTCATTCTTATGGAAGATAACATTGCGGTAGTTCATCAAACGCAGTTGTTCCTTTCCTGGGCTATTCGCCGCAAGGAAATTAGGGCAAATGGGCGTTTTTGGAAACTTTACAACAGCAGTGCAGTTTATCATATCCTGCGGACCAGTCAATACTACAGTCACCCCACAGTTATGAAAAGCACACAGATATGGATCAAAGTTGGATTGAACGGAGAATATCTCATCAAATAGAGTTGCAATTACGCAGAACCCATTTTACCTACGCGAACCATAATTATATACAGCATCGTAATCAACAATAACATGCTTAAACACATTTGTTCCGTTCGTAGGAAATAAAATGTTTTTCATATGCCTAGAAGCGTTGATTCATATCTGTGGGGCATTGAAACCCATACCACCAGAGGGATGGCATCATACACTGAACGAAAGCTTCTGCCGTTAAATGAATGATTTGTAATTCACATTGGTCCCAAACTCCATATTCTTCAATTTGAATGAATATGAAGGAATATGCTGCATCCATCGTCAATTGAATAAAAATCATCCAATTCTAAGATGAAGTCCAATCTATTTTCGTATGACTATAATCAGGTAGTTGAGTTATGCTAATCAAAATGAATAGCAACGGACTTTTGACGGATTGTAATTTCTGCTATGACCCAAATCGAAAATCATTCAATTATTGTCTTAACTATCATACAGAAGATTAATGATCCTAGATAGAAAATCATCCTTGTTGACAGTTTTAGTTTAATGGCGGCAGCAGCGTGATCACTTCGAAACTTCTTTGTGAATTCTACAGGTAATTGCACTTTACGATGGTATAATCAACATTTCTATCGTTTCATAGCATTTGTTCACTCTTAAAGGCTCAATTCAACGGGTGCCTAAACCACAAACCGCTTAAGTTCGAGGATTTCGGTTCCAGAATCAACAACTTTTAGCATGTATGCTTCAGCATCTTTTCCGGCAACCAAGAACAGTTATTGTGTTATGACCACTTACCTATTTGTTACAGTGCCAATAAAACTGCATAGAAATGGGGAAAATTCGAATTTGTTTTATTTATTTCTTTTAAATTATAAACTACCATGCAATGAGGTTTGTTTACATCATTGAATAATAACACAGCGCAACAAAAATGACATTTTCGCGTGTCTCAAGAATCAAATTATGTGTCTTTAGTAGATTTGGGGTTGCTGAATCTGATGCCGTTCTCAGAAATTTCCCAGCACGTCACAATTTTTAGCTACAGGTCGCCAAAATAGTATAAAACATTGGTTTTATTGATGTTTACCTAAATTTTGAAGTGTATTTTATCAAACTTTTTTGTAATCTTATCCACCAAGCATGCAAAGGAGGACTTAAACTTTTGTTTTAGATATATTTTGGTTGAAATTACACGATTAAATTTAGAATAAACCGATTTTTTCAACATGCTTGCAGTCTCCATACAAAATTCTTAGTTTCTCTTATATGGCAAAATACAATACTTTTCTAAACCATCAAAAAATAACTTTTCCGCATCAAAAGTATTATAAACTTTGATGATAAGTATTGGTGTAGACGTAAAGTTTGAATTCTGTGGCAAATTAAGCAAATTAATTGCCTTACAAGCTGGCAAACTTGCATGCAAGTTGGCTGAAGTAGTCAATTTTTGCATTTTCAACAACCAATATCTCAAAAACTAGACGTGCTACGATATTTCTGTAGATGACAATGGATTCAGCAACCCTTTATTAAGTAAATAGAAATATTTTGATGCTGGAGACAAAAACGTGTTCCGCAGTGTAATCATTCGATTTTTTGCAGCTTCTAGAGGGATTGAAATCATATCAAGATTGGATGATGTTCATTCGGGGCGATATGTAAACAGATGATTTCAACGCAGATGAAAATCATCCTGAATGTGTCTGAAAATAGGTATGGGGCTCGGATGAGGCAGAAATCATTCAATTTGTTGCGGGAGATTTCGTTCAGTGTAGTTTTTTAATATGGTATTTGACAGGTCTTGTTGTGCCTTCTTATCGGGAGCATAAATTTATACTCCAGTTGCAATTCTCACGCACACTCATATATTTGTTGAATGTTTACCTTCCGTATAAGAGAAAATGGGACAAAATGCGCCAAACAAGACAAAAACTGCGCATAGTTGGTATGTGAGAATGTGCATTGAAAGTCTTCGGTTTTCTTAACAGTGGTTTTATCCGCGTTAGCAATGGCATTTAGCCATCGATCCCGCGCATCGATATTGGTTGGAAGCTTATGATGCGAAATGTTATCATCGTTATAATTGTTCTTCAGATTATGAAAATCGACACCACAAGAAGGAAAACAACACTTCATTGTGCTTTTCACGATAATAGAAATGCTACTTACTTTTATTTTAAACCGCGAACTACGCTATGGAAATAATAACGAACAATATGCATAGATTTTGTGTGCCTAGGTTCGTTTTTCCACATTAACACCAGCTGCATTGCTCATAGCGTAATAGTATTAGTGAGCGCTGCTTGCGTTCGATAAGAGGCAACAAAAAATGGCCATCATGTCGGCCCCCTGCATACCACAGTTATGCATCTAAGATAAGACGATTCCTAAAGAAACGCCAAAACGTATACTTTCACTAGCACACCATTCGTTTGCCTCGCAGATAAATTGCTGTTATAGTGTTCTGATCCATGATATGAGTCGATTTGATCCATAATACGGACCCATTTTTGACTGTAGCTAGAACTAGAAACCTTTTTGCCTTTTTTTGTTCGAAATTAAACTCGAATTTCGCGAAATTCCGTTTTATTCCGTTTGTTTTCAATTTTCCGTGGAAATATTTTAACAATTTGGCGAAACGAAACGAAATAGCAAAATACAAATTTCGCCCGTATGAGTTCCGTGGTATTCCGCGGAATTTCGTTTCGAAGCGTTTTTGACGGAATCATTCGGTATTTCGCATACCCTTACCGGCCGGTCACCAATTTCTTTCGCAACTGATTACCTGGTTCACGGCAGCTCTTCGCTTGGCGCTCGCTAGGGTGGTTTTGTTTGCTTCCTAGAGTACTGAGCTGGAGGAAGTACCAAGTTGTGTGCTTTTGAGGATATCCGAATGAGCGGAATTGTTTTTGAAAATTTTAACTTGTAAGCGTTTCTCACCCTAACTAATCGCGATCCACAGGTGGATCGGGGCAAAATCGCTTTGAAACAACATCGGACCCCCCTCACAGCATTGGCCAACGATTTTAGCAATAAACGAACCGCTCGCTACCGGGAATGCTGATCTGCACCAAACGTGTTTTGCTTTTGCAAAAGCAACCACCACCGTTTGGAGTCATCATAGAGCTGCCTGGTAGCGCTTCTGTGAATAACTTCCCGCGTGATTGAGCTGCGGGTTTCCAGCCGTCAGAAGTGAACCACGGGAATTTTGTCGCTCCGCAAAACTCAGACAGAGGCAAACATCGATAAAAACAATTCACGACGACAGGTAACGAGGTTTCTATGGGCTAGTATACATGGGACTACCGTTCACTTGCATGATCAAACAACAGCTGAGAAGTTCTCCTGGCCTAGTAGTATAATAGCAACTCGATGGTAGAGGCGTTGAATATTCTTGCAAAACTCTGGGATCACCAATCGTTCCGCCAATAGTTTTCTATCCCAATTGAACTACTCCTCGATCCATAGGAATTTTTAAAACTTTATTTTAGTTTTTCTTCAAATCAATAATTTTTAAAATCAAAATTTTCGTTTTTTCGTGTTTGTCACATTTTTTTCTATATATTTTGAAGTTTTGAAGAAAAAAGGTCTGAATTTTCCATAAAATCACAAGAAATGTCGCATATTTTTCAACGATTTCATACATCATAGTGACATCAAATCAACTAAGCTACATTGCAATTTGTATTCGTGAGCAAGGAAGCTATGAATTTCGTGAAACAGGTACACCCGATTCTGTTTTTCCGCCAAAACCTAATTTTTGCATGAAACGTCGAGAAATGGTGTTACTTTTTTCAAACGGTTTTTGAAATTTTTAACTGAAAACATTTTTGCACGGTACGCATCCCCCGTGAAAAAACAGAATCGGGTGTAGTTGGATATACAAGCAAAGCCAGTGATCTATCGAGAGTTATATACTAGAGGATTGTATGACATTTGCCAGAAAACCATTTGCCAGAATCAATTCGCCAGAATGATTTTTGCCAGAAAACCATTCGCCAGAAAGCCATTCCCAGAATGGACCATTTGCCAGAAAACCATTCCCCAGAATCATTTTTTGTAATTCATTTTCAACCTTGATGTCACTTGATCGACAAATTTATGGAAACTTAAAGGCTATAGAATTTTTCGATACTCTTCATTTTGGTATCTTGAATATACTAATATTATTTGTACTTATAGTATTAAAGATTGTGTAGCCAACTTTCAGATTATTTATATTAAGAGGATTTGACTACTACATAGTACAGCTACAGCGAAAAATTAATTGAAATTAATTCTGCAGTACATCACTCGCGTCGTGTATGTTGCGCCACATAATATTTATATCATTGTAAAAACCACGCGGTTGTTCGATCCATGTTATTTAGTCTATTTTGTTACAATCCATCGGAAACAATTGTATGCACTTTTAACAACGTGCAAGAAGTATGGTGGAAATGATGTAAGATTACCTTTTTTTTCCAATATAGCTGACCTAACAAAAACAGAACTGGGATATTTGGCACGAATTAGTTTAGTTGAATGGATATGTTACTGAATAGAGTATCTTTGCGAAATATCGCAAAATAACTAAAAAGAACCGCCTTTCATCAAAAGAAGAGAAAATTATATTTGAAATATGATCAGCTTAGTGCCAATAATTATTTAAACACTATGATGAACTAATGACTCAGCCGAACGTTCTTTATGTCAGAATTTGTTTACATTATTCAGTCCTTGAAGAACGGAACAAGTCGGTTATGAGGATTTATGTTTTTGGAATCACTCAAATCTTTGAAGATTACAAATTAGATAAACGTCATGGTTAACATTCAATGATCAACTCACTTTTTGTATAGCTTCTTTTTAGGGACAGGTGTTGACTATCCATTTACCGAGTTTTGCATTTTATTTTCACTTTAGTCCTCTTCGCAGACTTTTTAATTGCCACCAGTTTTTCTTTGTTTTTATTTAAACTATATTTCCTGAAAATTGAAATTATGAAGAATCGCCAATGATCTAAACAAGGGCTAATCACCTATGAAGCATATAAGTCCTTGTACTAGTTAGCCCATTAAAAAAAGCTTAGTTTTCAAAGAAGGGAAAATCATTGATACAATGTTGAAAATTCATTTGCTAACAAAACATTCTGGAAGATGATCACCATAACAATAGTAAAAAATTTTTTTAAGGAACTATAAAACATTGGACGTCTATATTACCTATTTCTTCTTATTTGCCGTAACGTCCGAAATGGGACAGAGCCTGCTTCTCATCTTATTGCTATTACGAGCACTTCTACAGTTATTGTCTGAGAGCTTCAATTGCCAATTCACCATTTTTGCATGTGTATAACGTGTTTCAAATACGAAGATACTCTATGCCCTGGGAAGTGAAGAAAATTTCCAATTCGATAAAATCCTCGGCTGGTAGCCACGTTCGTCAGCTAAGACTTGCTGAATAGTTGCACGTTTATCCCTACAGCTATATGCCCCCTTGGTCTAAATTACCATAATTAATTTCAAACTTTTTATCAAACAAATAGTTAAAAATCTTACGAAACAATTATTTCCCATATGTATCGTACGCTGAAAACCATAAAAAAAATCGAAGTATTACACGCCTAAGTATTGCTGTACAAAAAAGAAGTAATGAAGTAATATCATTTTCTGGGAAATGGTCTTTCTGGAGAATGGCTTTCTGGGGAATGGTCCATTCTGGCAAATGGTTTTCTGGCAAATGATCCATTCTGGCAAACTGATTCTGGCAAACGGCTTTCTGGCAAATGGTTTTCTGGCAAATGTCATACAACCTACTAGAGTGGTTCAAAAAATCGTTTTGCTCCACACCGCTCATTCGATTCTAGATCAAATTCTGAGTGTCCTCTCAAAATTTGAGCTCATTTGGATGAAAACTGAGACTGCACAAGACCTTTCAAGTATATATGGGAATTACTATGAGAAAAGCAACACAAAAATGAACCGTGTTTTGAAATTCCTAATATTTTTTTCGGAAAGATATCGTAGTGAAAAGCAAATTGTGAAAGTTTCATTAAGATTTGAACATGTTCCAATCTTCTGGAATTTTTTGAATATTCGTATGGAAAACGAGTTAAGAAACTTCACAGCCCATTTTCTCAATGCCTACTTTTTGCAGATAGGACTGACTTGCTATTCATGACAGTATATAATAGAGTGTATGATCGATCCCAAATTGAAGGCACAAGTCGTTCACAATCATTTGTTAAAAATTGGTAACATTGTTGCACGAAGACATGTAAATATCTGCGTCAAAAAGTCCCGCAATTCGTTTGTTTGTCTTATGCTGGCTGGGAGAAATCACACGCGTGAATGCAACTCAATCATGGATGAAGACAGTAGAAAAAAAAGCGCGGAACTTACCACCCCGAACTGATCAACGACCGACCGTTTCAAGGCGGGCGGGCCGCCCGAGATTTGAATGTGGTTCTCTAATGCAAACGAAATGAAAACACTGCGCGCACAATAATAAAACCTATAATTTCCCGATCGTTTTGTTGCTCCGCGATGATGTTCATGGGCGAAGCCGGGTTTCCATGCGCAAGCGATCTCAAAAGTAAAAACCTCTTAATTCCTCTAAGAATTATCTTGGCAACATGTCTTCAGCGTTTTTCTATCAGGATAAATCTAAAATTGGTCCAGGCATTCCGTAAAGAATTTTTCGACTTGTTTGGGCTTCGGAATGCCCAAACAAGACGATTTGTTTTCGGGACGCCGGGAGTTAGTGTTTCGTTTTCGCGTGTTTTGCTGGGCAGTGCTTCGGAGAGCCCAAGCAAGACGGATAGTTTTCGGGACGCCGAGTAGTTTTATGGTTCGCGTTGTGTGAGTGCGAAAAGATATCCGTGTTCAGTCGAGTATGGATTACCAACTGGTGAGCTTGTTTTATGCTTATAATGACACATTTTTTCATGACAGCGTTAATTTTGTGTAATATTCAAACAAACTTTGTATGGTTCGTCACTACAAGTGTCGGCCTTATGCCTGTTTCATATTATTTAAAATATTTACATGTATTTTTCTCTTTTCGCCATTACTTTAAACATCTTTTGAATGGTTCAAAATAATGGATGTTGACGTATTTTTTAAATCTTCTACTAAAAACTTCTCGAGACAAAATGCAAAACTAGCTTTAAGTTTAAGTCGTATTTTTCCTCCTTATCCATGGATCGCATCACTGTCCAATGGTGACTCCCAGATCTTTTCCCCCCTCACTAATAAACACCCTTCCCGTGGTGATTGTGGAGATGCAGAGGTATTCTCGGTCTCTAGAAGCAACAATCATTCCACCCTAACATTCCTTCCCCATCCCAACTGACTGTAAGGACTTGGACGGCGCCGTTATCGATCAACAAAATTAGATCTAACTTAAAAGTAGATGGAGTACCGTGTACCTTTTAATTCCGCTCCTAAATGCTTATCTTTGACAGATACGCGTATTTCGACTACCACTTGCAGTCTTCTTCAGTGTCAGTTACTCGTATCCACTGTGGATACGAGTAACTGACACTGAAGAAGACTGCAAGTGGTAATCGAAATACGCGTATCTGTCAAAGATAAGCATTTAGGAGCGGAATTAAAAGGTACACGGTACTCCATCTACTTTTAAGTTTCTCTATTGAGATTCTGCTCAGAGGATTCGAACATTAATAAGAGAAAAAATTAGATCTGCTAAAATTGTTTTTCGAGAATAAGCGGAAACTCCTATCCCTTATTCATTTGGATCGTAGTGCAATTCTTACCAGGTACGATCAATCACGGAGTAGCAACCATTGACATGTACAGTCAGTCTATGCTATGCTATGCTACGCTTTTATCTGTTAATTCTGGATCAATTCATATTTGGTCAAATTGTTTTGTGCTGATTGAAATCTAAATTTGATTGTTTTTATCAGGAACACACATTTCTATCAATTTAAAATCTTAACATATGAATCTCTCGAAGCTAAATCATCAACGTAAAATATATTTAACAAGGAAAAAGTTTGGTGAAAAATTGTTTGTTTAGTAACTTTAAAAGGCTCCTTTTTTCATCCACACTTTTCAAAAGGCTACGTCCACTGGTTAAAGACCCCTCTCTCCCCACGTCACACATCGTCACAAATTCGACAATACCTGCTTTCCTCTAAAATGCTACGTCATTTATGGACGACCCTCAAGGAGATGCCTTTAATTACGTAAAAGGTAATGGTGGAAAAGTGGATTAGATTTTTTTACGTTCCACACAATTAATTTTTAATTTTCATACAAAAAGTGTTAACACAAGACGAGAAAATTGAAAAATACTCAAAATTGTCTTACGTAATAAATAGAAACCCAATGAGTTTCCATGGTGATCAATGGAAAACCTTTTGGAAGAATGTATTGAGGATTTTCTGAAAAATTTCCATGCAAAACACCAAGAGAATTGCTTTTCAAATATATTCCTTGATGAAATTCAAGTACAATCGGGTCTCCTATTAAACACATTCCTATAACGCGCACTCCTATAAAGACATACACACTTAGATTAAATTACTGGGATCGGTAAAATACTACTGGATTTTGGAACTACCGAAAAAGTCAGTAAAATGAAAGGTTTTGCCACGCGTAATTGAAAAGCAAATTTCACCATGTTTTATTTTTTATCGATAAATGATATGAAAAAAAGCTCTCTGTAAAATTTCAGTAAAAAATCTCTATTTTTCGAATTCTGACATTTTTTTAGTTTACTGACTTTATCGGTAGTTCAAAACCCAGTTATTTTTACCGAACAGATTGAGTGTGTACTAGAGCGTTATAGAAGACCCGTGGCTTATGGGATTTCATCACTTTAGGGGTGTTTTTGAATATCTCGTATACCAAAAGATATAGCACAATACTGTCTTCGGCGAAGTTTCAGTGCTAAGTACTATCTACCTTTAGGAGTTGAAGATCATCCTTTTGGTTGAGAACTTGGCCGGTAGGGGCGCTTTTTCTGACTTGCACTATATGAACCATGAGGGATAAGAATGTACAATTTTGTAATATATGATATCTCTAGATCCTGATGTTTTGGAAGGTTGGTGTCTTCGGAAGAGTTGCTCAGTAGCACAAGGGCTAACATTATTTGAGCAAAAAGTTTCAAGGCGATAGTGAGCATGGATTTTTTTGTTTTGTGCATAGCTCAGTAGCCTGACCACTTAGAAAGATGGCGTCTTCGGCAAAGTTGTTCAGTAGCACAAGGCTAACAAATTTTGCTGAAGACACAATTTTTCTAAGTGGTCAGACTACTGAGCTATCCGCAAAACAAAAATCCATGCTCACTAGTGCCACCTAGTGCAGTGCATTTGGCCGAATGCCGTTTGGCCGAACTATGACACTAATGGGGAACTATAGATAGCATGTCAGAAACAAGTCTAGGATGCTATGGACTAAATGGGCTAGGAGAATGATAATTTGACATTACTGAGGGTCACTTATGCAGACAAGTGGATAGTGTCATGAATAGTTCTAGCATTATTATTTGAAACACTAGTCTATTTTTTAAAGTAGGTAAAATCCCCCATGAAAAGATTAGGATTCTTGATGCCAACAATCACTGTCACAGTTTGACTTAAAATAAAAACTTCTGATTGAAAGAAGGAAGGAAATCCAACTGAATATCAGCATGCAATTCCATTATTGGCAACTAAATATAATATTATTTCTTAATTCGCTCAAATCGCATTCGGGCAAACGACCCATTCGGCCAGATGGAATTCGGCTAAACGGCGTTTGGCCAATCCATAGTTTGCCAAACGATATTCAACCAAATGGCCGGAACCGTAATCTTCGTGGGAATCATTGGCAAAATTTCAAATATAAAAAAAAACCCTGGACAATTTTAGACAGAACATTAGCATGCATCAAGAATTCGTTAGAGTGATTTCTGGGTGAATTTTTAGAAAAGCTAAGGAGTAATCCTTCAAAGGATTTTTGGAAAAATATTTGAAGTTATCCCTGCAAAAATAATCCGGAAACAATCTGGGACGATATTTTTCAGGCATTTGGAAGAATGCCTAAACTTTTTCTTCGAAACCTCTGAAGCAATTCCAGGAACAATTCCTGAGTTGTTTTTTTTATAAAACTTCTGAAAGAATTCATCGAAAAATCCTTGGAGTTATTCATAAAGAATCTTTGGAGAAAACTTGAAAGAGTTCCGAAAAAAATCTAAAAAAAAACGCATATTTGATCCCTTGAAAATTTCAAACCATCCATTCAAAACCCTTAAGAAAAATCCTTGAATGAATTTTCCAAGATTTCTTAAATAGTCTGTGTAGCTATGGGTCACTCGGAAAACCTCTTGAAACATATCAAAGATATCCTTGAAGAGAATTCCTTGGAAAAAGTGCTTGGGTATAAAACATGAATTCATTCGTTCTCCAGAACTACACCTTTTGTTGAAATTTCGGTTGTATTTGGTTCCGGGTGGAATTCTTGGAATCGTTTATGAGGAATAATTATTCTTTGCAGAATTCGTTCGGCTTATCTTTCAAAAGTTCTCAAAATCAAAAATTCTTGCAATCTACTGAATTCAAATCAGCCTCAAAGATTGAGCCAAAAATATTTGGATTTAGAGGTATCGCAAGCGACTTGGAGTTGAATATTCAAGTTATCAAATATGGCCTTCAGTGAAGTTTTCTTTATTTTGTTATTTTCAAACCAATTCTTTTAACAGCATTATCTACAAAAAAAATTTTTTTGCAAGGTTTAACAATCAAGTTTGTCTAAAATCAAACTGCTAAAAGGAGTTTTTTTTTTTCAATTTTTTCCATATTTTACTTAAACAATCAGTTTTGTTTTGCTATATAGTTATAAAGTTCTTAATGAATATTCAACCGATTTCAAATATTTGTCCTACTTTTGAAGTTAATTTAAATGTTTTTGTAAATACAACACATATAATAAGAAAACAAATTTACAACCTAGAAATTTAACAAAAACTGCTTAAAACATGTTTCTTAATGATAGGCATCATATTTTTCATTTTATTTTCTAGTTTAAAATTAATACTAATTTTGAAACTGATTTCTATTGTTTGTTTAAACTTCAAAAAGCTCTTAGCAACTCGTAGCTTTATAAACTTCAGTTCAATAGTAAAAATATAATTTCCGGCAAAAATTTTGAACAATCCAAAAATTTTGATTTTTTTTATTAAAAATTGGGACAACGGTCCCGGCAAACGTTAACTGCCCAGTGGGCTTTGAAGTAGATTATGCAAAAATCTCCATAAAAACGTCAAATTTGTTTTACTCGTTTATTCAACGTCGCAGCCCTTGTACAACGCAACAGTGATATAATTGTGAAAATCTTTTGACTCGTTCTAAAGCCATTTAGTGACATATAAAAACCATTCCATTTTTATTTTAAGAGATTTATGTATTTGGGTAGTTTTTTACTTTATTTCTTACATGTAGTAAGAAGTTTAAGAACGATTCAGTTTGCTTCAAATGCACGAAAAACTATTTGAATTCAGTTGAGTATACATGAAGTAATAGTCAAACAAAGATGATCTTTTTTAGTAAAATGTGAAAAAATGGAGAAAACTACTTTTAACAAAAACTAGTTTTGATTTTAAATGAATTTGGTGTTTTACAAACATTTCATCAATTTAGTTTTGAAGAAACGGGCTCGGCAAAGGAGATCCGGGTTGCTGTATAGACTGCAACTCAACATTAGACAATAGACAAGCATGCTCCAATGGCACAACCGAGAAACATTGCTCACGAAAAGTTTCAAAGGCTGAAGAGGGAATTGAACCTTGACACGATGTGTTTTGACCGCACGACCAGATATTGTTCACCTGAACTAAAAGTTGAAAAGACTCCATCTAGATTGTCTTAAACTACAGAATAATCATCAAACTACTTAGTGTCAACTATCAATGACTCAATTTTGAAGAAAGTAAATAACGGATATATCGAAACATACACACTTAAATTATTTTACGGATTCCTGTGAAATCTCAACAGTTGAACAGTTCGGTGAAATAAATTAACGGAGTACGGTAAATTTTTACAGTATTCGGTGAAAAATCACCGGAATCCGTAAAATTTCGACGGAATTACGGTGTTTTATTTCACCGAACTGTTCAGCTGTTGAGATTACGGTGAAATTCACCGTATGAGCTTAGTGTGTAAATAACAAAATCAATGCAACTGCGCTTCAAAACACTAATTGAGAAACTATGAAAACCAACATTTAATATGGTTTTATAACCCAATAAGGGTTGGCTCGTTTAGTATTGGAACATACACGAATTGGAATAAATTGGATATAATTCAACAAATTTTAACTCAAATGCAGCATTACATGTAAGCTTCAAAGGAGAAATAAAACAAAAGAATCATCCCCTTTTGCAAGAAATTTTTGGACTTCATCCGGAATACGGTTCATTATTTGACGCACACTATGCTCATCCATAGTTCATCCCATTTAGTTTACAGTTCGTCGATGTTTTCGCGAAACTCCAATTCGCTTTAAGCTTCCGCTTCATGATAGCCTAAAATCTCAAAATTAGGCTGAATTGGGGTCAATTAGTTGGGTATCACGCATTATGAAGAAATCCTTAAATTCCGTCAACACTTGATCAAACAGTTTCATGGTACTGGCCATATTGCTCTAATTTTGTTCCCAATTTGGTTGTCTGCAGATACGGTATGGTCGTAGGCTTCAAAATCCGAAGACTGCGTGCAGCGCCTAATTTTTTTTTGTTAAATAGCTGTCTGAAATGTTTGGATTTGAATCAATTATCCTGACTTTGATCCACAGCTGACGGTGCACAGTAACTGCCCGACGCTTCCTTTGTGGCTTGCGATCCGTCGAAAATGGAGAAAAATTGTTACTAGCGCCACCAAGTTGATGTGTTCCTAATCAGATTTTCAACCACAACATAGCCTTTAATCAGTTGAACGGCTTGGCCGAAAACACCAACTTCCTAGCTGATAAGGATCTTGAGATACAAAAAAATGAAGATAATTTGTTACTAGCGCCGCCTAGCGGAAAAATATCAATTAGAATTTTCCACCTCCAGATAGCACTTAATCTAGTGAATATCTTTGCCAAGGACACCAATCTTCTAGCTGATAAGCAGTATTTGGATATTGATCAGAATAAGCCGATCGAACCATATTCAGAGTGTGTAACAGTTCGCGAACCATAGCAGTTCGTGACATATCGCAATCGGAGAGCTCTATGAATGTAAACATTCACTCTCTCGTTTGGTAGCAACTCACATTGACTGCAATAGTATCGAGTCATTCGGGTGACTTATGTTTAGCATAACATTGGAAATAACATTCATATTTTCTGTGTTGTCTGTATTTTCTATGCTGCCTTTAACAACCTAATTATAATCTATTGGATCATTGAATACCCTTTCGGTTGCAAACACAGCAAAGAAAATGGAAAATAGTCGCATCTGTTTCTTGGTCAGAATGAGAGTGGGTCAGCGAATTTTACAAGTGTTGACACACAGTGATTGGCGCCATAAAGTGGGTGGTGTGTGTTTGTCTTGTTTTCGTTAATGGCTCGTTATATTCCACGAACGATAAATGTCATGCGTGTTGTATGAATGCAGGCGGATAAATGGGATGAAATTATGGCTCGTGTTTCGTGTGATCGTTAAATTTTCCAAAGCCTGCCGATAAGGACTTTGATGTAGAGTAGATTAAAGACTTATTTTTATTAGAGCCACCTAGTGGATAAATTCCCATTTAAACTCTTCACCGCCAGATTGCCCTTGATCTTTGCCAAGGACACCAACCTTCAGGCTGATATGGATCTTGAGATACAGACAATTGATAAAACTTTGTCACTAGTAGGACGATTTCGGAATCCGATTTGTTTATTGACAACAAATGAAGAATTTCTGAAATAATTCTTCAATGAATCCATAGAAGAATTCCTGGTGAAATTCTTGGACAAACCACTTGATGTTTTTTTTAGAATCAAACATTGTGTCATTTTTTTCAAGCAAAACAGTTAATTTCGGTAGAAACGCCGGGGAGAGGAGCAACGCCCCCTCCCTTCTGGCTACGTTCATGCTGCTGCTGCTGTCGACGACCGGGGAAATGCGCCAAACCAAAACAAAAAAGCGCTTGAATTGAACTCCCAATCATCAGTGATCATCATACTAACGTGAAATTTTCTTTCTTTCCATTTCATCTCGTTTCAGCGCAAGGAATTTAAACAATTGAATCGCACCAAACGAAAAATATATGTGAATGGTGGTAATCATCGCGGGGCCATTCTTTGCAACACCAGAGAAAGAGAAAGATACCGCCGCGAAAGATACGGATAATGGTTGCATAACTTGAAACCAAAGCCAATAATTCGTCTCAAAAAACAGGAAAAAACTTGTAGAAATCCGAAAGCACAGGAAAATAAGTGTGTAATACTAAATCTGCTATTGTGGACACGAAACAGGGAAACATAAAAAAAGAAAGAAAGAAAAATCATACGTGTCGAAGTCGAATTCCTGTTATTTGAAATTCGTGGATCGGTTTGACGGCGGACAAAGAGAATCAGAGGACATCATCATCATCATCGAAACACGCGAAGGTCTCTTTTTTTCGCTCAATCGCGCGTCTTGTTCGGTTTGGGGATTAAATTCGCGGTGTACGGTAATTCTGCTCCGGAATGGATAGCGACAACATGGGGGCTTCCTGCTACGGGGGAGGTGACATTGCCGGTGCCATCTTTGGAACGCTGTTTGCGATCGTGCTGCTGGGCGTTTTGGCCTGGTGGCTCTGGAAGAAGGGCTACGTCCTGAAACAAAAAGGTAAGCTGGGTGGATTCCGAGATGTGCAGCACTTGATGATGACGATTATCCGACTGTAGGGTGAGGTGGGGCAAAAGTTCGACCTTAGTGAAATGATCAATAATTCCAGAAAAAAACTAACATGAGTTCGAATCTAGTGTGGGGCAAAAGTTCGCCTGCTGAAACACATAACATCGATACTTTTATGACAGGCAAACTCTATACTAGCCATGAACTTGTGTTTGCAAAATAATACACTTTAAATTTTCGTCGAAAAATTGACCGAAACACGGATATTCGTAATGTATATTGACCATTGCACGAATTTTTAGATTCTAATGAAATTGTTTATGTGCTGAATACAATTTGCACACTCCCTAACATCAGTAGGCTTATGCTTTGAAAGCTATTAATGACGTTTCAAAATAGTTCAAAGCAGTCAAACAAATTGAATCAAAACGTCTTAATTGTTATGTTTATTTGAAAGCAACCAGCATTGGTGCAGAAAAATATCCACCATATTATCAGCTTCAGACTTATTTTCCCGACGAATGGTCTTTGGAATCCTGAACGACAACCAATTGCCAGCAGCCGTAAAGCTAATCGGGAAGTATTTCATTCGAGAAGCTGTTGGCTACTGGATCCATAATGACAGAAGCATCGTCTTCGGATTCAGATTCGGGACGTAATCGATTAGCGATTCGGCACTCCTCCTAACGGAAGAACTTTCAGTAACTTATTCTTAGTCTTTGTCTATCGATTCACTTAGGTACTCCACGTTGAGGAATGAACTGAACTCTTCATCTAGAGGTCTTCTGGAGCATCTGGAACATGTTGCCGATGTCGTTGCTGGAAATGTTCAGATTGCATTCCTAGACCCAGTGAATTTAGTTTGCACCGGTGAATAACTCAATTATGTCAGGGGTTATGCATAAATTATGTCAGTTCTTACAATATTTTTGGAATGCTCATACAAGAAACGAGTCAAAAAGGGGGGGGGGAGTATTCGAAAAAGTTAAACTTTAACATGACATAAGTTGTGTTCCATCGCTTATGCTAATCGTCGCAAACAATCAAAACAAAGATGAAAAAGTTAACATCAAAGCACGCTGTAACACAAGAATGTGAGTGTATTTGAGAGGTGTGCAAATGTTCACTGTGCAAAAATTTTTTGCACAGTAGTCTAATAAGGTGCAAAATGCTCAATAAAAAATAACAGTTTTTCGCGAAAATTAGTTAAAACGTTTAGTTAGTAAATTTCGTTGACTTTTTTGCACGATCTGACAGATTTCGCTAAATTTAAAAATCATATATGCCTCGAACTAAAATGGTTCCCAAGTATTTATGCAAAAACTAACACACCTCAAAGCATCCTTATTGTGGGCTTAGAAACAGCCTTAGAGTAAAGTGGGGCAAAAGTTCGAGTGGGGTAAGAGTTTCTTTTAAAGATTTCTAGCTCAATTCAAAATAAATCTTATAAATTTTATGGTGGTTCAAATGCTATTCAAGTAAGAGACTTTCACTCCAAATATCATAAAAATCGATTGAGATTTGGAAAAGTTATGGCTATTTGTTGTTTTTCGACGTAAATATTGTAATATTTGGTCAAACTTTCGATGCATGGAACCAAATGAAGATAAAATATTTTTCAATATTTTATGTAAGGGCGTTTCTAGGTCTATCATAAGGATGCTTTGACGTGTATTAGTTTTTCCAAAAATAGTTGGAATCAATTTTTGGCCCATAGCGGGGCAAAAGTTCGAATCAGCGGGGCAAAAGTTCGACCCATGTATAAAATCACGGATAAATTTGCAAATTGCCTAAAACCCACATACTATCTTCAAATTTAGTTAAATTTGTCTGATCGTGTGAAAATTGTCACCAAAATTTTACATTTCCACTTAATTTTGCGAAAAACTGCTATTTTTGAGTATATTACAATTAACTCGGTTTTAGGCAATTTTTTGATGAAAATTTAGTGTGTATTTTTCGTTAAACTTAAGTTTACGGCTGGTATAAAGTATGTCTGTCATAAAAGTATCACTATTTTGTGTTTTAGCCAGCGAACTTTTGCCCCACACTAGATTCGAACTCTTGCCCCACCGGTGGGGCAAAAGTTCGAATAAGACAATCAATTTTGAAACTGTTATAATTAAAAATGAATAAATATTTTGACACAAGTTTGTTCAGCAAAATTATAGCCAATATGTTGAAGGTTCACTGTATGGTATTTGTTTTGTTTTCACTGCTATTGTTTTCCTGGAAACTTTGATTATACCACTAAGGTCGAACTTTTGCCCCACCTTACTCTACATAAATATCGAATTGGATTTTAATTTCATTTTGTTCCATACAATGAGTTTTCGACCGAAAAGTACAATTTCTACGTCTAAAACCACCAAATAGCCATAATTTTTCCATATCGAATTTTTATTATATTTGGAGTGAAAGTCTCTTACTTGATTAGCATTCGAGTCATCATGGAATTCGTTTTAAAATAGGCTAGAAACCTTTTGACCCTCTCGAACTTTTGCCTCACTTTACTCTATTGGCGTTGCACCAAACGGCCGGGTTCAGTGCTGTTAATGACAATAATTTCGACAATCAGTGCCGGGAAATGATGACTAAATCGCTTTCCGAGAAGAAACTGAACCGATGGTTCCATCGGGAAGGGCTGTAATTACTCCATTGTATTTGGGTTTTTGTTTTCGGTAATTGCAGAGACGTTGCAGAACCCTAATGACTTAGTTTCACGTACTTCAGAGTGCAAGATCGGAAATTTCCAATCGATTGCATTTAGATACTAGCGGGTCGATGTTGGAGACCTAAACTTTTTTTTCTTTAATTCTCAGTTATTATCATTTGGAACGGGTTAATGTATTCTCGTTAACGCCCAGCTTCCTATTCTGAGGTCAGATGCGCAGAACCAATGTCGTGCAATACAGATCTGGCTTTTAGTATGTGTTTGCTTGAATTAGTGACTAAAAAGATGTAAACAAAACGATCAGCTGATGGT
The DNA here is from genome assembly GCF_002204515.2 of Aedes aegypti. Lineage (NCBI taxonomy): Eukaryota > Metazoa > Arthropoda > Insecta > Diptera > Culicidae > Aedes > Aedes aegypti. The sequence goes on from NC_035109.1 coordinate 279,556,577, forward strand.
GATTACCTGAGACGAGACTCGCCGAGACGGTCTTCTTTTTCTGCGATTGCCGAGTTTTTTTTCTTATTCCACTCAGAATTTACATCAATCTTGCGCAAGCCGTACAAGCTCTAATCTAATAATCTAATCTAATCTAAGCGCTTGCACAGCCAATATTGAAAAGCATCCTGGAAATACCTAAATATATTCAGGTATTTTTTTGTCAGTATTAATATTTGTACAATATCAGCGATTTGTATCATAACATTAAAATGGCCAGGCCCACTGTGCAGACTTTGGGGTAGAAGAAAATTGAAAAAAATATGACTATTAGGCTATTCACGCGTGAATGAACTAATGGACAATTTTTTTCAATTCAAGGAAGGAAGAAACGGGGACAACCGTACCAACCGTTTCAATTCAGGGTTATAGTTAAAATCGTTGGGAGTGGCGTTGCTAGAAAAGTTAATGCACACTCCATTGCTGTTCTCCTGGGATGGGACATAGGCATTTCTTCCTCATGTCCTGGCTCTAGAGCCTAGGTTTAAGCGCCTTTGCTCGCTCTCTGAAACGATATGAAAAGTTATTTTGCCCCTTTTGCCCTATACAAGAACTGAAACAGTTTCCCAAAAATGGAAACACATTTGTGCAGAATAATAAACAATATATAACAAATACAAACATAAATTAGAAGCAAACATATTCTTTTTCTATGATATATCATGAGCATGAGCATGAGCATGATTGATCGCCAACAGATGCTACTCCGTTATTGTAAGAACAGCTGTACTTACACAGGGAACCAACAGACACTACTTGGGATCAGTAGCATCATCAATGTGTAAGTACTGGTGCTCTCATTATTATAACAAACAATAACGGCGCCGGCTGCGTCCGAATGCATGTCAATTTGGGGATGGGAGGGTAATGTTGACGTGTTACTTGCTTTATGGAAGCCGAGAAGTCCTCTGCACTTCAACAAGTAGACACTGGGAGTTTGGATATGGGAAAGGTTTGGGTAAAGGATTCGCAAGCTCTCACATAACCATCTCAGCAAAAAACTATTGCGTTTGCATCACACCGAAGCATAAACGGCATTTTGAGTGAAATTTCATGCCAGCAAACGTAGCAGACATTATAAATAGCTAGTCTTGTGTTAAGATTTATCAGCATCTTTGAAAAATTGCTCCGCTAACTGAGGTTTTTGATGATAGTTTATTTTGAATACAATACTTTTCATTTTTTCAGCCATAAAAACGACGGGCTGCATTTGACGTTTCGTGACAGCAGAATCTGGGTTGCATATGACGTTCCTCTTTGCGACTCTCTCAGGTGACTACAAGCCTGACCAAAATTTTGTTCGCAGCTTGCCAAACATGACGTCATCTTCGGCAACTTCGTGATCTTCCGGCTCGCCGAAGTTGACATTGCACAACTACATGGAAAAAACGAAAAACCCATCCATAATTTTTTTCTAATTTACTTTTGAATTATTTTTCTCTCCCTATTTCATTCGCTTCTTCTATTATTGTCAGAGAGCGAAGAGCAAAACAACCAAAAATCCGAACCTTTGTGCGTTACCTCAAATTTGAGTAGGCATAGTACTGGAAGTTGAGTGATTTGATCCGCCGGTTGAGTGAAAAGAACTTAGCCAGTAGGTTTTTTTTCGCATGGCTGCAAATGAAAAGAACTTCTACCCCATCAACTCAAAATTAGGTTAACGCACGAACCCCCGGAATTGAGTGGAATGAACTCACTTTTCAATACTTCATTTTCTCCGTGTACCACTTCAAAACTGATGTTATCACGCATACTAATTTAGTGCTTCGACCACACCTCTGAATTCCCCACATCGGCGCCGAATGCCCAGCGTCCTCAATCAAGGACAGTGATTTTCGCAAATACCTTGAAAATTACTCAAAACATAATGATATTATGTTTGGAGAACTTGCTCATATACCTGATATCTTCCACTCAGTGGTAATTATATTTTGGAATTTACTCACCAGGTGGCGTCAAAGCATGATCAAATGTACCTTACATTTGCACGTCCAACCCCCTGAAAAAGGTCGGAAATTCAACTTTGACAATGCATATCTTTGTTGTTTCAAAAATTCTTACAGCAATAGAACCGAGTCCATTTTAATTGACCCTTAATATATGCGTCTACACAACGTTATTTAGCAATAGACACTTCCTAGCATGTTGGGAAATACATTCAACAATAAAACAAAATTCAAAGCGATGACGTATTTTTTTTGCGACACGAACGTTTTTGTAGTAGTGTAATCGTTTTAGCAGAAATAGAGTTTTTTTGTTACACTCAAAATTTATTTTTCTTAAATATAAATAACTACTCCTCGTTAGAAACTGTTTGCTTATAAATAAACCAAAGCGATGACAGGTGATTATTTTTTACATCAATTTGACTGATTATTTTTGGGTACACATATAAATTATGGATTACAGTATTGGACAAAACATTTGCAGCTTTTTCGATTTTCCATGTTCAACATCAAGCCTTCAATCAGATCTCAGTTATTTGTGGACCGATTTTCGTCAAAAACTGTATTTTAGTCAAATTATTATTACTTTCAAGATATGTCGGACGTATTGTGAAAATTTCATTCAAATCGGTCCACAAAAAACTGAGATCTGAACCTCCAAAGTTGACCATTTTGTATGGAAAATCGAAAAAGTTGCAAATGTTTTGTCCAATATTGTACATTCAAAATTTGTTGTACTCTGAAAACTATGATACACTCTAGGTTTCCGATCTGTGCGCATATAAATCAAAATCCATAGCGATGATATCTAGCTTTTTCAGTATAAATTTGCTAGTACAAGTCCAGTGAACATATTTGAGCAGACATAGTTATTTTGGATTACACATAAACATTTTTTACCGAAAACATACGACAAATCCTAGAGTTTCCTCCTCTTTGCCTTCAAATCAATGTGTAAAGCTATGACTATTTTTTAACTTACTTGTAGAAATTCAGTGACCATCTTTCGGAAAACATAGTCAATTATGAAAAAACTCAATTTATTTTACCAAAATTAAATATTGAAAAAACTTATTTTGTAAAACTGTATGCCCATAAATCGAGTTGTAAAGCAATGACACGTATTTCTTAGTAATAAATTTGATTGTACAAGAACAGTAAATATTTGAGCAGAAAGAGAAATTTTTGATTATACGAATATTTTTGTTTTTGTTTAAATAATTACAAGAAACTCAAGTTTTGAAATTATTGGCCTATAAATCGAAATTCAAAGCGATAACATATATTCTTGTTTGGTATTTATTTGCTGATATAAGTTTGTTGAACATGTTTGGGGTAAAAGGTAGATTTTAGATTACAGATTAAAACATATATTGCTTTAATATAGAGAAAACCCCCATTGTTTTAAATTATTTACTAGATAATTCAATTTTGAAGAGACGACATTCGACATGAATTTTATTCTAGAAGTCTAGAAAATATGTTTGAGCAGAAATATGAATATTGAAAAATACTCAAAATTTATTTTTTCTAAAAACTACTTAAAATATTTTCGTTTTAAACTGTTTACCTAAATCAAAATTCAAGGTAATTAGGTACATTTTATTTTCGACAATGTAATTGTAGAAGTCTAGTCAATGCGTCTGAGCAGAAATAAAGCTTTTTGGTTACATTAATTAACAGAAATAAACGAATTCGCAATTCATCGATTCATCAAAAAGTTATTCTTTTTTTTGGTTTTATTCATTTATTTGAATGACTTCAACAGAAAAGAAAAACAGATCCCAAAGATGTATAACTCATTCTAGTTCTACAATTATTTTTTTTAGTTTCATTATTCGCCAAGAAATGATAGAAAAACATCTATAAACTTTTTCCAGATCGTTAGTCGGGAAGCGTGGAAGTCGAAAAAAATGTTTTAATTTTTAATTTGAAGGCAAAAAATTAAAAAAGGGCTTTTCGTTGTTTTTAAAATATAATAATTTTTAAATACTCTCAAAGTTTTATTTTGTGGCCAAACATGTTCACCAGACTACTATGATAAAATTTATAGTGATAAAGCAAGAGGTCATCGCAAATAAAAAATGGGACCTTCGTAATTTTCAAAATTGAAATCATTTTAGAGTGTTATCAATATATTACATTTCTTCACAAATATATTCAATAGACTTCAGCAGTCAGGATAAATCCACCAATTATTGCATTGAATTTTGCTATGTATGCAAATAGTGTAGAAAAAAAAAAATTCTCATTGTTTTTTATTTAGAAGATATTTTGAGTATTATAACAAATTTCTATTCCCCTCCAAAAATGTTTGCTGGGCTTCTGCAATCAAATTCATGTAGAAAAAACTATATGCCACCGTATGTGATTTAGATTTATAGGAAAAAAATGTTTAGAAATAGTGTTTTCGAGGTTTTTTAAGTAAAACAAGTATTGAGTGTATCAAATATTTATACTCAAACCCAAACACGTAAATTGTGGTTCCGGAACTCATTTTTGACCAAGAAAACCATAATAATAAACTTGTTATCAGATTACGTTTCTCTAATGGATCCAAATATTTTTTGAATATCTTAAATTAAATCGTTCATTGTTAACATTCAAAGACGACGAGCTTTTTAATTTTATGTATTGTATTGCAATTTTTAAAATTCTTTTGAGGAAATATTCTTAAGAGTTTAAGTATGTTCTATTTTTCGCATAGTAAAATGAATTCAGAAATATTACATTAATTCAGCATGATGCCAATCAACCGCTCTTCTTATGTGTTTCTCCTCAAATATGTTTTCGAGTTCTTTAACAAAAAGAATAACTTCAAGAATAATCAAGCACAGCAATTTGCAACATAAATTATTGTCGCTATTGTTGCAATAGGTCGAAAGTAGATCAGCATCTCATTGTCACATCTTACAGAATTGACAATCTAGAAAATCGAGTAAAACGGGGAAAAATAAGTTCTGCTTTCATTGTGATGATTTTTTGGCCAAATATGAAACCCCTTAAAATTTTCATTACGACCACTAAACTTTATTTTTGGATGACCTTGTGATCCAATCGATTCAGTATTGTAATGGAACCCTAATGCGCCAATATTTCTAATGGACAATTAAGTCCGAGTCACAAAACCTATTTTTATGAATTACACAAAAGATTTTTTTAGAATTTTAATTCATGATCTACACCTACAAAATCTCTAAATCTTTGAAATTCCTAATGGGATGGAAATGCTTCCACCGGCAGCTATATAACAACAAGGAATTCTAATTCTCTGAAGGTCACAACATTTGACAAAATGCTAAAGCAACTATGAGAATTTTGATATTCCGGATGCTGCACCAATGAATATGAATATATCTGTAGGTGTGAACTGTTGATACAACATCTTAAAAGGCTACAACATTTCATGAATTATAAGCTTTTTGTAGTAATAATTCCTAGTTAATTTTAATTTATCGAACTCCCTGAAAAGTTTAAAGATTAAAAACTTTGAAGAAACACCCGGAACGCTACCTTGAGGAACACTATCTGGCGATCTTCGGAAAGGGCTTTCTCAAGAATATTATTTAGTTCAGTTCAACAAAAGTGATCTAAATAAAATTAAAGCTTGAGAAAAAGCAAGACTTATGTTCGTTATCCTTGTGACATGGGAACAATTACAGAAACCTACCGGTGCCAGGGTACAAAACATGGCCGCATGAATGCTAAATGCATGATTTGCGAAGGATCTTCTCACGCTAAGGACGTCTGTCCTGTGAAAGAAGATACGAAAAAGTTTGTATGCGCAAATTGCGGGGGCAACCATAAGTCTAACTTTTGGGATTGCCCTTCGCGTAAACGAATCATTGAGGCACCTACTAGGCAGATAAACGGTGACATTTATCGGAGCCGGAATTCCCCAGACAGAATCTCCAACAATGCTCATTTTTCAGTTAACTATCGCATGGTTAAGAAACGGTCGTATCAAGTAAATTATAATCATGCTCATTTACAATTAATTTTCTTCCGTCGGGTAACCTTACGAATCTTTTAATTTTGAATGGACTCAATGAAACTCGTATGCCGATATTGTAGCAGGCAGTTTCAGTTCCGTCCCTTCAAATGGTCTTCCAAAAGATAACTGTTCTAATTGTTTCAAATCGTATGAAAAAAAAAAACCCTGCCACGACCTTCGCAGGCAACTCCTATTCCGCCTCTTCATTAAAGGAGTATCCCAATCATCGGAAAATGCACCTATTTCTAGTAAAATGTCTTCCTCTGATTATGATTTTTAAATGGGAAATTGTATCAAATGATAGAGACAATGTTCAAAACCACAACAATGGTTCAAGCTGTCCCAGTTGGCTTAATATTTACTAATAAAATTGTTATCAAATTACGTTTCTCTCATGGATCCAAATATTTTTCAAATATTTTAAGTTAGAATACTTGTTTATTGAATGGTAAAGACGACGAGCTGTTTAATTTTCTTCTTCTTCTTTCTGGCGTTACGTCCCCACTAGGACAGAGCCTGCTTCTCAGCTTAGTGTTCTTATGAGCACTTCCACAGTTATTAACTGAGAGCTTACTATGCCAATGACCATTTTTGCATGCGTATATCGTGTGGCAGGTATGAAGATACTCTATGCCCTGGGAAGTCGAGAAAATTTCCAACCCGAAAAGATCCTCGACCGGTGGGATTCGAACTCACGACCCTCAGCTTGGTATTGCTGAATAGTTGCGCGTTTACCGCTACGGTTATCTGGGCCTGTTTAATTTTGTAATAGCTAGGTCTGCATATAGGTATCTACAGAATTTCCGCTGTAAAAGAGCTTTTCACAGAAGATTCTATGAAACTTTCCAGAGAAGTCTCCGCAGAGGTTGAAACAAGGAATTACCTACCGAAATCTCTACACAAAAGTCTTCTCTGTGGTCTCAACAGAAGCTTTAACATAGTTATTCTCCGGCTGCTTTAATCGGTAATACATAACTCTCGGTGCCTTAAGGTGAAGATAAATCGAAGCCAAAACACAAATTTTCAAGAGCACGCATCTGGAGAACCAAACATCCCTTTGAGCTGAAAACTTAATCGATTGGTCACTCGCTGGTGGTGACCAATCGATTAAGTTTTCAGCTCAAACGGGTGTTCGGATCTCCAGATTTGTGCTCTTGAAAATTTGAAGTTTGGCTTCGATTCATCTTCACCTTAAATAACTCAGTTTCAAGGTAAATTTGACGCTTGTAAGTATTAGTCCCAAAATTGTACACCCAAACTATATGGTGGTCTGCGGTTCTGATGCAATTTCGTTGATTGTCTATTGGTATCGTGCTTTTGAGTCACGTTTGAAGTAGCATCAATTCGCCCATGGCATGTCATTATGTTGTGATCTTCAAATCGATTCGTGTCTATAAATACAGCCCCTTTCAGTGTTGCAACATTATGCATGCAGTGCCAATGGCAGGTTGTTGTTGTTATATTCACAGCATTTCCAACCAATATGCAATGATGATACGCGCTGGGGCATCCAATCAACGTCGCTCCGTTTGTCCGTACCCGATCAGAATCACATAACAAGATTATAACATGTTTCTATCAACAGCAGATACAAACAAAAGAAGTTGATGAAATTTCGTTATCGAAGCCATCTCTCTTTTTTATTGCATTTCTACATTGCTTGAAAATGACAGCCAAACGAATGAACAGTAACATAATTTGTTAGAAAAATTGCTTTCAATTAGCTTAACCTAGATATACAACGTATTTATCGTGGCAATAGACGATTGCAACGATTTTTGTCTAAAATTGTTAATGATTTTATTAGACATTTGTTCCAATGTTTCAACACTGGATATTCTATGTAACTCATTAGTACTATACCAAGGAGGGAGCTTAAGAATCGTTTTCTAAATTTTCTTTTGAATCCTCTGCAAAGCTTTCTTCCTAGTATTAAAACAGCTAGTCCATATTGGTACAGCATACAACATGGCTAACATGAAAATTTGTTTGAAGATCAACAACTTGTTCTTAACCTTCCAGTCGTCGCGCGGTGAGCCACTGTCAAAACCACTGCGCTGCTGTTGTGAACGAAAAGCGAGGTTTTTTTCGGCAGTGTTGTACAAAATATAACAGCGCGACGACTGAAGTTTTAAGACAAAGTTTCGATTTTCTGTTAATAAGGGGATAGAGACTCTTTTCATATTTGTTACATATGGCTGGGATGCCGGCGATGTGATTTTTGAAAGTTAAATTTCTATCTAGCATGATCCCTAGATACTTAATTTCATCTGACAAATTTGTTGGAACCCCTCTCATCGTGACAACATGTCTACTTGAAGGTTTCAAATAAAGAGCTTTTAGATTATGTGGGAATATTATTAGTTGAGTTTTGGAAGCATTAGGAGAAAACTTCCATTTTTGCATTTTTGAAGAAAAAATACCCAAACTTTTTTGCAATCTAGTACAGATGACACTCAGGCTTCGTCCTTTGGCGGAGAGGCCTGTGTCATCCACAAACAAAGATTTTGGACATCCCTGAGGTAACACAGGTAAGTCAGATGTTCCTGTTATAATCTTGTTACTTCTATCTGATCGGGTATGGTGGCATCAGGTTAGATAACCGCCGCGCTTCGGCTGATGCACTCGAGCTGTGCAGTAGGTGTCACTGACATATTTAATAAACGTATGCAGGAAAAGACTCGCCTGGGCAGATCCGTGCCTAGCTCAAGGCCTAAACTCGTATGCAAACGCACAATTTTAAGATTTAAGCAGGTGAAAAGGGTTTTAACGGCGCGCCGATATGGTAAATACGTCCGCTTCCTTCATGGGGCTGGGAACCAAAGTGCGGTTGAAAACGGTTTGGGCTTTTGCGTTCGATAATTATACACAAACGCGGCAGACTTTGTCGTCTTCACAGTGGTGAGCACTCTATTTCATAATCGCGACAGTTCAAAGGAAGTGCCACGATATCGGCGATGAATAATGCGCCAAACATATTTCAGTACAAAGCGCGAAAAGTACGCCAGGTGTATCGAGCTTGTCGGAAATCGGTGAAAAATGCAACATTCATCCTCTTGCCGGGTTGCAATTCCAGTGCAGCCAACAACGCAACGAATGACTTTTGCCACTACCTGATTGCGTTCCACGTAAATTCGGCTCATTGTCGAATTTTACGTCGCTGCGCTGTCTTTGTGCTGCATCCTCCAAAGTCACCAGCACTAAGGATATGCGATATGTATTTTTTCCATGTCAATAAGTAAATTATACACGGAGAACAAAATATTATTCGAAATTATGTTTCCACTCAAAACTTCTACATTTATAGATTGATTTGGAGATAACTATAAATATAATTGATTTGTCATTATAAGGAGTGTATCGAAATATAGTCACAAACATTCAAAACCGCCAAAATTATAACATATTTTGTGGGAAAAAAAACTTATTAAGGTGGAGTAGCTCGTCATTCGTTTTGGCAGCCATGTTGACAAAGCTGCTCGCAATTTCAAAGTGATACATCTCAGTCCTCATAGATCATATTGATCCGGAAAAGTATCGCTATATGCGCTAACATGCAGAAACTATGCTGATACTTTTTCAGGTGCATCAGTACAATACCAACTAGTTTTCTTTAATTCGAAATTGTGACATGATTTAGCAACAATCATCAACGACACGTACAAATTTCAATGACGGCCTACTTCGCCTTAATTGAGGTACAAACTTGGCTATACTGCCCATAACTGCATATTTGTCACATTCGACATTTTTAACAATTCCAGTTAATACCGTGCAGGGTCATCAAATGATAAACACTTTCGATCCACATATTGAAATCTGTGAGATTGTTCTATAAAGCTAGAAAAAATACCAAGTTGTTTTGTCACATAGACAATTGTAACCGTATAACAGTAACATTGAGATTATGCATGAGCTTCGTAATGTGTTAGCAATGATATTTCTATCCGAATTTTTTTCTGACTATTCACCGATATGCGACATGAGCTGTACTAAAATTCATCCTCAAATAAGCACTTTTTAGTTCTTGGTAATTTTAAGAAATTTCAGTTCCTTCCCATACTGCTATGAAACGCACCCTTGGTACTCCATTTACTTAATGCCAACTTTTGTCGAATGTTACAAATATGCAGTTATGAGCAGTATAGTTCTGTTGTAATCCACTGGTCAACACTCTGATAGAAATCGAACCAGTTCTACATTTTTTCATCAAGTTTTGATTCAAATTACGTCCTCTCCTCAGCATGTCTGTCCCTCGATTAGCACGATCGTGCGCTGATGGGTTAAGGGCCGACTATTTCACAAAGAGGACATATGGGCTTGGACTGATTCGCATGGGCGTAGTCAGAGGGGGCAGGAGAGGGCCATTGCCTCCCCCTCCTCTGACAGATGAAAAAAAAAGTCAAAATTTACTGGCTTGCTACATAGGTAGATATATCTTTTTAATTTTTAAGAGATGGTCTTCAGAATTCATGTTTACGTAAGATTTTGTCATGATAAACTTTTGAACTACTCTAGGATTTTGATCGAAATAAAACTTCTGCTGAACGTTTCATCAACAGCCGCAATGTATCTTGTGGAGGTTTCTGCCAAGCATCTATTTAGTTATTGTTGGCTCGTTAACCGTGGCCAACTCCGTTCGGGTCGGGGTGGACTGTATTTTTCGGAATGAAGGGAATCAACACCACTGATTCTACTAGTCACTTCTTTATTCTCACTACTATTTACACTACACTGTTTACTACTTTACTTTTCACTTGGATCACTTTTGGAACACTTCACTTCGATGTACAATTCGCGGCGGTTAAAACAGACTCACTTCCAGGTCGAAGGTGTTGAGTATTTATACCATCGCATTCGTGTTCCAGAAGATTCGCTTCTAGAAGGTTCGGTTCTAGAAGGTTCGCTTGTTTGCGTGTTCCATATGCGCGTGGAACATTCTCGACCTCAATGACGGCTGGTATTCACTGATGGTTGAACTCACTCGGTCACTCATGGTGTTCTTGGAACTCATTCGCTCACTGTTGGAACTCTCAACCACAGAGGCGTCGGCAGGGTGGGTAGTGTTTACGACTCGTTCTTGAAGTTATCTTGAAATGAATTCATCCAGGAATTCCTCGAGGAATTTTCCAAGGAATCTGACAAGTGATAACCCTACATATTCGCCAGGAATTCTGTCTGGCATTCCTTCTAGTTTTCAACATTATGTATGTCTTTAGATTGTTCAAAATATTTCTTCAATAATGATTCCAATAATTTATTCCAGAAATCCTTCTTGGGATTAGCTTCTTCTTCATTGAGTCCTCAGCAATAGCTCAAAATATTTTTCTGCCCCTAGAAATTTCTCTGGAAGTTTTGTTTACATTCGAGCATTTTTATAGAATCCATAGTTCCCCAAACTGTGGGTCGCGACCCCTAGGAGGGTCGTGAACCTATAATAGGGGGGTCGTGAGAAAAGTTCTGACTGCAATTATATTTTTCACACACTTTTCAGAATTATATTTTAAATAATTTTTATGTGGAAAAGTAGTTTTATTTTACTGTCAGCAGAGGATTTCAGTTCATTGTCAATTTTTTTCTTTCGAGGACTCTTACATTACTGCAATTTACCAATACCATTTAGTAAACTGTAAATGTTTGTAAAACTATCTGAGTTCACGAACTGCGACCTCAACTTCTAAGATTTTTAAAGCACTTCAAGATTCTTTTTTATTATGATTGTTTAAATTTCTGAACTATTGATTTATTATGGAAATACAAACATTCCATTGTGAGATTTTTACGACATTACTGCACATAGAGAGAAAATCTTTGTTATTCTTCATATGGTTGAAGTTAGATTCCAGAATTTATTCTGATATCTTTAAAATCCGTTATACTTTTTGAAAGTTCTCCTTTTTCAACTCGATCATTTGGGGAAATGAATTCAAATTTTGACGGTTAAAAGGGGCTTTAAAACAGCTTTGTCAATTCGAATAACTTTTAGGTGATCAATTTGATCCTTCTCAAAGTACAGCACGTCTTTCTAATTTAGCGGCCTAAATGGCCTTTTTAGGAGAGGATAAACAAACTATTTTCAAATATTGAAAGTGGTTTCACGGCATTGGGTAAATAAGAAACTATGGCCATCTGAAATAATGCAATTTTCAATGGAGGGTCGTACATCAAAGAAGTTTGGAAACCTACGACAGAATATCTACAAATATTTCACAAAGAATTCATTCCAATACACTTTCAAGAATTTTACTGTGGAAACTTTTTTTTGAGAACAAGGAATTACATTATGAAATATTTTAGCAATTCAGGCAAGGAGCATACTGGAAAGTTTGTGGGGATTCCTTCAATTATTAATCTAAGATCGCATCTTCAGGATTTCCTCATCATATTTTACAAATATTACACCCATTATTTTGCTTTAAGTATTATGTTTTGTAAAGAACCACTTCAAGATTGTTTTTTTTTTGTTCTAAACAGTTGTTTTGTTGTTTTTTCCTTGAGAAATTTTTCTTGATTTAACGACTCTATAAAGTCCTTGAAAAATCCATTGGCTCTGGAAACTCTCAATGGAATACAACCTACGACTATTCAACAAGTTTGTTCTGCTTATCTTGTGAGAATTTTTTAAAGAACTTCTTTGGAAATCCTTCTCAAAATTCCTTTTTTTATGGAATCAATACAAAATTCACAAGGAATCATAAATTCTACTGAAAATATTTTTTACAACCAGAAATTCCACTGAAAATATCCTGAAAAATATCTGAAGAAATTAAAAAAAAAAAAAAACAAATCCTGGAAAAACTTTTGGATGATTTTTCATGAGATTCTTAGAAAAGTAGATTTTTTTCTAGGACTGATTAATCTGATGTGTTTTAGAAGAAATTTATAAAGAAGCTTTTCGATGGGTTTTTATTGAGAATGTGATGGGTTATTTCCTTCTGGGTTTTAACGGCTCTACCAGAAAGAAATATGCTCTAAGAAATGTTGAGAATAGTTTATGAGCAAGTAACTGTAAGGAGTGTATAAAGGAATCCACAGAATAAAACTTTAATGGACCTCTGTAGAAATTTTGGTTATCTAGGAGTAATTATTGATTGACGGAATAGTGGGGATAAATCTGATAGAATCATATAAAAAAATCTGAAAAAATATATATCAAATTTCTTGGTAAATTTCGAACGGATTGCATAGAGCCATACTTCGAAAAACTAATTTGCGGATGTCTGAAAAAATTCAGAAGTTAGTTTTGGATGAAATGTTCCTGGAATTTATGTTAGAAAATTTGAACATGTTGCTCAGAAAACAATTTGAACTAATACGTATTTTAAACTACACTTTTCTAACTTTGAATGAAAAAGGGCGATAATGGCCTTCATAGTTCAACATTTCAAGCAAAATAGGCGCAAAAGTTGTATTTTTTGCGTAAAATTCGTGAATGGACTGTCAAGATCGCTTGCTCCTCCCTGACGGAAATCCTGGCTACGCCCATGTTGATTCCAACCTGATATGTCCAACAGATGTCGGACCAATGTCAGGCTGACATCGAGTTAAGGGTTGGTGATCAAAGTGTACTTCGGTCGAGACAATGTTGGGTTAAATCCATCTTATGTCGACTGAAGCTGTAGTAAATCGCAGGAGCCCTACTGTTTATTGCAGGTATCACTTGGTTTGTTATAATTATGTTATTATGAGTCTATGTCTGCAGAACCCGTTTCATAAGAACATCAGAACAAAGCTAACGTTGATACAAACATTAACAGCGGATATAATTTTGTTTTAACTTTGTTAAGCCTTCCTGATCGGGTATGGTTTTGCTCAATGCACGCTTAAACGATATTACACAAATTTAACTATAATTCGCACAAAATCAAGCTCTTCAGGACCAACACATAATGTGTTGAATTCTAGCACATCCTGAGGAACTGCTTCTGGACTAATTTCTCCCTCTTTTTGGCTACTATATAACACATGAAGAAGCTTCGTTATATTAAGCATTTCTGTATGCCATGCAATTTGAAAAAAACGAAGTGGAAACAGCACAAAATCGATTATTTAGGATGTGTTAAATTTACACACATAGTGTGTTGGTCCAGATTAGCACGAATTTGTGTAATTTTATTTTACAGAGTGTCTGCAACTAATATGATTTTTTTTTCGATTTTATACACCAGAATCATCATTTAATAATGAATACGAGGGCTCGTAAAGTGAATCTATTCGTTACACTAGGACATTCTGTTCAATGAAAAGGTTTTGCATAATATAGAGTATTTTTAAGGTATTAACATTTTCTCAAAGGAAAAGGATTGCAGGATAAATAAAACACATCATAAAAAAATAAGAAGTTAACAAAAGAAGAGTAAAATACCCAACAATCCCAGAGTTTTCAGATATTCTCAAAGGGCTTCAAAGTTCTCGGTTTCCCCTCGGTCCCTACTTTCCGTGGGTTCCCAAAATATTATCAGGAGCATCCAACAGATTCCTATGGATAACCGAAATGTTCCCAAGGACTCCAAATGAGTTTACAGATACCTCCCCAGACAACCAGAGGTCGCATAACAGTTAACGAACAAAGTCGTTTAGTTACACAAATTTCATCATACCCGCATAACATGGTGGATGCTGTCGTTCGATCGATGAGTTTCCTCGCATAAAACGCTGTTTTATGAGTTCATACGTACATTTCGTTTCGTTCCGTATACTTCTACAAAGTAAGTCGGATCAATCCGTAGCAGCTGTCAAATCAACATTGTTATCACAGATTATGTCGCATAAGAGTACAGACTAGTTCCAAATAAAATTTACACACTCGCATTGCATGTTATTTTTCATCATATAAAATATGCACGTATATCGCCTCCACTTTTGTACGTATAAGGCCTTTTCGCAACAACTTATACGGGAAACTTTGCGCATGTAAACATCGCATAATGCAAAAGGTGATTTCGTCATGCGTACATTCTGGTTGTCTGGGTCTGTAAAGGCAGGGTTGGGAAAAATCTTGATATTCACTATACAGTAGCCAAGCAAAGCAAATCACAATCAGCTAAGCCAGTGAAAATCACACCCATTGCCGCTGTAGGTAAAAAGCCTTGAAAATAGAACAACACCCGTTGATAATGGCAACCCAAAATTAATGTTGGAAAATATTCTACTTCTTGCTTCATTTCCCACATTTAGAGCATTAAGGGTCTATTTTGTAAATCGAGCAGATTGTTGTGACTCGTCTGTTATCACTCTCGATCAAAGTAAGCAGGCGTATTTCAGATGTCACCCGTCGACTGCCATAGTAGTCCAGTCACATAGGGACCAATGCACGAGTTCATTTTTTGACGTTTGAGCGGTGCCGTGTTATTTACGTAGCCATGGCAACGAGTGAATTCGGCACCGCTCAAACGTCAAATTAGTGAACTCTTGCATTGGTCCAGAGTGACAAATGTCGAAAAACTCGAGTGACAGAGCCGAGTCGAGCGAATTTTTTGGTCGAAAGTGACTCTAGTCGATTCATTTTGCTTGACTCGACTTATAAAATAAGGCCCTTAAATGGCACTAACGATTTGGAAAATTCATGCACCCAACAAAGGCTAATTGATGATATTCACGTTTTTGAACTACTATACTGGAAAGAGCCACGTGACTCTCTCGAAATTCAAGCCTACCACCATTACTATTCCCAGCACTGATCCAAGGTTACCCAACAGGTTCTTAGATGTTCTCCGGGATTACTAAAGGCATGTTTGACTGTCCCTACCACGCCTGTATATTGACATTTAAATCATGAAACAGGAAAATTTGAAACAGGAGCTGTCTCCTTCAGACAGATGCACAAGCAAACTGTTGAAGAACATTATGAAATGCCGGAAACCAATTGGAGCCTTTTGAAATGCCTGAAAACGTCCTTAGCACTCTCGGGGAATTGCTGGAATCACTGTTGGTACCACTGTGATGATTTTTGGGACTTCTGGGAAACTTGAAAATCTCAATTTGAACAAATTGAGCTGTAATTGTGGAAAACAATGAAATCGTTCTGGTGGGCTTCGATCCCAGGACTCCCATTACGCTAGACCTCGTTTGGAAACCCAGGAAACCTTTAGAAGCCTTTTGGAATTTCCAGGTAAACGCTCTGATATCCTATGAATATCACTATGAACCTTTGAAAACACCAATCATTAGCCCATGAAACCTCTAGGCAATAACCCATTCTATTCCACAGGTAGAATAACACATCCTTGAAATATGCATGCCTTTTTTAAAAAGTAGAAATGTTTGAAAATCTTTCAAAAATTTACGTATCGCCTTAATTTTTAACCTTTCTAGTAATTATTTTGAATATGACAAAATACTTTGGATCACGCAAGCATCATCAAACATAATCTTTATTTGATAGTATGAATGTATTTTGTACTATAATTGAACTAAATGTGGACAAATTAAAATTTTAGTTAAGCACTTCCTGTCTCCCAGTTTCGGACAGCTCGATTTGTTATATGATATCTTTGTAATTATTGCACCAGTGTCTCAAATTACAGTCGAAGCTCGTTATAACGACAACTTTTATAGCGACAAAAGCTCTCTTTAGCGACATTTTTTGGTCCCTTGAAAAATATTTTGATGTTATGATTGTTCTCTATAGTGACATTTCTCTAATACGACGGTCCCTTGCGATGTCGTTATAACAAGCTTCGACTGTACATTCATTATTAATGGATTTAGTCGATCATGGTATCAAACATGCAATAATATTAAGAAGAATGAACATTCAGAACAACATCGTAAACTGTGCTATTTTCCATCATATATGAATGAGATTTTTGATGGACATCTTGCAAACTAAGAAAAACTCAAATTGTTCTTGTAAATGTTGCAAATGCAGTCAATTGGCATCTATCTTTCCTATAATAAAAACATTCAATGATGTTCAAATTTGCAGAATTCGAGGCATTTCCAGATCTGCCATCTTTCAAGATCGATCAATTTGGTACTAAAATACATCATCAAAATGCAATGTTAAAATTCATATTTATGTTTTCAATTTTTTTTTTCATACACTATAAAAACGATAATATTTATCATAATTGGGTAACAAGAGCACATAAAACTGATATTTTTTGAATTATGAGTTTAGTGGCTTAAGTGTCCGGTACTGGGGGATCTCCCCCTACACTAGTTGATACCCAAATGATTGCATAATTGCTGAAGGTTGTATCTGAAGCTCACTTTCATTACCTTTATTCATACTTCCTCTAATCCTAAGGAATAAATGGGGCACCCCTCCCCCGTGGGGTACAACTTTATGTTTCTCCCATACTGAGCTGGGCAACTTTGCACCCTTTAGAAACCTCAAGAATTATTATTGATACACCCTGAAGACCTTTCAGGTACTCCTGAGAACCCCTTGAAGGTCCCTGGTAACCTCTGGCATCCACTTGAAAACAATGATTAACTCTTTGAGTGTCCAATGAAACTCTGGAATGCACCTAGAAACTCTGAAAACCCTCAGTTTTCCTGGGAAACTCTAGAAACCATTGTGAACCCTGGGAATCCCTTAGAAACAGTTGGGAGCCAAATAGAAAATCTATGGTTTTCAGAAATTCCTCCAGAGCACTCTGTGGAATCCACTAAGAACCTTTAAATGGTAAATCTAGTGGTTTTCTATTTTAGATTTTTCACATTTTTAACTAGACGTATTCCATAAAAACTATCATTATAAAAGATTGTTCACAAATTGATAGAATTAGTTGAAGTTCAAAATCTTCTTCTTCTTCTTCTCCTCTGTGTGGCCGAGACAAGTTCAAAATCTGTTTTAGGAAAACAATACATCATTGCGACAAGGAGAGTGGAAATGATATCTATTTAAATTTTGACTAACGTAATACATGGACGACCTTTGGAAGCTTGACAAAACTTTACAATATGAAGTCAATTACGAGAGGCTCCGTAAAATGTGATTATAGTTTACAGCCTAATGTCCATATTCCAAAATCTGGACAACTTTTCACAAAAAGGTTACGCGGCTCAATAGACGTATACCGTGATGCATCAATATCCGGACACTTAAGTAGATACAAGTATTCAAACTCAGTTTTAGACAAGTATTTCTCGATTTAAATTGAAATGTTATATTGACGCTTTTAGATATATACCAGATCTTAGTATAAACGATGATTTTCATGTCGAAAGTTATAAAAATATAGTGAAAAACATTGAAATAATCAAGCATGTGCTGTCCCTAAAGCCGGACATCTGACTCATACCTTGGTTTCAAATCCGGACACTTACAAATCAAAATCCGGACACCTGTATCGCAACATGTTTTATTGGAATGAAATCGATAAAATTGCGTTTTAATTAACATAAAGGATCATTTGATACAAAATTTGATGCAGACGTTTGATCTGTGAGGCAAATGAAAAAAAAAAAACAGTGAGTTTGTGGTTCATTTACCTTTACTTGTTCAGGAGTCTTGCGAATACATGCGATTGGGTACTTGGTGTTTTATAGGCATCAAATAACAAATCGCACTAATTTTCATAGCAGTTATAATCACTCGTAACACTTTCATTTTTATATTTTCTGCCTTTATAGTATATTAACTTTCAAAATATTGGCTTGCGAAAGTAAAATAGAGTGCTTTTCAATGATGTCCGGATTTCTAGCCACTTGTCTGAAATTCCGGACAGTCTCATTTTATACCCCTTTTAGTACCGTAAAATGGGGTATTAAGGACTCGTGGGGTTTTAAGGGATTGAACTTCTCAATCAAGTTCGACAAATCACAGAAACCTAGAAAGTCGATATATAAGTCATCTGAAATGCTCGATTTGTTCAGAGTATTGTGAACTGCATTATGTAATAGAAGCTGTCTATTAATATGAAGTATTGTGGTTTCTACAAATTGAAAACCTTCCAAAGCTTGTTTGTTCGAATTTTATGGGCTAAATACATTTATCTACAAAACCATTAAATATATTTGAGAAAAAATCGCGAGTAAGGTAGAAGATAAGGAAATTTAATTGAGATCATATCATAGTACAGACATTAACTTCTTAAAATTATGTCTGGGTTTCGATTTTTAGGAACTTTTATGAGAAAAGTCTCGTTTTGAAAATAAGTGGGGTATTAAGGAATTATCTATTCCAATTTTTCTAAGTTACTAAACTCATTAAATTTATGCCGTAATGTATTTCAATATAGTTTTGAGTTGTTCCGTGAAGTTGAACTGCAATGTTAAGTTAAGGGTTCTATTTCGTAAGACACTAAATATCACCAAAAATGACTTATCTCAAAATGTGGTAAAATTCTTAGGAAAATGTAGATAAAAACTGATTAATGTGAATATGGGTTTTTCATGATAATATTTTCAAATGTTGTTCCATCACATTGGTGAAAAGTTTGCAAATAGGAATGATTATCTTATTTGAGATGGTTTTGGAGCTATTAATTCTTTTAAGCACTACCTAGGTCCTAGATAAACAATTATAATATCAGGTTATTTCCGAGCTCTTTTTGGAAAGTATATAGTGTGCGATTTAGTGTGTACGATTTCTGCTCTATATTGGAAACTTTTCGTTAGGATTTTTCTCGATCATGCCACTGGGTGTTACATGCAAATCCGTTATTTGGCGTGGTGCTTTATTTAAAAGGCAAATTGGATACTTACCCTATTCAAACTTAGAGCTTGTTGAAATTATCCTTCTTTTGACAAGTCATGACAAGATTGCTTTGCACTGTTCTAGGATACGAATACTGCATATAAGTATAAAAATCTTTTCAAGACAATTGTGCGATGCTCTGATAACTTGCTTTCAAATAGAATCAATATGTATGAGAGATTTACTGCCGTGAATCGCAAGTCAATTCCAATTGAAGTCTTCGAACTCGTTTTCCATACAAATAATCAAAAAAAATCAGCAGATTGGAACATATACCAATATCAATCAAACTTTCAGAAATTGCTTTTCACTCTGATATCTTTCCGTGAAAAATATAAAGATGATCAAAAACATGATTCATCTATGTGTTACACGGTGCGTAAATCTGTTGTAGGATTGATATGTGGTTACTTTTCACTATGTGACAATTTGAATTGGTGTTTTTTCCTATTTTTTCTGAACAAATCATGTTTTCTCATAAGTCCAGTTGAAAGCTCATTGGAAGTTATGTTGGAAAATGATCTCAACTCAATTTTGACGAAAATGCAGATGGGACTGACTTGCGATTCACGGCAGTTTAGCAGTTAAAATAAAACGGTTAGCGTTTTCAGGAGTTCCAACTTGAATTAAATTGAAGTAATATCATATTTAGATTGAACAAGACCATTAGAGTTGAAAGGACACATCAACGATGTTGACCAAAATAATATTTGTTTTGCTTTTGGCAAAATATAGTTTTATATACAAAGCTCAAATTCCTTAACACCCCATTTTACATTTTCGTCAAAAATCACACATTTTTATGATTATCTCAGAAATCTGCCGTATGATCGTCTTCATTATAATTGGCTTTTGATATACACGCCAGGAGAATGGTAGGACTGTATTTTGTTCCATTATTTGCATACTAGAAGTAGCTCGAATTTTAAGTGGAATTTTTTTTTCATCCCTTAACACCCCATTTTACGGTATATTTTCACGTTTTATCACAAATGTAGTGCTTCAGGACATCGAAATATACGTTACGTTCACTTATTATTCAGAACACTTCGAGAATCAGGTTAATTAAACATATTATATTACAACTGAACATTGTAACGCGTAGTGGTGCGTTCGTCAATGCTTTCTTTCAAATATGACCAACACTGCAAAGAAATCACGTCAAACTGGAGCTACATTTTTGTTTTTATTTTTATTGATTATCAAGCAAAGGTAACTAAATCATAAATGTATCTAAAATGCTTAAAAGGCTTGAAAGAAGAAGTTATGGATAAAATTATATAAAAGATTGCTCATTTCTACATTTAATTAATGATAATTATCAAAAAATCCGGATATTGGTACCGTCCGGATTTTGATTCACCACGGTATAATATGAAAAAAAAAAAAACAATTTTCCAATCTCGAATGTACCGTTTGAATAAATAGAGGCTCTTTCATGTTCCGTAAAGCTAAACATTACATATAGGTACTTTGCAATTGGATTAAATTGATAAATTGATGTGAAGTTTGCGAAAAAGTTACATGGCTTCTCAGTGACTTTCTGTTCACTTTCTCTCACGACTCCCTGTTCACTAGATAGGGCGCGTTACCCTTGCACCGCGAGAGGACTCATGAACACAGAGAATAGAAAGCGTTGTGTTTAGATGGGCATCTTATTCTTCCGAAAAAGGTGTACTTTGCGAAAAAGAACCACGTGATTATTGAGTTGAAATCGAATGCACGTTAACTTCTGCGTCCATGAGTCCTCTAGTGATGCAGGGGTGACGAGCCCTTTCTAGTGAATAGTGAGTCGTGAGTTCGATTCTCGCCGAGAAGACGTGCAACTTTTTCGCAATTTTCACATCAATTTGTCCATTTAATCCAATTGCGAAGTAATGTAATATTTAGTTTTACTGTAGTTGTCCAAACTTCTACTCGGCTGGTTAGCCGTAAAGCCGATAAATGATAATGTTGTTACCAACTTGATATAGGAAAGCTGTTTCTAGGGACCATCATAGTAACCATGGAATTGTGTTTTTAGTATGGTTCCATGAGTCGATATCGAGTCATGGAACATCGACTCATGGAGGTATCACTGTAACTGGTTTTGACGGAATCATTCGAAATATCGCATACCCTTAATCACCACACCTTGCTCCACGACGACGACACCGAGCGGAGGTTGCAGTTGCATATAGCTGCTGCAGTTGGTTGCAGCATTGTGACCGCGGCGCGGTTGGGGTAGGGTATCAAAAAATTCGAAATTTTCACTTTCTTCGGTGGTTTCTTATTTTGCTGCTCGGCCGGCTACTTGCCGCAATAAAAGTCCAACCGTCGACGACGACGACGACGTTTCTAAGGTGCTTCCAAGTCATCGGGGGGAAATAAATCAATTCACAGCCCTCGCCGCCGCATGGAGGGCGAAAGTGGCGTCAGGGTCGTGCAGCTGGCGGTCGGTGGTGCAAAAAATTCGCAAAAGAAGCCGTGTTTTTTGAGCAACCGCAAAAGCTTACGTGTTCATTAAGGAATTCTTCGGCGAGTTTGTTTGGGTGCAGCAGGGCCAGGTTCCATTCGATTGGTTTGTGGGGTCAATGGGGTTGAAGAATGTTAGCGATATCCGCATATTGGCGAAGGTTTCGAGAGACGATGTGGGACATGCATTGGAGGATTTGTTCAGCGATGTATGATGGTAAGCACCGATAATGTTTGTGCATTTACCTGCATCTTAAGGTTCTTTCTAAGTGTGCCATATGACTGCATTTAAGCATCGGTAACAGCTGGTAGACTAAGAAGGCGAACGTTTTCTCAGGTTTAATGTCATGGGAAATGTGTCGAACGCTTGGAAATTGAACGATCCAAGAGGTTTAGTTAATTATGTCTTATATTAGGCTCAAATTTGTGCTTTTTTTCATTTATGCTTTGAAACATTCAAAATTTTCATGAAATCGGTCAAAGCAAGCGAAGAAAACTATCGTCTCTGTATTGATCCTTGATCAGCAATGTTTCGCAGCTTGATAAAAAGACCCCTCCCCCACCACGTATAATCATAGCTGTAGCAGTAGACGATAATCAGACTTTCATAATGAGTTGCAGATCATGATTGTTACATAGAGAGACACTCTAAATTTTCTCATTTCATAGAGCGACACTCTAAATTTTCTAAAAATTCATCCCCTGGGCTGGAGACTTCTAGAAGATTCTCTGGATGAATTTCATGAAGAATCTTCGAGGAATATTTTTTTTCTGTAGAAATTTCTTGAAAGAATTATCTAAAGT
This sequence comes from Aedes aegypti, assembly GCF_002204515.2. Taxonomy (NCBI): domain Eukaryota; kingdom Metazoa; phylum Arthropoda; class Insecta; order Diptera; family Culicidae; genus Aedes; species Aedes aegypti. The sequence continues at coordinate 279,579,462 of NC_035109.1, forward strand.
GTTTGTACAAAAATCTTTAGAGAATTTATTAACGAGATTTTTTCAGCCCTGGGCTAGTTCATCTTTTAGATTATGAAAACAATACCTATAGAATTTTTTGGGATATTTGTTGAAGAATTTTATGGAAGACTACCTGTGCAATTAACTGAAGAAATTCCTGGAAGAATCTTTCAACATCCTCATCCCTGATGAAAATCTTGGGCGTCATTTTCGATTAAAAAAAAGAGTTATGCTGCAAACACCAACTTAAAACTCTCTACACCCAAGGTCTAATTTGACGTTCGCACATAGTTGCAACTACCCATACCTGTACCTCACGAGCATTGAACGCATCGGATTGCCTCACATCATCGACGATAATTGGATAAAATTTTTACCTCATAACCTCATAACCGGCAAGTGCCATATTACGATCATCACGCAGCAAGGTGCGTACCCGATGAATAGCCACCGATTACCGTAAAATGCGCCTCTTTATGCTCAAACGCAATGCAAGCCTTCCGAAGTGTCGCGGTTTTCCGTTGATTGACCACACATAACATTCCCATACCTACAATATTGTCTGGTTGTGCATTTGTGCACACCTATTGTTGTTTACTGCTTGGCTAATAGCGAGGTGGTAATCGTAAAGTTTCAACTTTATATAATAGTGTTCGAAACGGTTTCCTGTCAGGAGGAAGCCTAATGACAATGCTGAACGTAAAACTCGAGTACAATCGGATTGAAAATGGTCTATGTTAGGAAATCTTTGAATTGTATGTGCTTCGGTAAGATGTATGACTTATTCAAATTGACCAATTCAAATATATCAATTTTTTAACAGGTACAGTTATAAAGAAAAATAAAATACATTTTTTAAATTCATTTTCTAGAACAAGGTAACTACGTTTCCTGTTCTAGGAATCCTTTTCTTCTCTTGTTTTTTCTCCACACATGTGTTTTAACATTTGTGTTAATCTTGGAATTTGTCCTAACCACCTCTCCTATACTTTCTACTATGACGTATACAGTCGAACAAAACACGAATTTCTTCAGGAATCTAATATTACTCGAAGTTAATTTATTCATCGTCTTGTTCGACCCATCGAATAAAATTTTCATATTTTATCACCTGTCACATCACTGACTCACGTAACTCTTCATAAACCTCCCATCAACTGGATCATCCCACTATGTAAGAAAGTCAAACCGGCATTGGAATGTGTAATTCCGAACAAACATTAGTATGCTTTTCCACCCATTAACAACCGTCGAATCGATGAGGTTACTAATTGGCATCGCTTTCGATTGGAATCTGAAATGTATAGTGAAGGAGATCACCTATATTCTTCGTACTCTCGATAATCTGCGGTCCAAATCGCAGCTGATCCCCGCACATATCGTATATCAACAAGACCTTGGATTCGTTTCCAAGAATCGCAGCTGGATGCTGAATTAGGCACACTCGGTTGCAGCTCAAGAATCGACCAAAATCTCCTCGCGTCAACGGAGAAAAAAACCTGTATCGGCCCAAAACCGCCAAACCATTCCAAAAGTGATGACTAATTTATTCCACAATTCTCCACGAGCGAGACCTTTCGCGCAGACACGCCGCCGCTTCTGAATTAATCTCGAACTTATGCTAATTTTGGTCATGCGGTTCACCGCAGCCCAATGAGGGAAAATTCCTTGCATGGATCTACGAATACCTCCGCCATTGACTTGTGGACTGATCGTTGAAACGAACGATTTGTTAATAGTTCTCGACGTGGACGCGCAGGTGTGGAGAGTCGTCGTCACACAACTGGAAATTCCATTCGCGAACTTGATATCTGTGAGCTAAACTCACGATGCTCCATGTGTGATGTTTGGGCATCATCGAGATTGGATATGGTGCGCTGCGCATACCTAAGCCTTTCATCGGCATCATTGTATGGGATCATGTCTCACAGAACATACCATTCGATAGATGGGTACCGTAAAACGAGGTAACTCTGGTAGCTGATTTGCATTGTCATTTGATTTTGAAAGTTATCTCTATAGAAGGTGCATGCACTATCAAAGATGCGCCGTTTTACGGTACGAATGTGTTGTGGCCTATCGGTACACCTACCGCCTAACTTCTTGACACACTCTCAGTATGGCCTGCAAATCCGCAATCGACGAATAGAGCAACGTGTGGTATGCTGTCGTAACATTACATATGATAATGCTCTGACGATGAATCGCGCAAGATGCATAAACTGCCAATTTGACGGGGAAGATCTATCTCGGGTGCAACGTAATCGCAAGTGGAAAGGGCTGCTGACACGACGCACTAATCGGAGCTTTGTAGGTTGATAAATGCACGTTTTTCACTTTCCGGCGGTCGGCTTGTGCATGATGCACGAGCCAGAGAGATGGTTGCATCTTATGTTTTGTAATCGTTATCGTGCATTTATCTGCCAATGGTGCAATGGAAATTGAACTTTGCGGATATTATTCATCGTTCATAATCGATTAAATAAACTGTTAAATCCCGATTGCCGAAAATCATCATTTGGGCTTTCATTTGGACACAACATTCGAATATAAAAAAAAACTTCCAAATACACATAGGGTTTCGTTCTACTTCGTCGTAAGCGCTATTATTCGCTATTAAACTTGGAATGTTTCACTACGACGGATATTCCAACTTACCTGCAACATAGATTCATTTTCCAACTGTAATTTTGTGAAAGCTGTTATAGTTCATACAATTGTACACAAAAAATGCAATAGAACTACTGTATTTCGATAAATAACTTCAGTTCAATTATCCCCTTTGCACTTTTTCACCGGAATCGCATGGACGAACACAATTTGAATGAAATGCATGGCAATCGACACCAGTCACACCACTTTATGGTTCAAGTTTCTTCCCGCCCCCCTGTGTGTCTTACTTCGCCGGGCACTTATTTTCACTATGACAAAACCTTCGTACTTCTTCGCTGAAGGATTTCATGCCAATCACACGCCGTAAAAGTTCTATAATTCATGAAATTTCCTCAACGACCGCGTATAATTGAGAATGTAAACAAAGTTCAATCCGTCGTACTGAAAAAAAAAAACTTCAATCAATGTGTGCGCGATGCTCTGCGTAAAAAAAAACGGTTCCTTTGATTGTGTTGTTTTCGCTGCACTGTGAGCAAATGTCATAATTGTTCGATCAAAACGAAATGTGTTCATATGTTTGGGCTGAAGTTTGATGGCGAACAATGAATTTTAAAGGAAATTAATAAATTTCATCGTGCTGATGGACTGGAGAGAGATGCCCATAGATCTATATATTCTACTAAAACATAGTATAATAGCGTTGATATGTTGTATTTTTACCACTCACTATATCACAGTGAGCCCTAAGTTGTAAGACGAATATGAAAACTGATTGCGGTAGAAATGAAAATGATACAACGAATTGAAAATACGGCAAGTTGCAATTTCATTGCAGAGTTTGAATGTAATAACGATTTTACTAAAGTGGAATTTTTGACGATAAATTCAAAACTATTTATCTCAAAATCCAATAGCCCTACACAAAACCTGTTTTCAACAAACTTGTTCATCTCGTCAAAATCTAGAACTTTCCTGAAGATACTCTGAAGCTCCAATGAGTTTAGTTATGTCAATTATAAAAAATCGTAAAAAAATCATTTTAGTCTAACCGTCACTGCTTTTGAATCCGTTATTGAAAAAATTACTCAAAAATATATATTAAGATTCAAGTTATGTCTGATGTTCTGTGAAAATTTCATTGAAATCCGTCCATAAATAACTGAGGTCTAGCTTACCAAAGTTGGTCATTTTGTATGGAAAATTGAAAAAGTTGCAAATGTTTTGTCCAATACTGTACATGCGTTAGTTCAGACAATATTCTACCAATGTATTTGATAGTTGAAGAGATCTTTGAAGAGGAGTCTTGAAAATAATCCACGAGGAGCACTACCAGAATTTCCCAGAAGAACTCATAGTGTATTATTAGAGTTTTATTAGAGAAATCATTAAAGGAATTCTAGAGCATTTAGTACACAGCATCAAATATTTGGTAGGGATCTGAGAGCAGACCAAACATTAATTTGACACTATAAATATGCTGAAAGTGACAAACAAATGTTAGGACTGCTCTCCGTCCCCTGTCCAATATTTGACACCGATTACTGACAGTTGTAGGAGTACTTCATTCTTCAAGCAAATCAAGCAGTAATCACTGAATATAAAATCCAGAAACTTCATGAAGCATTTTTCTTGGAAAAAATGTTAGATTACTAACAAGCTGAACTTTAAAAAAAAAAAATCCGTGGGAATCTATTGAGAATTTTCTGAAGGAATTCCAAAAGTAATCGACATATATCTGAAATAATGATTCTTGGAAAAAAATATGTACCTTATATTCGAATCCCTTGCAAAACTTCAAGGTTTCACTTGGGAAACTTTTGACAAAAAAATTGGAAGATATATGAAGGTTTGTTAGGACAACTCCTTGAAAAATTCCTGTGAGCCCTGAGTGTGTAACTATTTTTATAGATTTCTGTGACGAGTCGACACTGACGACTTCTTTTAAAATAATCAGATTTTCGAGACTTCACTCACTTGAATGAAGGCTGGCGTGGATACTTAAATGAAAAAGGACGCTTTCTAAATGAGTTAAATTATGCATGCGACTGCATAGACGATATTCCACCAATGTATTTGATACTTGAGGGATCTCTGAAGAGGAGCTTTGAAAACAATGCACATGAAGCACTAGGAGAGTTTTCCAGAAGAATTCATAGTAAAATTATTTAAAAAATCCTTGAGAAATTTCTTGAAAGAACTATTGGAGAAATTAATGAAGGAATTCTTAATCATCTCGTACACAGTGTCAAATATATGGTAGGAACTGATAGTGACAAACGAATGTTGGGACTGCTCTCAGATACTTAATACTTAATACCGAGTACTGATAGCGTTAGGAGTATCTCAATAGGAATTCAAGAAATAGTCACTAGAAAAATTTGCCAGAAACTTCTTGAAGGATTTCCTTTGGAAAAAAATGGTGGATAACTAACTGGCAAAACTTTTGAAAAAAAAATCCAGTGAGAATATATTTAGAATTTTCTGAAGAAGACTTACGTGGAGACTGATGTAGAGACATATAACAAAAAACTGAAAAAGATGCTTTCTGAATGACGACATTGATGCACCCCACAAATGACAAATTTCTGCTCATACATGTTTTCTCGAAGTACTCTCGAGATTTATTAGAATTAAAAAAAATGCCTTTGATAAAGTTTTTGTATAAGACACAGACATTTTTTTCTTACGATTTGAAGGATAAACTGAACCAATCAGTATTTCTAGGGGAAGGATTCCTCAGAGCGTTGGGTATACAACTATTTTATAAAGCTTTAGTAAAGACTTCTTTAAATCATTCCGACTTTTGAGACTACACATACCTAAATTAACACTTGCGTGGAGATTTATGTAGAGACTAAGGACAAAAAAAAATGAAAACAGACGACTTTAATGCACCTCTCAAATGGTGAATTTCTGACCATAACCTATTGCGAAAGTATTCTTCGAGAAACTTTTTGACAAGGAACTGCTTGTGTAGAACTTTCTTTATGAATTTCGTTAAAATTTTTCCGAAAAAATTAATACCTTAGACCAAGTTTTTTTGAAAAAATAGACACAAAAAATGTTGAATGATATTACAAAGAATTTTTGATCACAATTTTTCCAGTGGGTCACAGAAAAAACCTTCGTTGAACCGTTCAAAGAACACCTCCTTTTGATGTAGCTTTTCAAAAATCTAACAGATGACATTTTTTTATTTTTTTCCGGAAATTCTTGGAGGAACTATATTTCTTACAAGCTCTGGAGATAACTTTTTGAAAAATTCTGAAATGTTATGTTTAGTTGACTAATCGATTGGTAAAGATTATAAACGGGGTTTTTGTTTACTCTCCAACGCTTCCACTCTTGTTTGGAGCTTCTTCATGGAGATTAATACGTCGAAAAATTTCAAGTAAATAATTTTATGTTCTTAAAAGTTAGAGAAAGAGAGATCACATTGCAAGTCAAATATCTGTTGATCAATCAGCCTAATCCTTTAAAATAATGCATTGATCTTTTTTTAAAAAAAACATGATCAATCTTCTTCTTTTACTCGAATGTATTTCTGAATTCCATTGAATCATGAATAATATCATAATATAATATAATATATAATATAATAATATATATTTATTTCGCTGAAATCAGCAATATGTTGCTGAAATTTGCCGAGCTGATAATTTCGGCACATCTGAGTTTCAGTAGAAATCTGCTGATTTTTCAGCGTTGTGGAATGAAGATCATCGATTCGGTTTACTAAAAATGTCAGATCGGCAAATTTCATTAAAAAATTTGCTGATTTCAGCAAACAAATTATTTGGTGTGTACGGAACTCTCTCGAAAACTTCTGTATAAATTTCGGGACATAGTAACATAGTGTATAAGATGAATAAATCTGCAAAAAAAAAAAACTGGCTTTTTATCAACTTAACCTTCGGGCTGTCGTGCTGTTGTACTTTGTAGAACAGTTGTGATTTATATGTTATGGTTTTGAAACAAAGATATCTATCGACACCAAACCAAAATGTATTCCTCACGAATCCGATTAAGAGCAATGCTCAACAGTTGTTGGTTACAGTATGGCTCTTTATAATTCGGTAAAATCAACAAATGTACATAGTCGCATAATAATGAGTAGGTCTCAATTTGAAATAGGTATATCTAAAAATCCAGATAATCTCAAAACATGGGGGTTTCAGTAAAGTTGTTCTGGAGGTGGAGCGCTATCTGGTGGTACCTCATTTATTTCTGAATTTAACCGCTAGGTGGCACTAGTGGGCATGGAACTTCTTCTTTTGTTCTGCAGATATTTCAGGATCCTGCCCATTTAGAAGGATGGCACTTTCGGCAAAGTTGATCAATAAATTAAGGACTACCATTGTTCGAGTTAGTTGATTCAAAATTTTGGGCTCTACCCCATTTGGCATAATGCCATTTGGCATAATGCCATTTGGCATAATGCCGTTGGCATAATGCCATTTGGCATAATGCCGTTTGGCATAACGCCATTTGGCATAATGGCCAATTGGCATAATGGCCATTTGGCATAACGGCCATTTGGCATAATTTGAAGAATACATTTCCACAAAAAAAAAATTAAATTTGGACTCGATTAGTCCAATGTGTTATCTTTGACTCTAGAAAATAGAATTGAATCACCTGCGAGTTCCGACCGGCGCCTTCCAAGTTACACTTGTAGATTTGAGTACTCATTCGTATCGCTTCATGAAGGAGTAATATGAGGAGTACCGTTTTGATTCATATTACGGACAGCTTTCAATTCCGGACACTCTTCTTTGTATGGGAAACATTTCACATGAAATATTTCAATTTTTGCCGTTCAAAAGTTCGCACTTTTGTAGCTCGTTTCAATAAGCATTTTTCATCGGTATCTATGAAAATTAACATTGCTCAACAGCATTACACGTTTGTTTAGTTTAACGATTTCAATTGATGATTTGACTTCTCGATTTATGGTTTTCATGAGCTGTCCGGAATTTGAATCAAAGTGTCCGGAATTCAAGGCAAAAGTAAGGAACCGTCCGGAATAAGAATCATGGAAAGTCCACACATTTGTATTTATTTAAAATTATTCACGTTGCGAAAACAAAATCTTCGCCTACATCTCGAAAGCTAAGTGTTTTCAAGACTCGATAATGCGGAGGAATCATACAAACTGATTTATTTTATATGCTTTTAGATCAGTTATACTCCACGGAGGCCTTAAGTGTCCGTAATATGAATCAAAACGGTATTACTTAAATTTGCCACCATAGAGTGATCTCGCTTTAATCAATCGTATAATGCTCTCTGAACGTCTGACTTCTTTTATTTGTGATTATGTTGTAGTTCGATTTTTGACCGTGGCTTGGATTTCACAATCTTGTCGCTGCTGAAAAAGCAGTTATATGAAACCATTTAGCTTAGCCTCTAGAAATATTGATTTATTTTATTTCTGGGGCGTAGAAACCAAATATAAAGAACTACCAATGTTCTAAAGAAGGACAATCTCAAGAGTGAGGCTTTGCCTTAAATGCTACAAAAATCAGTTGATATCAGTTAATATTTCAGTAGGGAAGTTAACATCTCGTTAAATGGCTGAAAATCTTGCATTTTTTGACAGTACATGTATTCCTAATGACGTGTTCTACAATTAGCGAGCCTTTAGGCATTCAACAATTGGCGAATTACTCTATTAGAAATTATACCTTCTTTCAAACATAAACTGTTCTTTTTAGTTTGCAGCGTAACGAATCATAGGCACGCCAAGATTGAAGTTTATTACATCATATTGTGTTGATTCGAATTGCCCGTACGCTTAGAATTTTGAGAGTTAAGGCGAAAAAACACTTCTTATTTATCTGGGCCAGTTGTTTGTTTGATAAGACTGTTCTGGCTGGCCTGATCAGCCTAAATCCGATACCCAGAGACCCAACCACACACTCCTGGGACCCTACATATCGAACACATCAGCAAATGGGCTGGGACCAAGGACTTTTCTTCCCTTCCGAAAGAAGACGCGACCGACGGCGTCGACGAGAATTGATACCCGACCAACTGGTGTGAAAAACAATCACGCTTACCACTACACCATCGACACCGCTACGAGAATGTCGGAATAAGGTCCAAAAGAGAAACATGCTTCGGCTTTCGAAGCGTCTAGCAATTCGAAGCAGCACGGTATAAACGTTAAGATTAGCTAAAACGGAAACTCATAAGAACAGCTCATGTTTGGAAGAAGGTGAAATTCACTGATCTATATTGATTGCTCTGCACCAACGCGTAATTTTCATTTCTGTAAAATTGGAACAATTGCTGCACTATTATGCAGGTTCTGCCACTTCAACTCCTCCTCTAGATATATAACGTATACGTGAAATTCAAAAAATTCCAAGAGAATACTCAGCCGCAAATGGAATTTCATAGCTTGTGAGAGTCAAGCCCATTCTTTCATTTGGTCAAATTGTACACAACGATTCGGTTCGGTGTTTGTGTTTCAACACACTCAAACTTGAAACCTTTCTAATGATGCTGTATTAAAATCAATTATCCCATATGCTTGTATCTCCATCTTCACGATATGCTCAATCGCAGATATGACTTTACATTGCTGATGTTTTAGTCATCAGCCTCAAATGCACACTTTGTGACAACGAGTATTTCTCAATGTATTCATTGTACTTCACATTACTAATTCAAACTTAAAACCATTGTCAATATTTTCCCCTTCTTCCAATAAACTTTACTTGTCTTTCAATACCTGAATAAACGTTTTGAAATGTGAGAGAAAAATAATATTTCGTTCAATTATGCCAAATGGCCGTTATGCCAAATGGCGATTATACCAAATGGGCATTATGCCAAATGGCATTATGCCAAACGGCATTATGCCAAATGGCTTTATGCCAAATGGGGTAGAGCCAAAATTTTACCACCAGGCGGCTCATTAGCATGAAACTTTTGTTTTGCAAATACTTCAGGATCCTGACCTTTTTGAAAGATGCTATCTTTGACAAAGTTTATGCGTCACTCAAGGACCATCAATATTTCAGCTAAACTCGAACTTCAAGGATTAAGGTGAAACAGTTTGGAATCAACTTCTAAGATTGCACTGAAACTTCAAAGGCACAAATCTCGCGAAGAAAGCATCCAACAACAGTGAACTTTTTATTTTGGCTTTGTGCACTAGCCGAAAGCTTAAAATAAGAAGATCAGTGACGTTTGCCAACTATTTCTCCAGTTTTGTGCCTTTGAAAACGTGAGTAGGGGCACAAGTTGGCCATTGTGACGGCCATCTTTGGATTCCGAGATGTTTCACCTTAAACAAACAAAGAGATTGAGCTACTGAACAACTTTGCTGGAGATTTTCTAAGATTTTCTTATCTTTCTAAGTGGTCAAGATCCTGAGATCTGCAAAACAAAAGTTTCATGCTCACTAGCGTCACCTGTCGGCAAAATTAAGAATCAACTAACTCTATCAATGATAGCCCTTGAGCCACTGAACAACTTTGCCGAAGATGACATCTTTCTAAGGTGTCAGACTCCTGGGATATTTGCAAAACCAAGCGTGTTGTACAAAGTACAACGCGCGACTACTCGCGTTACAAAAATTCGCGCGACAACCGAAAGGTTAAAAGTCTGTACTGTAAAAGTTTTCATGCATAACGTTTATATTTAACGGGATCGATAACAAAACGTTTCCTTTATTTTTTTATGAGTGTATGCAAAACAAGACAGTTTTTGCTTAAAATTGCGCTTTGTTCAATGCTTAACACGTGACAAGAATGACAATATTTTGCTTAGATTAACCAGTAATAAGTAACAGGAACAAAACAAAATCCAATATTTTCCTGCATCGCTCGAATTTGAAACGCAAAAAATAAAATCCATCCATTCATCCATCAGCCATCAACACGAACGACCGCGGCGGCGTGGCGGATAATGGAGATACACTATGGACGCAATCGTATTCATTTGCATATGAATCATAATGTTTATCGTTGCAAATTACGTACCCACAGCCGGTAGACGAGCCGGTGTGTCATTTAGTGATCTTTGTTTTGTTCAACTATTTATGGTTTCTGTTTTGGATCTATAAATCTAATATTAGGTTTTGGTCATAACATATTTTGTACCCCTGAAGATGACCTTTATTTGGCAGACATTCATAATAGTGAATTAGAACGGTAGTTCCTATTATTGTGGAGTGTAGAGTTATTGTGGAGTGTACTCGATACTTCTTAATTTTAAATGATACTGGCAGGAATAGGGAATGCAAAGGCCGATTTTCATACAAAATTATCAAGTATGGAAACTGTATTACAACTTGTAGTCAACCAGTTGACCTAAAATTTGAAGTATATACAAAAAAAATTTCAAAGTTTCATTTATCAGACCATCCAAAAATTTTGAATTTCAAAAATGTTTAACTTTTTCAATGCAATTTATTGGAACCCATGGCAACAGCTTCCAGCTTACAGAAAAAGAGCTTCTGGTTTATGAGGGAATATAATATATTCAGTTTTGGAAGCATTAGGAGAAATCTTCCATTTTTGGATGTATGAAGAAAATATGTCCAAACTTTTCTGCAATCTACTACTGATGACATGCAGGCTTCGTCCTTTGGCGGAGAAGCTTGTGTCATCAGTAAACAAAGATTTTTGGAATCTCTGAGGTAACTCTGGTAAATCAGATGTGAAAAAAAATTCAAAATAGGTTATTTGAAATGTAACAGGAACGTCAGAATCAACATCAGCAAGAGTAACCAGTTGACTACAAAGGTGACTAGAGTCGGTTAAGACCAAAACAATTGTAGAAGGATCTTATGAAGAGAAAAACAAGTAGGGCTATCAGGGTATTTAATTGAGAAATATCCTGAAGAGCAATCATCAAATAAAATTCTGTCGTTGGGATTACTTTGCAAATTATTCCATGAGCGATGTTTGGCGTTAAAGTCACCAATGACAAACAAAGAAATGACTTATTGTGAGTCAATTTTCACAAGTCAGTTTGGAACAAATTAACTTGCTGTCCAGAGCATTGAAAAGGCAAATAGGCAGCTATGAAAGTATATTTACCAAGTTGTGTTTCAACTGAAACACCCAATGTTTCAAAAAAGTTTATGTTTTATACGCCTATGAATGATGATGCTAATAATAAGTGTTAGAAAATTCGGTCCACATGTACTTTTACTTTCCAGTACTGTATACCCGTGAATCCCTTCAATATCGAACCATGAAGGGTTGCTTGTATGTTACCGCGATCGCTAATGAGTAGATTCGTTTGTTGTTCGTCAGTGTGTCCGCGATCGTTCACGGATGACTCGAGGGGGCCTCTTTTTTCCTTACCACAAACATGTGTACCTACAAACCCACCTCCATCCGCCATCATCATGAGCGATCCACATCGAGGGCGATTACGGAGATCTACGAAGGGCGTCGTCGTGGAAAAGGGAAATTAATCCGGTTGTCAGCGGTTGTGTAGTGCAAGTTGTAGAGTAGGTAACCGATAGGTAACAAACAACTATACAACCTGCACGTCGCGTCACGCCAAATGCGGATGAATGAATTAAGACACAGAAATATGTGCGTCGGAAGAGTATTATAGCTATTATGCATGTTTTGATGCGATTTTGAATTCGTAGGAGAGGCTGGGTACCCTTTTCTGAATGCGGTTGTTACTCTACAGAAACATTATTTTTTATGAAAATTCTGCACAGGCTGTTTACTCAAAGCAAAACATGTTCATAAATTACGGAATAACTAAAAAATCTGTAATACCCTACAAACCTTACATAAAATATCGTAATCCGGGGATAAATCGATCACTGGGAAAATTTACCACTGTAAATTTCTCTTCTAAAGTATTGTTAGATGTAAAATCTGATGCATTTTCAGCTCTGATATTGTGTTTCATAGAGACGAAGTATTGCATAAAATGAAATCACTTAGAAGAACTGTTCTCGATTCCGAAATATCAGGGAGTGATCTAGTCTCCCCAGTCTCCCCTATTGATAGCAGCGTGCCGGCAACAGAGTGATCATCACCAAATGAGTGTATTGCATGTCGGTATGATCGCTTCCACGAAGAGACGGGGATGGCGTGGTTACAGGGCCGCGGTGGTGCTGGTGGAACAGATTCCGTGTGTTGATGTGATGTTGTCGTTATGAAATTTAATTAGAAAAGTGTGTGATAGCGATCTGGTCATCTGGTGAATGGAGTGGTACACGGATAAACAAAGCGTTTTCATTCATCGAGTTACATGGGAAAACAAATGAGGATGGATGAGCGGAACGTGCGATTTGTTAATGGTGGTCAAGGTCGGTGTAATGTGGAGCGAGAGTGACCGTGTTTTTTAAGTTTCCTGCTTGTAAAAAAAATGCTCTTCAGCTGTTTTTGTTATGCGATACATTTACATACAGTCGTGTGTAATTCGAAACAGGGCAAGATAGATAACACTGTGTAACGAGAATAACATTTTTTGCGTGTCTATTGGATCAAATTATGTGTCTTTAGTAAATTTGGGTTTGCTGAGTCTATTGCCGTTCACAGAAATCTGCACGTCACACATTTGTGCTATAAGACGCCAAAGTTGTGCAAAACACTAGTTTTATTGTTGTTTACATGAAATTTCAAGAGTGATTCATCAAACTTTTTTATAAGCCAGTAAGTATGCAATATAGGACTTCAACTTTCATTCAAGATATAATTTGGTTTAAATTGTGCGAATAAATGTAACAACTTTTGAGCATCGAAAGTATTATGATCTTTTTTTGATAAGTATCGTTTAACGCATGAAGATTTAATTAAGCTAAAAAATTGCCATACAATCTGAATAACTTGCATGCAAGTTGGTCAAAATCATCAAATCATGTATTTCCTACAAGCAATATCTCAAAAACTAGACGTGCTTTGACATTTTTGAAAAAAAAAAAACGATGAATTCAGCAAGCGAAATTCAGTAAATAGCAGTATTATGGTGCTTGAGACAAAAATGTGTTCCACAGTGTTATAATCTGCAGTTTTGAAATTAGTCACATATAATTATTACCAATGTTTTTACTTCCTATAGAAAACTGCTCAGTAACGCACATTATTAAAGCGATATGACAACTAAACATGTTTAAGATTTCAATGATTTATTTTTGCACAATACTGTTTTTCTTGTCGATATGGGATAAAGGATAACATGGTGTGGTAATTTTTTTTTGTCGAAGTTGTGTGAAACTTTACAAGATGTTGTATTTAAATACGACGTATAAGTAAGCCAAAAATGTGCTTAGTAGTTAAAAAACCCTTGCCACAGTCTAATGTCTAATTTAAGAATAGCATCTGTCTCCCTATGATTATCGTGAAATAATCAGGAAGATACAGGCGTTCATTTCTTAAGAAATCCATCGAAAATCAAGGTTTTACCTTGGGATTGAATGTTGCCAAAATGCCAATTTTTTTAGCAAAATAGGAGAAAATCGATAATAAGATTGAAATTTGAAATCGATCACTTCCTGTGAACCACACGCATACCTGGCACCACAACATTTTTGAACTTGAATGAACCTAAAAATTTTCTTCACATTGGTTTAGTTTACGATCTAATCTTTCAGAAAATCATTGCCTCCAAATATTCTACCGGTGAAAAGTTGAAGTATTTGAGTTTTAATATTATATATGAAGAAGTCCCAAGTGGACAATTCATCAGATAGAGGATGAGATTTTTTTTTATAAATCGTAGCCGTTAAATTTCTTTGAATATATAAAACAATTCAAATAAGTTTTAAAGATATCGAACATCGGACATATTTTACTTTTAACTGGAGGCTCATGCAGCATATGGCATTACGGAGCCGAAAAAAATCTCCACAACTTAGTTATCTAGTTAGTTACGACTATCATACCCAGTAGACCTCCTGCATAATGTAGTAAAAATAGTTATAGAAGCTCTTCGTTACTAAGCAGTTGTTCCACAACTTGGATACCGATGGTGAGCTGTAGCGCCGAGCAGCGCATGAGACGAGTCTCATCGGGAGCACATCGCCCAGCGCGCGCTTTCTGAATTTTCGTGAGACTCCGGCTAGCGCAGCACATACTACCATTCCGATGAGCTGAAATACGGTATGGTTGGAGACTCGTTAGCACATCTATGTACTCCTGAAAAAAATTGTTACTCTAGTTACGACACGTTGAACATGGGGCCTGCCGAGTGGTTAGAGTCCCTGGCTACAAAGCAACGCCGTGCTGAAGTTGTTTGGGTTCGATTCCCGGTCGGTCCATGATCTTTTAGTAATGGAAATTTCTTTGGCTTCCCTGGGCAAAGAGTATAATCGTATCTGCCACATGATATACGAATGTGAAAATTGAAAAATGCTCATGAGAACACTAAGCTGAGGAGCCTGTCCCAGTGAGGAAGTTAATGCGAAGAAGAAGAAGAAGAAAAAGAAGAAGAAGATGTTGCAGATTTGCAATGGAAAGCACTGCAAATAAAGAAATAGCGATGCACGAATGCGCACTATACAACAAAACCTGTTATCAAGTAAAAACTACATAAATATTTAATAAGTGGAATCTACGTACTTAAGAATTAAATAATTATTTAAAATTACCTTGAGACTGACAAATTCGAACCGTTTATTCGGTATCATACGCCGTTCCAAACAACTTGATTTTGATCGTGATATTTGCGCTTTTAAAATTGCGTGAATGATTATAACTTAACAGGATATTTAACAATAGTTTCAGTATAAAAATCGTAAGTGGATCTCTTTTACTTAAATTTTAAGTACTATTCCAAAACTCATCAGGAATCAATAAAAGGATAGAAATGTAATGTTTTTGCATTAATCACAAAGCTGTAGGTCAGATAAAATGCATGTATTTGACAATGGATTTTATCAGTCTTTCATAATTATTTTCATTTATAATTTTCATGCCTATGGTACTATAAAAAAGCAGTTTACCCAATTCTAAATTCAACGCATTTTGATTATTTGCAACAATACCAAGAGGTTGAATATTTACGGAAATTTTACATCCCCAAGCACGGGTATTGAAGGACTAGTACTTTGCAGGGATGGACATTAGTCGAGACTTCATCTAGGTAATGCATCGACTTATGTCTCTAAGATCGTTCGTATTTTATTGCGTAGGACTTCAAACAGCAACTACTGCAGCTGTGATATGATAAGTTATCATAATATCAATCACGACGTTTAAGACTGCTCCCAATACATGAAGTGTTGAAGAAACTTGGCTGTATGGCCTTCGATATTTTGAGCAATCTGAAATATTAAATTGATCCATCGTATTATGGATCTACACATGCATGGCTGATACCGGCGCACACTGTGCATAACCATATGGAAAACATGTCTTCAATTACAAACGTACTCAGCGATGCAGCTGATTTTGTATAAAGTTGGCTAATATCTCTAGCTTGGATCGTTAAAATTGATTAAAAAGTTCATTATTGATTTTTGACTGAATGCCAAAGAAAAGGTTTGATTGCAGTTATTTTTAAGTTTCCATTGAATCTTTTGCCTAGGCAAAAAAAAACGAGAACATTTATTCCCAAAACCATCATGTATAGCTGAATAACAATGTTGACATAGAAACATAATTTTGAAATTCATTGGGCTCCGTAATTTTTACTTATCTCGTTTATTTGGTACACAGCTAAAAATATGTTGTTAATTTAAGTTTATTTTCATGCACATATTTGGAGCATCAAAATACACCTAAATTTCAACGACCAAACCATTATTTTTCAATCGAATTCACTTTAAATTTACACGATCATGTAGTATTCAAGCATTTTTAGTTGAAAATTGAATGTATGTTCATTGGAGTTTACATGATGCTGTAACAACGCACGAATTTGATTTATTTTTACAGTAGACTTCAGACTACACTACATTGAAACTTAAATATTTTTTTCGGTGTAGGCTTGGGTGCCATAGGGCATAACAGAGCCGAAATCCTTTCTTTTGTTCTTTACATTTTAGAATTTGTAGTTACCTACCTAAAACTATGTTAGTTTGGGGAACAGAAGTACTCGTGGTTGATTTGAGATTAGAAACTACATTCATACAATAGGAAAGGAAAGGATTTTTTTGGGGTTTCTGACGTAGTAATAAAAAGTTAGATTTGTTTTCTTCAAATCTTATTTACTTTGTTTTGGTTTTCTAAAGAAATTCAAAGGTTGAGAGTCCCGTGAAGGAAAATTTTGGTTTCAGATAGGGCAATTAGTTTTAGATTTGTTGTATTAAATATAGATTAGATGAAGCCCTCTCTCTCGTTTGAAATTTGCATACATTGAGATTCTTGAATCTCTTGGTCAATTTATTGACTAATTGCAGACATAATTCACGCGATTTTTTAAAAAATGTCAATCATATTGAAAATAATATTTTCTTTATAAACAACTGAAAAACTGAATTATGCTGAAGTACTAGCATAAGCATAAATGACCGTACAATTCGTAGTTGTTACTCCGTGATTGACCAGAACAATCGAAGTTGCACAGAGATTTTATGAATGGGGCTTACCATTCTCAATGTGCATAAGTTTTAAAAGTCAGTAACGCCGCCGGCCACGTCTTTACGGTCATCGGGGAAGGGAAGGAATGTTAGTTCGACAACCGTTGTTACTAGAGATCGAAGAATCTTCTGCATATCCACAGTTGTCATGGAGAGAATATTGGGTTAGTGGGATAAGGTAAAGATCTGGGAGTCACCCTTAGTTGGTGATGCGATCCATGATATATTCACGCCTAACTGGAATCGCGATATTATTCAACAAACGTATTGTACGCCGAACAAGTGTTCATCGCTCGCCCTCGCAAGAGCAAGCGATAATGACCTCAAAAAGACAAACATTTTAATTTAGGAGCCTTCAAATTTGACTCAGCATCGGCTACGTCACTGGGATTAAGTTCTGTCGTCGTATTTAAAAAAATCGTGCCTCTTCTCTTCATAATGTTTGAGAAGTAATTTACAATTTTAAAGGGTTTTTAGCAAAACAAGGCTTCCTTGTATGGGATTTGAAAAGAAACCTTGATGCTTATATTGAAGTTAAAGATCTCCTGTTCAAATCCAGCAAAATCGGAAACATTGCTTACTCACTTGAATGGTGGGTGAATGGTAGGAGCTGCTTTAATTTGTTACTCAAAAAAACTTTCTAAATAAACAAACTGATTGCTCATGCTTTCGTAATAGAAATTTCCTTGACTTCCTTGGACATAGAGTATCATCTTACCTGCCACACGATATTCGAATACGAAATTGGCAACATTGGTGAAGAAAGCTCCCAGTTAATACTGTGGAAGTGCTCATAAGAACAATAAGCCGAGAAGTATGATTTCTCCCAGTGAGGACGTAATGCCAAGAAGAAGAAGCAGATCCTTCTTTTTGTTCGTGGTTGCAACCTTAACCAAAGAAGAGCCCTGCTAAAAGATTTTTTTTCTTAGGACGGTGTCCAAAAAGGATTATCGTCGCTTACGATTTTTTTAATTCCGTTATTGAGCCCTAACAAGGAAAATAAATAATCAAAAGATACAAAACATAGCACTGAAAAGTAATGTTCTTTTCTTTTATTGATACTGAATTGACACAGTACGTGCGATGCAAACTGAGGTTTATGAATAGTTAAACCGATAGGGAAAGATCAATAATAAACGTTTGGAACAAACATTTTAAATCACTTAAGATATTAAACATGTAAAACGAAGATTAAATTCAAAATGCCTAAGTAATTTCTGATGTCAACACGTTTATCTGAATCAATGAGACATCGGTTCCGATACATGAAGATCTTATTGAGGTTTACAATTTGAAACATCCTTTCACCACGCAATTTAGAACAAACGCGGATGGATCATTCTCACTTAATGCATGATATCTGATTCAAACATGTCGAACTAAAACTGGAATGTGTAATATACTCCGATTGTCATCGCGTATTGTCGAAATAATCGCGATGAGTCAAAATTCCGGGTGGCGCCATCTCCACCACGGGTTCCACGTCACGGATCATCTCGCGCATCAGCAACCAGCCATCATCAACAGATTAATCGAAGATTCTTGTTTTCGTATGTTTGCCGTCAAACAAAGCCCCTTTCGTTTGGCGAAGCATCAGAAGCAGCTGGTCCTGCTTCTGAGGAGGTGTTGATGATACACATTTTGGGGGGAAGCTATTTTCGAGAAAAATTTCCATCACCAGGTTTGTTTCTTTTCCTGCATCGTCAACCGCTTTTTGTGTGTGTATGGGGGAAGTGACAAGAGACTGAGGAAAGCTTCTTTTATCGCCAAAACAGGTTTCCGTTTTGGCCGCTTTGGGTATGGGAGGCAGGCTCGCGAAGTCAACCTCTTAAGAAGAATTTTTATTATTATTGCTTTCCTCGGAGATGGTGGTGTGGCGACCGATTGTGGTAGGTACCGTGAGATTGGGTAAAATAGATCAAAATGTCTCAAGATTTTATTTCTTACAAATGCAGCATTGGTAGTTTGTAAAGTTGCATGCGTTATAAATGTTAATTTCTTTGTACCAATGCTGATTTGGCCAAACCATACATGATTCGTGTGGTTTAGGAAGATATTCACAAACTTTTTAGTTTTAACCCTTTTAGGACGAATGGGTCATATTGGCCCAGCTTCAATTTTCGGCAGTATAAAATCAAAGACGATAAATAAGAGCACACTTTCTTAGGTAAAGTTATTGGATAGCTGGAAAGCACAGATATTCAGAACATCAGATATTCAAACATCAATATTTTTTGTCTTAGAGCTGGAACTTGGAGTGGATGGATATCTTACTTAAATAAATTACCAAAAATCATTTTTGGTTGAAAATTTGTGTACTTGAGTTTATTAAGTTGCAACTTAAAAGTTCCTGCCTTTGCATGTTGTTTTTTTTTAAATTGCGAACTTTATATCAACAGTTAACAAGGATCAATTTCACCCGAAATTACGGTATTATGATGGTCATCCGAAAAAAGTTGCGTTTTGGTTCAATGGTGTGCAGCAACCTGGACTGGCCAGGCTTTCTTCTTTAGGCTGACTGAGGAATGGCTGGATCGGCTGGACAGGGGAGGTCCCGATCAAAAGAGAAGCTCCCAAGCCTGTGCCACACAATTCAGGAGGCGCATTCTGGCATGTCTTCACACGAAGACTTTGGGGTGGCTGCGGCGGAGATTCAGTTGAGGGGGAGGGATTGTGAGCTTGGAGGGCAGCTTATGTGGTGATGTTGGTTTTTCGAGCCTGATGAAGGAATCAAAAAGTTGTTTTTATGGGTTTTTATCATCAGACTGGATCTTCTTCCTGGCTTAGGTTTATGGTTGCGTCTTGTTTGGATTTGTTTTGGCTCAAACGTTGGTCGGATTGAAAGACTTTGAAAAGGTCAACCAGTGCATCTGAAACAAGAGCATTACAATAAGATCACAAGTTTTAGGTTTGGAATTTCATTCACTAATACAAATCGCACTATTCTTTCTCAGTAAATCTAATAGTATTATTCTTTATTTTTCAGGTAAATTGGACCAGCGATCGAACAAGTTACACACAACAAGTTAGTTATTTGAAAATTTATCTTTCATATCACAAATAATAATTTATCAATTACTAATGTATGGCAATTACATGGAAGATAATGTTATTTTTTAAAGTCTTAAAGAGCCATAAACGCACAAGATCAAGAACGAGCTCATTTCTGATCATTTATTATATTTATTATTTATTTATCATGCCAAACACTGTTGAATTTTTTTTCTATGGCTAGAAGATTCTTTATACATGGAATACCAATATCGCACTTACTATCAGGTATCAGGTATCAGAAGGCCGGCTCCAAAGGCACGTTCCCCACCAGTTGGGAGATTTGTGCCATCGCCATATTTGAGCCTATTTCATCATCTACCCGATGGGAGAGGAAAGGGAAGGGAAAGATGGGAGGAAATAGGAGTGGGGTCTCTTGAAGAGGGAAGATCGCATAAGCGAAATGAGAGCATGTAGCTCCATACCACAATGGGTTCGAACAGCGCCCTAAAAAGGGCACTGCAAAACGCATGAGCGTAAAGAGAGCCTATAGCTCATTACCACAGCGGGTTAAGAATAACAGGATGTCCTGAAGATTCAGGCTTCTGTATTCAGTTTCACTTAATAAGTGTTTACCAAGTAATTGGAATCGCATTTGCGCAAAAACTGGACAGTTACATATCAGGTGATACGAAGTTCCATAATCGGAGTCACAACTATCACACACAAATGAGTCAGCACGCTGAATATTTGCCATGTGATAGTTGAGTCGGCAGTGGCCTGTCAACGCTCTGACCAAGAGACTGCAATTCTGCTTTGACAGATTTGTTAAATACTTCGCCACCTTTGGAGATGGCTCAGTAATATACAATTTTGTTTGACGACACGACTCCAAACTATTCCAATATTGCTTGTGCTGAGTTGCCGCCCAAGAGTTTATCTGAAGCTTCACCCAGCACTTCGAAATTGGAATAGCCGGCTCAGGGCCAATGAAGTCATGCGATGCTCCATCGCGAGCTAGCTCATCAGCCAATTCATTTCCAGCGATGGAAGAATGGCCAGGTACCCATACAAGGTTTACAGAGTTGACTGAATTCAGTTCCTCAATTTGAGTTCGACATGCGATAACAAGCTTCGACCTTGAGTTGGCCGAAGCAAGAGCTTTTATAGCAGCCTGACTATCTGAACAGAAGTATATGACTTTACCCATTACGCGCTGTTGAAGTGCTGATTGCACTCCACACATAAGAGCAAATATTTCCGCCTGAAAAACGGTGCAGTTTCTACCAAGTGAGTAAAACTGATTCAGCCTTAGCTCACGAGAATATACTCCTGCACCAGCTCTACCTTCAAGAAGGGAGCCATCAGTGTAACATACTATATTGTTTGATATACTTCTTTCCAAATAGCCAGACGTCCACTCTTCCCGTGAAGGGAATTGTGTGATAAATGTCCTGTAAGGAAAGTTACAAGCAATTGTGAGATCACTTGGAGCAAGGACAATTTTGTCCCAATTCACCAAAAGTGGAAACAACGAAGTGTGTGTAGATCTACGATTCACTGGATTTTTCTCCAGTAGATCCAGTACCCATAAACGGTAAGAGCAAGAAAGTGCTTCTTGTTTAAGATATATGTGTAGTGGCGCAACGTCGAAAAGGGCCTCGAGCGCTGCTGTGGGAGTTGTAGAGAACGCACCAGACATCGCCATCAAGCACATCCTTTGGAGATGACCCAATTTTGACTGGATTATTCTCACTTCACCCTTTTGCCACCACACAAGACATCCATATGCCAATATTGGTCGAACAACTGTTGTGTAAATCCATTTGATATATTTGGGTTTGAGGCCCCAAGTTTTACCAAAGGTTCGCCGGCATTGACCGAAGGCCATGCAAGCTTTTTTGACTCTGAAATCAATGTGAGGTGTCCATGAAAGTTTGGAATCTAGAATGACTCCGACATACTTTACTTGATCAGTCACATTAATCTCAGTGCCAAAAAGACGTAAAGGTCGAATTCCATCGCGGTTTCGTCTTTCCGTAAAAAGAACAATAGATGTTTTATTCGGGTTAACCGAAAGGCCATATTGGCGACACCAACTCTCGACTACCTGAAGAGCACTTTGCATCAGGTTGAATAGGGTGCTTATGCACATACCAACTATCAGAGCTAGATAGTCGTCGGCAAATCCATAAGTTGGAAAACCGCAATTATTGAGTTGCCTCAATAGCGTATCTGCTACGAGATTCCACAAAAGTGGTGACAAGACTCCCCCTTGGGGGCATCCGCAAACACTCAATTTTCGAATCGCTGCTTGACGCAATGTCGAGAAGAGATGTCGGTTTTTGAGCATTTGATGAATCCAATTGGTAATCATTGTAGGTAGCCCATGGTTTCGTGCGGCTTCCAATATGGCATCGAAAGACACGTTATCAAAGGCACCCTCAATATCCAAGAAAACACCCAAGCACGATTGCTTCTGAGCGAATGCTTTCTCGATATCGTATACAACTTTGTGTAAAAGAGTCACAGTGGACTTTCCAGATTGGTAAGCATGTTGATTCACATGAAGAGGCATGTTTGCCAAATAAACATCACGGATGTGATGATCGATAATCCGTTCCAGACATTTCAGAAGAAAAGAGGTCAGACTGATTGGTCTAAAACTCTTCGCTTCCTCATACGACGCACGTCCTCCTTTTGGGATAAACTTTACAGTAATATCACGCCAGGATTTGGGAATGTACCCGGTAGCAAAACTGCTTACAAGTAGCTTTTTCAAAACATGTTTGATAAACTCAAATCCCTTTTGGAGCAGAACAGGATAAATCCCATCCGCTCCTGGAGATTTGAAAGGAGCAAAACTATTAAGTGCCCATTGAATCGATTCAGTAGTTACAATACTGCGAGCCGAGGCCAGAGACTCGTAACTACATGAAAAGACATTTGGTTCATCCGTAGATGCTATGTCCACACATCCGGGGAAGTGTGTATTGAATAAACATTCTAAAACTTCTTCATCGGAAGAAGTAAAGTCACCATTAGGTAAGCGAATTTCGTTCACTTGGAAATCCTTAGATTTTGCAAGAATTTTGTTCAACCGACTGACTTCACTCAAACTGGAAACATTTGTACAAAGGTTTTTCCAGCCGGATCGTTCAGCAGAACGAAGAGCCTTCTTGTAAGCCTTGCGAGCTGACTTGAACGACTCTGATCCAGCTGAACGGCGTCTGTTCCAACTCCTTCTACATTGTTTCCTGAGTCTAGTCAGATCGGAATTCCACCATGGGGTCCCTCTTGTAGTCTTTACAGACCGCAGAGGACATGCTTCTTCAAAAGCTTCCATAATGTAGGATGTTGTAGTATCAACGGCATCATCCAGATCACTTGGATTTTCAATGGACGGAGAATATCCATGAAATTTGGTCGCAACCAATTCAATGTAGAGTTCCCAGTTTGTTGACCGGGGATTCCTAAAACGCAAAGTCTGCGCAGTTACATTTGAATGTTCAAAGAAGATGTAGCGATGATCAGATAATGATTCCTCATCTGATACATGCCAATTCGTCAACTCGTGACTGATTCTATTCGAGCAGAGCGTTATGTCTAACACTTCTTCTCTATTAGAAACCATGAAGGTTGGGCGATTGCCTATGTTAAGTAATCCAAGGTCTGTACTACTTAAGTATTCCATCAGACTGGAGCCTCTCAAATTGATATCCGAGCTGCCCCAGATGATGTGATGAGCATTGGCATCACTGCCCACAATCAGCGGAAGGCCTTTTGTTACGCAGTGTACGACAACTCGTTTGAAGTCATCCGTTGGGGATGGTTCATCATGTGGTAAATATACCGAACAATAGACGTATTTCCTGTTGAGGTCATCAACAGAAACATCGATTGTGACAGCACATACATCTCTGGTAGTTAACTCAGAAATGAGTGTAGCAACGATTGCTTTATTAACGAGCACGCATGCGCGGGGCATGGAGCGCGAGTTTGCCATTTCAAGCTTGCTAAAAGTAGCAAAAACTGGGTCCACAAGGTTACCTAGATAGAAGTTCCCTCTACGAAAGTAGGGTTCTTGAACTAGCGCCACTTGGGCTGCACCATTTTGCATGAGTCTGCAAAGATTGATCGTTGCTGTTCTTTTATGCTGAAGATTGATCTGAGCTAACCTAACCGTAGCCACTACCCAAACTAGGCAGGATTAAGCTTTTTGCAATCTCAGCACGAAAAAGACCAGCAACGAAAAAACCAGATCGGTATCTATTTAAAGTCGCCAAAGGCGAAAGAGCACAGAATACACTGTGTAAAACGCATAATGCGAATCCATATAGGTGATAATTTAAATTAAATGTCAACATATTCATAATCCCACCCTTATTAAGCCTCAAGATAGAGACTGAAGAAGGGCAGCCGATTATCTCGGAGAAACACAAGGTCACCTGCACCATTGCTCCGGGTAGCACAGGAAGGACTCAATACTGTGGAGGGCGCCCTGGTACCCCACAGGCTCCGTTTGCGGTTAGGTTTTATTTAGACCCCCCTAACCATTCATTCTTAGGCACGGTACGCATCACACCATAAATTAGGGGTCACCTGTGAGGTGGACTTTTACCACCGGAACAGGCAGTCCGTAGTGTTAATTCTTAGCCAGTTGAAACAACCGCTACCGACACTACGCGGCTATCTAGGCTGCTCGGGAAAAGGAGGTTAATATTGATGATTAACTCCTGACGTGCCCAAGCAGCCTCAAACACTGTTGAATTTTTTTTCTATGGCTAGAAGATTCTTTATACATGGAATACCAATATCGCACTTACTATGAGTAAGCCATCAAGCAGACATTCCATTGCCTAAATACTTGTTTTGAGGTCGGAAATATTCAGTAGAATGAACCTACTATAAATGTGTCAACTATTTCCTATCTAGCCACAAAGAAGTGCGGTAATCAATGGATCACGTAAAAGAAATATCAACTCCCTCGCCATTCTTTACCATGCCGAGCTTACATCACCCATTGAGCAGATGCGCGAAAAAAAGTGTGTCGTGATTTATGGCTCCCAATCAACGCATAAACAGGTATACGTTCCCGGAATCATTTTCGATGAGCCGGGCCTATCTCCGCATGAAATATGGAGGAGAAAGTGCCGATGACCAATTATGCTTCCACCCCTTTGCGGATATGCTTCATGATCGGACAACCAACGATGGGTTTGGCAGAAATTCCAGAATCAAAGCTGGGCCACCATTTCCGGGTTCACACTTTCCACTGAAGTTCTGTGAGGAAGCAACTCCCAAAACCCGATAAGGCACCCGGACGAGGCGAGGAGGTGTGAAGAACTCAATCATTGGCCATTTAACGCCAGACGAGAATCTCGCTTCTCTAGGTTATGGTTACTTACCGTAAGGTTCTGGGGCGAGTGCCCGAACCGGTACGGCCAATTATTGGCTGTCTCTGTCTACACCTGGCAGCACCGATCAAAACAATCCACGATCCACGATCGAGGGAACGGGCAGTCGGCCTGATCTAACTGGCTAACGGAGCTAGCTGGCAAGTTTCTTTTTGGGTTGCGAGCGCGAGCACAATCGCACATTGCTGTTTCGAGAGGAGCCGCTGAGAACGAGATACGCTGTGCATTGGATCAGACGGAGCGGTGCACGCACAGTGGCGCATTGCCGGACAAAATCTCAGAAATTTAAGTTCTTTGAATTGCCCAGATAGCCGTAGCGGTAAACGCGCAGCTATTCAGCAAGACCAAGCTGAGGGTCGTGGGTTCGAATCCCACCGGTCGAGGATCTTTTCGGGTTGGAAATTTTCTCGAATTCCCAGGGCATAAATTATCTTCGTACCTGTCACACGATATACACATGCAAAAATGGTCATTGGCACAGTAAGCTCTCAGTTAATAACTGTGGAAGTGCTCATAAGAACACTAAGCTGAGAAGCAGGCTCTGTCCCAGTGGGGACGTAACGCCAGAAAAGAAGCAGCAAAATTTGATTATTTTTTAATCTCTTTATTATTATGTACACAGAAAAAAAATCCGTTCTCGCAACCGTGAACAGCTGTCATGAACACGAGGACAAGCAGAAATGCACAGTTTCAGAGAATAAAATGGAGCAATTGTAAAACGTTGTTGTGAATTTTCATTGAAACCGATAATTTGAAATGATTTACCGTTTTGACTCATATTCTGAACACTTAAGGTCAACGATGACTTCGAATGCATCTACTGAGCATAAGTTAGCTGATATTTGTGAAAATATTAATTCCATCGCAAAGGGTGTAGAGTTACATATTTCTCAGGAGCACATAAATGTACTGAAGAGCCTCCAACCAAATCGTCTCCTAGCTCATCGGAATCCTAGTGTGCTGCGCTAGACGGAGGCTCACGAAAATTCTAAAAGCGCGCGCTAGGTGACGTGCTCTCGGGGAGACTCGTCTCAAGCGCTGCTCGGCGCTACGGCTCGCCAACGGTTTCCAAGTTGTGAAACAACTGCTTAGTAACGAAGAGCCTCTACAACTGTTTTCGACTCATTATTTATTTATTTATTTATTTACATACACCGTCTTCGTTTACAACGCACAGACTGAAAAATTATATACTAACATTAATCTAAAGCTCTCTTAATCTATTACTAAAAACAGTTTTAGACAAATTAAAATCAAATAACTCTGCAACATCATTCAATGAACGAAGACACACATAAAATGGATTGTTACTACCATGGTTGGTTCTGTTGTACGGAATGACCAAAAACGGTGAGTAACGAAATCGCCGAGGAGGAACGTTTATAGGAATCATTTCCAGTAGCTCGGGACAGTCGATATTTCCGGTCAGCAGGTCGAAAATCAGCATCCTTTGTTGATGCGTGCGCCTTGTGGATAGCGCTTCCAGCTTGATTAGTTGGCACCGGTCTGAATAGTGAGGTAGATTTACTGGATCCCTCCAAGGAAGATCCCGCAGTGCAAAACGCAAGAACTTTTTCTGTACTCGCTCGATCGTAAGTATGTGCGTAACATATTGTGGACACCAGACTGGAGCAGCGTATTCGAGAATGCTTCGCACCATTGAGCAAAACAGGGTTTTCAAAGCATAAATGTCGGTAAAGCTGTTGGCATGGCGCCGAATGAACCCGAGTGTTGAGAAGGCTTTTGCCGTTATAATGCCTATATGCTCAGTGAAACGTAGCTTGGAATCTATTGTCACGCCCAAATCGCAAATTGAATGCACTCGATCTACAGCTGTTGCACCCATTGTGTAGTTATGCTGAAATAAATTCTCGCGTCTACAGAATGAAATGATTTTGCATTTCTTACTGTTCACGTTCATGCCGTTGTTATCGCACCATATTAGCACGTTGTTGATGTCCTCCTGTAAGGCTTCGCAGTCTGCTTCGGAGAGAATGACACGAAATAATTTAAGATCATCCGCAAAAGAGAGTTTGGATGACGAAATCAAGTTGCCCAAGTCGTTCACGAAGATGTTGAATAGTAGTGGTCCTAACACACTGCCTTGAGGAACTCCAGATGTTATAGCGAAGGTCCGCGAGCGTACGTTGTTGACAACCACAAAAGCTTCACGATCCGTGAGATAGGAAAAAATCCATTGCGCAATCCAGGCTGGAAATCCGATGTATTTCATTTTTTCGACTATTAGAACGTGCGGAACGGTGTCGAAAGCCTTAGCAAAATCGATATAGATGGAGTCTACCTGCCGTCTTGCTGCCAGTTCCGTAGACAATCTGGTAGTGTAGCACATCAGATTCGAGGTTGTAGACCGGTGCTTCATGAAACCGTGCTGAGTGTCAGTTATGGAAGGTCGTGCTACATTGTACAAAACGTTATATATCATTTTTTCTAAAACTTTGCTGAGACAACAAAGTATGGAAATGCCTCTGTAGTTGCTTACATTGCTACATGTTCCTGATTTGAAAATCGGAACGATGCGAGCCGTTTTCCACACAGACGGAAAGGCTCTCTCACGAATGGTACAGTTGAAGATTTTAGTACCGTTTTGATTCATATTACGGACACTTAAGGCCTCAGTGGAGTGTTACTCATCGAAACGCATATAAAATAAATCAGTTTGTAGGATTCCTCCGCTTCATCGAGCCTTGAAAACCCTTAGCTTTCGAAAAGTGGGTGAAGATTTTGATTCTGCAAATAAAAATGTGTGGACTTCCCATGATTCTTATTTCGGACGCTTCATTACTTTTGCCTTGATTTCCGGACACTTTGATTCCAATTCCGGACAGCTCATGAAAATCATAAATAGAGAATTCAAATGATCGATTGAAATCGACAAACCACTAAACATACGTCTAAGGCAGTTGGGCATTGTAAATTTTCATGGATATTTATGAAAAATGCTTATTAAAATAAGCTTCGAAAATGCAAACTTTTGAACGGCAAAAGTTGAAACATTTCGTGTGAAATGTTTCCCATACAAAGAAGAGTGTCCGGAATTGAAAGCTGTCCGTAATATGAATCAAAACGGTAATCGGTTTGGCTAGAGATGCAGCGCAGTTCTTCAGAAGAAGAGGCGGAATGCCATCCGTGCCCGCACTCTTGTCGGGGTCAAGCTCACCTAGTGCCTCGCGTGTTTCATCAGGTACGAATTCGGTAGCTGTTAAGGTGATGTCGCAAACGTCAACGTGTGCGAAGGAGTTGTGACGTTGTACTGGCGCTACCTTAGGGGTCGTCCATAAATGACGTAGCTTTTAAGGGGGAAGGGGGGGCTTCGCGAATTTGTGACGATGTGTGACGAGGGGGAGGGAGGGGTCCTAGCTAGTGGACGTAGCATTTTGAATCACGTCGGTAAATTTAGAGGCGCTAAAAAAATAATATACGATTATTATTTATCAAACTCCTTTTTTCTTTGTTTGACTTATAAAGTTGGGTTATAAAATGATAATTCAGCTTCAAAACATTCATATGACAAGATTCGAAAAAATCTAAGAAAATTTAGATTTTCTGTAGTACAATCAAATAGATATTTTTAATGCTTTAAATAATTATGTGAACATTATATGCATGTCTTAAAAAATTAATTTATTAATAAACAAATTAAAAGATGAATAAGTTAATTAAAAATCAATGCTCTAACAACTTGGATTGTTTTAGCTTTATTCATATTTTCTGTAAAAGCTTATTTCTTTAAAAAAAACAATTTGTTCGGTTTGGCAAACATTACACTAAACAAGATATTTATTCCGTGAATTATGCTCTCAATGTTTCAGAAGATTTCCACCCAATCAACTCATCGATTTTTTTTTAAATAACAATGTTCTTGATGGAATAGTCTGAATACAACTTGGTGGAAAAGCCTGGACAACAGATTCGAGTGTTATCGAAAATGTTATATCATTCAATATGAAGAAAGGTTATTTTTAGTATTCAATTGGTTTGTTATAGGTCATGTAAGATTATTTCAGTATGGGGAACGATAATGAAGTTAAGCTGAAATATTAATAGAGATAAATAATTTTTATAATACTCGCTAAGATTTTCTGAACCTTCCAAATATTACAAGTGTAATCTTTTCTACATCTGGCACCTAATTGCCAAATGGATTTCAATTTGGATAATAATGACGAATATCCATTTCAAATTAAGCTATATTACTGATTATTTTCATTGAAATCTATTTCCTAAAAACGAATAATCAAAAAACAATTCTCTAATATAACGAAATTTTGTTTCAACAAATTATAAAATCTATTGTACCCTAACTCGTTACTGTTAGCTTCATCAATCCAATCAGAGATTTATCCATTTTTCTATATTTTCAGCTGTAAACTTGTTTTTATTGTAATAACAGCAAAATTAATACAATGTAGCCAACAACTTAAACAGGGAAAAGTTTATTCAAAACTGTTTTCCAAATTACTTTTGAGCACTACTGCAAATCAAACTTTTATTTGTTAGATAATCCTTACGTTTCAGTCAGTAACTAATATCAAACTTTTTATTGAACTTCTGAATTCCTTTTTTTTTTCTAACCCAATTGCTAAGGAAAACAAATAAAAATAAATATAGGGGGGGGGGGGGGGGTGCTTGATATGCTACGTATTTTTCAAGGGGGGTATCAGCATTTGTGACGAAATGCTACGAGGGGGGAGGGGGGTGTAAAAATCAGTGAAAAAATGCTACGTCATTTATGGATGGCCCCTTATTGTATACGCTTTCAAAAAATGTAGCAAAGAGATTAGCTGCTTCTAAGTTGGAATGAGCAAAAACACCGTTGTAGTTGACGGTTGACGGAATTCCATTGCAAGTTTTTTGGTGGTTGACGAAATTCCAAAAACGTCTAGGATCTTCATTAACGTTTGCCTGAATCCTCGAAATATAATTGCAGTATGTAGATGAAAGGAGAACTTTGTACGATGTTTCCATTTCACGAAGCGTGCTTCTGTCGTTCTCGGATCTTGTACGGAAAAAATGCTTCCTTGATTTTCTAAGGCTGTTGCGAAGGTTACGGAGTTCGAGAGTCCACCACGGTTTGTTAAAAGACGAGCTTGACCTTCTTAAACGTTTTGGTACATGATCGTTGATAACGGCGTTGAGTCGGTCGTAAAACAACGGTAAAATTTCCTCCAATGGTCTGTTGTCGAATTCGGAGTCCCAGTCGATGTCTGCTAGAACGTTGTTTAATTGCCGATAGTCGCAGGCATGAAAATCGAATGCCCAATCTTCTTGAGCGGGCATGGCTGGATTAGCCTCCAACTCTTCAAGGAGTAAGATGTATGGAACATGGTGATTGTCCAACCGCAAAAGGGCAGAAGGAGGAAGAATCATATCTACATGCTCTGGAAGATTTACAAAGACGAGATCGAGAAGTTTTCGATTCGTGTTTAAGAATCTGTTGACTTGACGCAATCCCATGGCGAACAACGATTCAACCAAATTTCGCTCATGTTCAGTGGACATATTCGAGGGAATGTAACCGTTCGTATCGCTATCAAGTTGCCAATGCAAATTGGGAAGATTGAAGTCCCCAATCGACATAACAACATCGAACACTGAAGCAAGATCTGTAACAAACTGCATGGCATTTGCATGAGCAGAGTAAACGTCGGGACTGCAGTTTGGCGGAATATAGATTGCTGTTATATAGAGAAACCTCTCACGCAATTTTATACGTACGGCGATTTGCTCAAGGTTCTCACAATTTGGTATATGAATGGTGTCACAGGGCAGATTATTTTTGACTGCGATGAGCACACCACCACCGCGTGAATGGCGACTATTTAACTCGTTGCGGTCGCATCGGAAAATCGTGTTATGCAGGTGTCTGGATGACCTACGTGTTCCAAGAGATCGCCTACGCGATCCAAGAGTTACAATTTCGATCCTCGTTGAAAACTTTTGTAATCACTTCAATTATTGCGCTGAATTTTAAACAGCACATGTGACGGAGCGCATGAACAAATTTAGGCTTATTGGGAAAGTTATTGCCTATAGTATTTTATTATTTATCCAAAAATTACCCTTCTTTCAAATATCATTTCTTCTTTCGCTATTGAAACAAATTTTTGCACTGAAGATTTTTATATATTTAGCACAAATTTACCCTTCTTTTAATTGTTCTTTTTTTTCAAAAATGATGTAACCATAATTAAAGGTATGAAAACTGTTAATATAAAATTTCAATAAATTTCTCCTTCTGTTATGCATAGGCTGTTCTTTGGAGCTATATTTTTTAAGTTTTTTTTTGCTTCCAACTGACAAAAGGGCGGAAATCGATAACATTGATCTGCTCAAATTATCAGCGAAAAGAGAAATCGATTACTGCAGTTACTTCGATGGGTTGTGCTACTTTTCCCCGAATATGGGTTCTCCTAATGACGTTTCCCCAAACGCCGGTTCCCCGAAAGCCAGTTCCCTGAATATCCCGTTTCCCCGACTAGCCCACTTCCCCGAAAAGTTTTTAGCACTCATAATTGTCGTAACTTCATACATTCCAGGGTGGTGAACGAACTGACCATATAATATGCACCCTTCTTTATTTAATTGGTGGTTCTTTCGAGTTTCACCGTCCTTAACATTTTTGCCAACATGTGTATAGCAGAGAATGACAGAATTCTCCCTTTTTTTGATTGTTTTCGGGGAAACCAGTCATCGGGGAAATGGCATTCGGGAAAAAGTAGCACAATTACTTTCATGATACTGCACGCACTCTTTTACGTTTTTTCGTTTCATTTATGCAACAATAATTTTTGGCATCCATCATAAATGTTGCCTTTTTTTAAAAATAGGCTGTTCTTTATATTTATTTTGTTATATATTTTTATTTAGTAAAGCTAAACGTTAACCATTTTATAATTTGCTGTTTTATCAATTCTTGCCAGATGTGTTGTTAGAATTATAATTACTTTAGAACCTGCCAATATTCAACATATACTTTTTTGGTGCAAACGCGTGATCTCCTTCCAAGATATGCTGGAAAAAATATTATTTCAATCACTAATTTTCCCTCCTTTCGATTATAGACGGTGTGTTTGATGCACATTTCTAAAATAAGAATTTATTAAAAAGTTTTGCCACAATTATTTTCTTTTAAAAATGTGTTGTTCATTTGAGCTATGCTATGAAAAGATTTTTTTTTTCGTTAGAGCCTTAATCATTTTGATTGAAAAATAATCTCGTATATAAGCTATTTTTGCATTAAGTCGCAGTGATAGACCTTTGGATTAGAGCTTTTGATATTTTGCACAAAAATCTTTTATCCAGTAATTTTCATCGAGTGTTACGTCCAAACTGGGACAGAGCTTGATCTGCAGTGAAATATTCTATGAGCGTTCCCTTGATGAATAACTGCGAACTTTCTTTGCCAATTTACTGTTTTCAAATATGTATATCGCAACAAGCTCAAAGATACTCTATGTTCTGAGATGTATTGACCCGTCACGATTTTTATTTAGTAATGCTCTCTAATGTCACAACAATTTTTGAAATTATTAGCTTGGAAAATCTCTGAACGAACACCACGCTTGTTTAGAACCCACCAAATTTTTTGCTATGGGCTCGTTGGTGTTGATCACGGTAAAAGCTTAAAAAATGCCGATATTTATTTTAAGACAATCATTATGCCAAACGGCCATTATGCCAAATGACCATTATGCCAAACGGCAATTATGCCAAATGACTTTATGCCAAACGGCTTTATGCCAAACGACTTTATGCCAAACGACTTTATGCCAAACGGGGTACAATCGTTAGTAAGTGGATTTCTGACTTTGAAGAATTAGCTAACTCCATTGGTCTAAAGGGGCTGCGTAAAATTTGTGATTGCAAAACGTAAACTCATTGGGATGGCAAAAATGTCATCGAACACTACCAGTAATATAACTAACTGGACAACATTGAAAAAAATTCTGATAGCAGAGTTTGATTACTCCGAAAACTCGACTTTGGTGCACGATAGGTTGCGGAATCGCGAAAGATATGTCGGTGAAAATGCCTTAAATTACAGCAAAAATCCTACATTTTTCTGTAATATACATGACTTTGTAAAAAAATTTGGGAACTAACAGCTGCCAATAATATTTAGCAAACATATATCTAATGAAAACTAAATAGATGAAGTATTCCTATAAATAAATAGATGAAGTAGTCCTATAAATATCAAACTGCAGAAGATATAGTAAATTTTTAGTTATGGTGTAGAAATAATAAATTTGCCATTTTGTGAATTGTAATTCTTCCAACTTACAGAACATGTAAACTTGTCAAACCCAAACATTATAATATTTAAAAATCACAAAACCCATGGATCACTGCGATAAGTTTAAAGTTGTGGTTACGATCGAGTTTTTCCTGTATTATTTACAATTTTGTAAAAATATTGTATTTTTTTGAAAAAATCATCGAAAATGTGCTGTACACTCATATTAATTCATATTAGAAAACTTCAAATCATAAAACTGATTGGTCTTTGAGACAAAAATTATATTACAGCAGAAATCTATTATGTTTCTGTATTATATATGATTATGTGGAAATTTTGTTGTTCCTGGATCAAACAGCCACTAACAATGTTCAGCAATTTGTTTCTCGAGAACATAAGAACGGTTTTAACTAATAAAATTGTTGTCATTGCGATAAATCTCAAAATACAGTAGAAAAACTGCATTTTCCTGAATTATTCACAATTTTGTGAAAATATTGTAGTACTATCAACAGAAAATCAGCATCAGTACAAACTTGATCACCTTCAGGTGAAGAAGAATCGAAGCCAAAATTCAAATTTTCAAGAGTACAAATCTGGAGAACCGAACACCCGTTTGAGCTGAAAAACTTAATAGATTGCTCACCACCAGCTAGTGTTTGGTTCTCTTGATTTGTACTCTTGAAAATTTGAGGTTTGGATTCGATGCATCTTCACCTTAAATCTGAGAATATTTTAAAATCATCAAATGTATGGGTCATCGCGATAAATTTCAAGTTATAGTTGAAAAAGTACTTTTTCTGTATCCTACGCAATTTTGTGAATATATTGGAGTTCTTCAAATGTTTTACAATCAAAATCTCAATGGTGATTGTTTGATTATACCCAAACGATCATCATATCAGCTAAAAATCTATAGGTAATCGCGATAAATTTCAAGTTGTATATAATTACTGCAGATTAGATTTTTTAAGGACTTCTCCGGTGTTTTTAGTACTACAAACCAAACAATAGACCCTACAAAAAATTTAAAGATCTTACATGAATCTAGAAGCCCATAAGTTTCTGTAGGTGCCAACATTTTGTAAATCGGGCATATATAGCTGACATATAGAAGGTTGAATTTAGCGTCCCAATTGATTTTGAGGCTCAGTTCTCGGTGTGTTAACCAGTATAGGCCTGAGTGAAAGCAAAAATGCTAAAATACTCACTGCTCACTGAATACTTATCGGATTCAAATGATTTTTTGCCCGTATACTGGTACACATATCTTATTTCTAGAAGTGGCCAGAGGAATTCGGGAATATTCCTGCAGCCGGAGTCATTCCGGTGGGTCACTGTGTCAAGTTGGGTAAAAAAGTGCTAATGTTTTGGGACATGCTAAGTTATTTTTATTTATTTGCAATGACAATCATTTCAATTTGCATAAATCGATTTTCTGATCGTTAATTTGACCCGGGGACCCAAAAATGGTCATTTGTAGGGTCAGTTAAATGCATGACGCATGGTTATCCAATTCAATTGTTTCCTAAAATGATTACGCTGATGCGTTTTTCTTCAAATTCCATAATAAAATGGCGACCTTATAAGTGATACTGAAAAATGTCTGTGACTTGAAATTGGCCTACCTACAGGGGAAAAGATGCCGACCTGACCCAGTGACCCACCGGTAGAACTCCGTCCACGGGAATATTTCTGAGATCCTTTGGGCACTTTTAGAAACTAGACATGTGTATCAGTATACTGACAAAAAATAGTTGAAATCCGTTGAGTATTTGCTGAGCGGTGAGATTTTTTGTATTATTTTTTTTCACTCATTCCTATACGAGTTAATAAAGATGCTCTCAATGACCGAAGGTGCGAAATAAAGTTTCGAAGGTACGTTGGAGGATTATTTAGAATTTTACATGTTTGAGGACAAATTCTAATCTTTAGATCAGGGTTTCCCAACCGGTGGTCCACGGACCTCTAGGGGGCTCTGGTGACTTCTCGGGGGGTCCGCGAAGCAATCTATCTATCTATCTATCTATCTGTATGAATAAAAATGGAATGATGTTTGTATGTCATGAAATGGCTTGAGAACGTGTCAACGGATTTACCTGATTCATTCACTATTGCATTCGACAGGGGATGCGACGTGTTCGTACATAACAAAAGTTCAGGAAAATAACTCGGAAAAGTCGAAAAATTGGGAGACAACTAATCTGCCATTCTGTATGGGAAGTTGCATGGCATTTTTTTAGCAGCCTACTTGAGGTCAAGACGAAGTTTGGCAAACTAGGGAGCACTAGTTGTAAATGGAGGAATTTTTATATCTCGCTTGTTCTGGGAAACGTCTTTGTTAGTGGGCTACAGATTTTTTATATTTAAAATCCTCAAAAGAATGACTATTTTATCTACACAACCAATTCTTATGTTCAGTATCATAAGGGCGTAGCTGCAATGTCGATTTCTCTTTATCGATTTTCTTTTTAGGTAATTACGTAGCCAGGCGACTGTTTTCGACTGCTTTTTTTACTAGAAGCTACTCACCGTCCTTCTTCATATTGCATCGTACAATATTATGAAAATTTTTAGAACTTCGTGTACAGATTCCAAGAAACAATCGACGAGGAGAAATCGATCACTGCAGATACGTCTGTATGATACTGAACGCGAGAATTTTGAAATACTTGTTATGCCATTATATCTATAGGAGATTACAATCCCAATTTTACCTCACGGGATTCGAATGCTTTTAGTCAATTCAATCAGTAACAGAATGAAATTTCTTGAATATTTTAGGCTTAACTGGTCGGGGTTCTGCCAAACCGCACCAAGCGCCAATTTTTCCAAAAATGAGTTATTTACACAAGAGGATTCAGATTATCATAACCTTTCCACATTACAAATATCGAATAATTAAAATCATCCCTCGTTGTGTAAATTCAAAATTTGTCTCTGGCAGGATATGTAAAACTAAAATTGTAGTCAACCAGAGCGAACCATAAACCTAAGCATGACATTGAAGGTAATTTAGAGTTCTGATTCAAAACGGAATGTTTTTTTTTTTTTTTTAATTCTTCCTAAAACATTGTAAACTGGCCATTCCGGACAACATACAGGTCCAACACCATCGGATTTAAGCATGTAATGTAAGCGAACGGCTATGTAAAATAAACTATTGTTTCGGTGGTGCTGATGTATTTTCATTCAAATTTTGTTCAGCCAAACCGCACCAAGTACAATTTATATGAAAATCGTGTTTTTGTATGAAGAAAAGCTATCAACATGCGCTAAACGCTAGCCTTTGCTTGTTATATAATATGTTGATGGATCTATGCAGAAGCCGTAATGAAATAAC
The DNA here is from genome assembly GCF_002204515.2 of Aedes aegypti. Taxonomy (NCBI): domain Eukaryota; kingdom Metazoa; phylum Arthropoda; class Insecta; order Diptera; family Culicidae; genus Aedes; species Aedes aegypti. The sequence goes on from NC_035109.1 coordinate 279,616,595, forward strand.
AAGACATTTTAATTTTATGTTGTTTAAATAATTTGGTAGCACATGGTGCGCATTAGCTGTTCAGAAAATGACGTTTTCACCATCAAGCCTCATTGATCAGAGTGCGCCTAAGTTGTTTCTAGTTTTTAGCTCTCAATTCAACAGTTCGAAACGACCGAGGGGTAGCACGCCCAATCACCACTCGGGCCCTTCGAGTTCGAATCCCGACTAATATTTTTTTACGTTGCCCCTAACAGACAGTCATAAAAATCAATCAACTTTCAGTTTATGTGACTATTTTTTAACTAAAGATCAGAAGCAGTTTTATAAACAATGCGAATTTCATGCCAGCCGTGGTGAATAATATTTTTCGTGCCTTTCCTGGTATCCATGTCACGTAAAGAATCGTGAACTTGTTCAGCCAAGGTTCTCTTAATGCAAGTAACTTGGTGCACTCTGGCAGAACAAATTCAGGGTTTTATTCGATCATCACATTTTTAACTACATCATTTTTGTCTTTTTTGAATTTTTGAACGCGTGTGGACCTTGATTTAACAAAATTTCTATTAAAATAGGTAATCCACCATAGAAGAGACAGATAGAATACGTTTAGGATGCCTTGTACTAATTTATTATTATTCAAATAGGTCACCAACATTACATTGTAGACCAGTTCTATGGAAAATTACAAATCCTTCTCATTCGTAGCATATGAACATTTGAAACATGCATTTCAATATGCATGGCTATGATTCAAACCATATGTCTTCATTTTTTTTCTTGTATTGCTGGAAATCATGAAACACATTCAGCCATACCAAACTGAAAACCATTTTCTTCCATTTTTGTTCAGCCAGAGTGAACTAAGTGCATTTAAATTTGAAAACAAATCTAATTACATGGAAAATGTATGATGATTTTCTTGAATATTTTATCTTGACTTACTTATTGGAACCTGTTAGTCATTTGTGAGCGGCAACATTTTGAAAAGAGTCTTTCGCGATCTAGTGGCAATCGAGTGAACTTTAAAGTTAAATATCTCAAAATAATGATTTTGGTACTTAGTGCGGTTTAGCAGAACCCCGACCAACTCTTCTAAGACTTTGCCAGCTTCCTGACGATATCTTCGAACAATTTCTCGGAAGTTCCTTGACGAACTATTAAAGGGATCACTGTTTCCACTCCAGTCATTGCAACGGATTGGCGGTATCTTCTCGAATAAATCAGCACGATTTGTGATGAGATTTTCATATTGTTTGTTAATATCTCAATCCGGTTCTATCGATTGCTAGACCCCAATTTTCAGCAGTGGTTTCAGAAACGGCCGATATGGTATATTGATGGCCCAATGACCCACTTCAAATAATTTTCGAGCATTTTCATGAAAAATCATGAATAGACAGATGCCTGTTTTCGAGCGCAAATGAAAATGTCTATGTCATAGATTTCCTGAGGACAAAATAAATAATTCCAGAAACGGCCAATGATCGTTTTCAAATACACTGAAAGTCTTCTCAAAAAGATGTCGCACGATTTATTTTGGTGCGAAAATGCAATTGGCCCCTTTTAAAGGTCTTCCCGGGGTACGTTGGAGAATTTTGGAGGCATATTGGAAGATTTAAAAATTCAGTACTATTTACTGTTGTGGTCCGTCTTAGGTAGGATTGAATTCATGACATAGTTTCAGGGACGCGTCAAAAGTAAACACTTAGTAGTTATTGAAATATCCCAAATGACCATATGCAGGTAGCCCAAGGGAATATGGAATGATTCCGGAAACAGGATTGTTGAGGATTGTCGTCCATGCCATCAAAACTACAATAAAAATTGCTCCTTGTCTGAAAATTTCATCAGGACTGGTTGGGATTTATATGATTCATGATTTTTTCAAGTTGAAAATTTGTGTCCTGGAAGAGCTTGGCCTTTCGAGTGAGTGTGAATCAGTTGTTTTGAACACAAAATCAATTTTGTTTCATTGTTGTTTTTCAATAATGTGGCAATATTAATCTTCACGGAGAACGTTCTCAAAAATTTCAATGCAAAGCCTAAAACATCACTACGTACGTGGTGAACGATCATTGTCATATTCTGTTTATGGTTTGATAAACTGTTGTTGCGGGGTTAAGATTGTTGCAACAATAATATGAGATAACATTGTCTTTGTTGTTTTTTTTTCGAAGCTTCAAGACTTAGATTGTAGTAGGATTGACTATGCTGTGTATTGACCCATAACGCGGGTAGATCACCTTTTCGTGGTGCGTTATAGGGTAAAGATCTACCAGTGAACCTTAGTCCTGATTGCTTGAAACGAAGAGAAAGGATATTATAGTAATCAAAGGAACATTTTTTTTAGTTCTTGTTACATTTTTAAACCTTGTTGAAAGTGACAAGTCTCGGTTTTCCCAGTTGCCGAGAATAATCTTGAGCAAGGATGGAAAAAAATCAGCTCTAACGACAAAGAACACGGTATTTGAATGGTCCAAGAGGGCTGTGGCTCTTGCAGCAACATGATTTCAACACCTCGCCACGCGCGCTAATCATAGATATATCGAACATCCGATAAACTATTTGTCGTAGGACAAAGGGTTTGTCGGATATTGTAACAAGTTGCGATTAATGCGAATCAATTTAAAATTCACGGATAAATTTTCTCACACACCATGCACGATTGACTTTCAAATTAAAATCTATAATCTAGGAGACAAATCGTGGAGTGCAATCAGAAAAATCCTCCAAAACTATGACTTTGATTCGCGAACAATTGATCGTCAGTTTACAGGCCGAGCGATTCATTTTTCGCGGAGCGGAGTTTGTTGTGATGGCTTGGCGACTAAGGATTTATCGTTGTTGCTATGATCGCATGATAAAGAACAACCACGATGCATCATTTGTTTTATCATGATCACTAGATTTCCATACTTGATCTTGAGACAAGGAAAAAAATTGAGTCGAATACAATAATTTATTTTCTAATATTTTATTTATTTAGTTCTCAAGAAGAAGTAAGGACTAGGATTCTGATGTATGGACAATATCGGTGTAATTTCTTGGCTTTATCAAGGGATCTGATTTTGACTGATAAAGGGGCGCGCCTGTGAAGAGTGTACCCACCACATTCTTCAAAGGGTATAAATAACGGAACCTTTCAATTAGAATCCTTTTCTGCGATCAAGTTAGGAATTACAACTGTAAGAAAACCGAATACATTATCACTTCTCAAAGGACACGAGATATACTACAATAGATCAAATATTGGTCGCAGTGGTTTATGTTCCGAACAGAAAAAAAAAATGCTGTGAATTCTATATTTAAGGTCGAATGTTCGGAATATGTGTCATGTTCGGAATTGGAGACAAAATGGTACACGCTTAAAAATCTTCTGGATTTCAAGAAAAGGGAGGACTGTTTATTATTGGGATAGGATGAAGCCTCTTGAAATATTTTTGAATGTCGTAAAGTCATCTAAATTCTATCTATAAAAATATGAAAATATTGTTTTAATTTTTTACTTGAGTTAGATTGAGGTTGATCTACAAATATTCTTAGTCGTGATTTGGGGGGGGGGGGGGCTTGGAGTCATGGCCTTTCGGCTTCCCTGATCACAACGAAATATCTACCATTTTAATCTCAACAGCTCAATCATAGCAAGTATGTATCGATCCTTCAATTTGATAAATGCCCTATAGTTTTCAATACGTTAATGTCTCCAATCGTAAAAGAAAACAATGCACAATAGTTTTGTTTGCCTTTTAGAAAATTTCATATTCATATTTTGCTAGACCGTAGTTTATCTAACATACAGAATTGCATCCTGTATCACAATTGTACTGAAATGTCAATTAAACTACCTTTAGATCACGCAGATATCTGCCAGTATAACTGCGATCCAAGGGGCCATCAGGGTAGCAATGAAAACCAATTTTTACTATAGCTCATCGAGATGGGAAATAACAAGTAAGGAAGAGTTGTTCAGTGTAAAATAAAAATTATAGTTTTGATTTATTTCCATAAAGATACTTTGAGCATCACGAAAAGTTAGTAAATTATTATATTGAACCGACCCTTGAATAAAATTGCGCCACTGTGCAGAGCTTTATCAGCCGAATGGGATCTATATGATGAGTCTCGTGGGGTGATTGGAGTCATGTGAATCGGCTTCGCTGTGGGAATCATCATCGTCACATCAGATGGCGCAACTGGACTCTGGCTGGGCCCCGTGAGATTAAGACAGGCGGGCAGAGAGTTCCAAAGCAGGGGGGACATGTGGTGGATTCCAGCTGTTGTGTGGAACACTTTGTAGAAACAGTCTCCGACCGGGCTGTGATCATTGAAATATTAATTATTTTTTTAACGACTGTTTTATCGGCCGGGTAATGAAGTGGTACTGAACCATGCTGGTTTAATGGGGTTTTAGCGGTAAATGAAAACTTGTGCGAACGCCGATCGAACCGTAATGTAAGCTAGTTGATTGAATTTTCTATGGATTATGAATTTTAGCATCGGACGAGAGATTTCTTGTCCCCAAAGTTAGAGGTTATGGTGTTTAACAATGTTCAGTCATATTTTTCAGTATACTGAATACCAAATTTACCAAAATGCTGAACCCCTTAAATAGTATTGAAGAATTTGGATACAAGATTTACTTGAGAAATCTCCTAAAGATTTTCTCGAAGATTGCATGAAGAACGAGATTTGTGAGGGTTATGTGCGATTTCTTTCAGAAACCAGCGAAACAAATTTCTGGACGAATCCTAAAAATATTTGGAGAAAAACCTGACAGAAATTCCATGTTGATAGTTAATTGGACCATTCTTCATAAATCAACAATGTTTGCATGTTTATGTCGTCTGGCAAGTACGGAGATTCTCTTTGTCATGAGAAGTCGAGAAATATACTGCTACAGCTTTTAAGGCGTTAATTACTACAAAACTCTGTAAATGAAGATCATGCAGTTATAAGCTTGCTCTATGAGTTTTGTATGACATTCCACCATTCATGGGTCACCGAATCTAAATCTCCGCTGCGTCACTTCCCTCACGCATGTGTCTGTTTACAAACGATCATCCCTCGAAACCACAAATTGTCAGTACCGCCACTCAGTTGACGCCAATTAGAGAACCACAAATAGCTTTAGACACCGTGAGCAACAATATAACTTGCGTCATTTTGTTGGCCGAATACCAACCAACAATGTGTGTACCCCTTTTCCGGCTGGTTAAATTCCGTTAATGTTTGGTGGAGACATCGTTTTCCATATGCAAACATCAATAAGGTTAACACACAGCGTGCCTAACTATTACAACCTGCAACGTCCACTTGAATAGTATTCCTTCGCTGAATAACGTCGTTAATAGTCCCACATACAGTACTTGTAAAAAAAAAAGTACACACATGTCGTTTTTAATACAAAATTATCATGTTTTGAGAATCACAAATTCAAGCAAATTGATTGATCTGAAATTTAAACTATATGTCAAACACAACTTCAAGTTTAATCAATGAAATGTAAATGAAATATTATTCAAATATTTAACAAAATACCATTTTGAATAAAAAAACGCAGTGTTTCATATTGAAATATTTCGGAAATGTTGATATTTAGAAGAAGGTGTGTTTGTACAAATTTGTTCACTAAGATGAATAACATGAAAAAACTTGGTTGACCATAATATTTGTCCTTGATTATGTTTTTTTTTTCAAAATATCCAAAAATCAAATTTTTTGTCAAAGTATCAAGTTATTTTTGATAATTTAAAAATTCTTGAATAGAATTTGACGAAATCACCACAGATCTTTTTTGAAATCATGTTATGGAACGCAGATCAAATTTCATATTAATCGATGAGTTAGAAGCAAAAGTACAGATCTCCAAACTTGACCATTTTGTATGGAAACCAGTAATTGTGTACTTTTTTTTGCCAGTACTGTATACGTCGTTTGTCTACTAACGTGATCGTCGTCACTCGAGCGATGAAATCTTGTGACTTGTGAGTCCCCTCGTCGATCGTCGCAAATCAACCCGGTTCACTTTTTGCTTCCATTCTAGCTCGATCGCTTGCTTGGCAGTTCTGTGGTAGTGACTGAATTCTTTCATTATTTGCGCAATTATTGTGCCTAATGAGATAATCACTTCCTCATAAATCTCGCCCCCCTCAAAGGGGTTAGGCGAGGGTAAACCTTTCTGGGAGAATTATCGGTTTGTGTCGGGTTTCCTCTGTGTTCTTTCAAAATTAGCTCATTTGTTGGGGGTTCACTGTTTGAGAATTGGTGCCATTCTCCGCCATGAGTGTATAGTAATAGGCATACAATTTTGTACAATTGTGGTAGGAGAATGAGTTTTACAATCTCGCGCTAGATGACCTCTGCGGAGCAGAACGAAATTGTCTACCGGTAACGGAGTGTAATTACATTCCTTGACTTGGCTAGCGTGGAAATGTTGCCCACTAGAGGTTCAATCACATTCCATATACTTTCATGCCTTTCCCTTCGGCTCGCAAAAGTTCCTCGAAGGAAATCGTGTTGGACATTCTACTCCTGCCCTTGATATTGGGCCAATCGAAGACCAAATTTGGATAGCACCGCACCGGTTCGATCGGTGTGCTTTTCCTTTCCACCATCCATCCACTTAGTCGTCACCTTTCGATCAGCCAGCGGTTCGTATTCGCGAAACAATCGATTTTCCTTGCTTGGAAATATGGACACAAAAGTGGCACAATCAAGCCTTCCTTATGCGTCCCTCCAGACCCCGCATCACCGGATAATTTAGGAACAAAGTGGGAGTGACTGGGCACAAATTAGGCTTCCCCTTTTCCAGCACAGCGCTCGTTTACCGGAGAGACCTACTATCGCCAAATTTGATCCACTTGATTAGGTCGCAGCACAAACCTGTCCGGCTGACATCGCGACATCGATGCCCGTCAGCGGTTTTCAACTGTCCGTCCGGAATCGTGATCGATCTCTCGGATGACATATGTGGGCTATTAGGACAGGTTTCGACTCGAATTGTGGACACCGCCCTATTTTGGTGGGAATGTGATGCGGAAGTCAGAGGGGTTACGGTTGTCATTACTTGATTTATAATTAAGACAACACCGCAATACAATACAATACAATGCAATACAAAACTATATTTTTAACGAATCTTCAACAACTGAACAGTTTGGTACCAGAGTTCTTAGTTTGAGGTTTTTTCTACATATGTGTTGATATTTGTATACTTGGGAATGCTCTCGAGCTTCCAGTGCAGTATTTTCCTGCTGTGAAGCAGGCTCTATCTCAGAAACGACGCAATGCCAGCGAGAAGAAGAAGAAGCCTCCTCTTCCTTCAAAGCTAGTATACTTACAAAAACAAACAGTAGTAGCTTATTCCATTGGAATGTCACATTTAGAAAGCCAAGTTCATTGACTAGTTGATCGTTACAAAGCATCCATCAATGCCAAGTTGTCGAATTCTTCGAAATTAAACGACTTGCGTAAGTCCCCCATTCAAATTAATTCAAATCAAGCATATTAATCAAATTTCATAATCTTTTGTATTGTGAACAAAACGCCAATCGCACTGCTAAGTAGCATGCCGCAGATTGGTGTGTCTTCAACTGTAGCACTAATCAATCAAACTGTTCGATCACCTCAAGTAGCGTCGTCACCCCAGCTCAGAGCGTTCGCCCAAGACATCGCTTGAATTTAAATCAATAATGGCTCAATCATGAATGAATGAATACCAGTACTTTCGCCTTCGAATCAAACCAATTCAATGTGAAAATAAGCACCAAGAGCGGGATGCGAATTAACGCCCCTTGATCGTTCATCGACGAAGCGAATCCAATGTGATGGAAGGTTTGCAACCGCGACCATAATAATCAAATTCCTCCGGACGACGAAGGCTGGGAAGTGCGTAAAATGTGAAACCCAAATCACACAGATCGTCGACGATCGTGTGATGAAAGGTTGTTTTTGTACCGTCCGGCGAATTGGTTGTAAAATAGGTGCAATCACAGATCAGTGAGTGAGTGAAGTGGAGATTCCACTGGAGGTCCAATATTGGGAGGGTTTGAGATTGGCGAATTATGATTTGATGGACTCTATGACATTTGCCTGAATTACATTTCACCGAATAAGCTATTACCCCGAATAACCCGAATGATTGATTACTCCGAATGACCAATCGGCCCGAATTGTCCAAAACCATGTGCCTGGAACGCATAATAGGGTCCTAAAGCCCTTTCCCAATTTTAGTGTCAAACGCATAAGTTTAGTCCAAAAACACATGTTTACTCAATTTTCAAAAGTTTCCGGTGGTTCAAGACAATTTTTTTTTTCTATGTTTTCTAGATTTTGTCACACTCCTTGGCTTAAACACAAATTTTGGGTGTATTTTGTTTTCCGTGTCCCTTTCAAAATTTCAGATGGGAACAACCCCTGTGGTGTTTTTGTCGACTAAGCGAACGTCAAACATGATCACAAGTGTCAAGGTTCATTTACAGACCATGATTTTTAAATTCAAGTTTAAACACGATATAGCTGTTATTTGAGCGGGAAAAACCACTAAAGTAGTTGCAGTAACATGCTCATTCGTGTCATTGAATAAGAACAAGATTTCATTAAAAATTTTAGGACCCAATTTGATATTATTACGTCGCGAGAAGACAAACTTTATCAACGAGAATTCTAACACATTGTGTCATGATTGTCACAAACTGCGAAAATTCACGTTATTAAGGTAATAAACCAAAATCACGCTTTTCACAACAAAATGAAATCTTCAAAATATCGAATCTTCCGGAAGCCATTATAGTGCCCAGTTATGTCCATAAACAATTCAAGTTATCCGTTCTAATATCTTTGTAAAAATCGCGGAGGTCTACGATGATTTTTATAAAATGCCATTTTTTATGGATATTCCGGATCTTCTAAAGGCTATCAAAGTGGCCACTTACGTCCATGAATAGTCCAAATCGTCTTTATTGCTCTATGATTATAAGTTCTGATTTAATTAGAAAAAAAAAACATCATGGTGGTCAAGGATGATTTTCATGAAATGACCATATTTACGGATTTTCCGGATCTTCCAGAGGTCATCATAGTGACCGATCATGTCCATGAACAAGCCAAATGATCTGTTATGTCCTCTAATTATGAATTTTGATGTCATTGGCAAAAATCGGGGTGGTTTAGGATAATTTCCACGAAATGGCCATTTTTACGGATGTTCCGGAGGTCATTATGGTGATTATAAAACAAAGCCAAACTTTGAATTTTCAAGTGCACAAGACTGGAGAATCTGACAACAGTTCGCGTTTAAAATCAATCAAACTACTTGCTTGCTGGTGGCGACCAATGGGATAAATTTTCAATGCGGAGCGCTGTTTGGTTCTCAAGTCTTGTGCTCTTGAAAATTGACAATCTAAATCATCCGTTATGTTCTATGATTACGGAAGTTAGATATCTTTTAGAGGCCATCTTACTGATATGTCCATGAACAATCCAAATAATCCGTTAAGCTCTATAATTATGAATTCTAAGATCATTGAAAAAAAAAAAAACGCGGCGGTTCAGGATGATTTCCGAGAAGCAGTTATAGCGGCATCCTATTTCGATAAGAATTCCAATCATCTATTACGTTCTTTGAAAATAAATTTTGATGAGTATGCAAACAATCGCAGCTGTCTAGGATGACTTTCATGGATTGACCATATTCATGGATATTCCGGATTTTCCGGAGGTTAAAACAAACAGAAAAACAAGGAAAAACAGAAATATTTGCTTCTTTAAAAAACGTGGATCGTTTCAGCGAGGCGGCACCAACGCGGAAAGTAAGTAAAACTATTCCCCTAGGCTCAAGTGTTACGGTTCATACAAAAATTTAAAAATAATCATACAAAAAAACGTTACGGAGGGGAGAGGGAGTCAAAAACTTCCATTTTTTGCGTTACGTAATAAATGGACACCGCCTAAGCAATCAACTAGGACTCCTACTGCCGTTATACGCATAATTGTCCCATGTTCCAAAATGTGCAATCGAGAAAAACGCGTTGAAAGATTTTAACACATTTACGCCTCGTATTGACCAGGTGTGTGGTAACTTTAATTAAAATCTTTACAACAGTATAAACAATAGTGTATTCATTAGAGTCAAGAGTTTGTGTTATGGGAAAAACGTAAATTTAGCTACGAAATTCATAGTGGGACTGTTATGCCTAGAAATACGAGGTTTTAGGTGAATTTCTACGCATAACAGTCCCACTGATAGTAGTGACCAATTATGTGCTAAGCATACTGCTGTAGACGACCGTTCTTATGCATATATTGTACCGAATGTAGAGGACGTATATCCTCAAAACTACGTGAGGGCACCTAATGAAGGCTCAAGTGACATGTGCCAAACGGAGCCACGTGTGGGGAAGTGGAAAAATACGATTTTATAGTTTGGGATGGAAAGCAAAGTTCTCTGTTTGTGTGATAATGATAAAATGTATGAGTTAGTAAAAGTAAGAGTGGAAGAGAGTTTATAAGATGTACTAAATTCCTATATCGACTCTTCCAGCGGCAGGCTTAACAGAAACTTATCGGCGAATTCAAGGTTATTCTGCGGAGTAAATATTCAACTCAAAATTCACGACACAAATCTTCACACGATTTGACATTTCTTTGGACTTGGTTTGCAAAATCATCGAAAATTAAGTTTTAGAACCCAACATATTTGCCACTTGCACCGAAGAACCAGTTATCCGGAATAACCCAGTATGTGGCCAGGTCATCCAAAACCTCTTGAACTATTCTTCTTTTGACTTGATTTGCAAATTCATAAAGTTTGGGAACTTTAGTGGCCACAATCCGACATGTGTTCAAGTCATTTAAATACATCTGGTTTACCTTTAGATTTAATTTATGACAATTGATATGTCGCAAGCCAGGTTTCAGATTCGCCAATATAATGGCCATTTCCACCAGTGAACCGGTATTCGGAACAACCTTGGGCCCTTTGCTCTTCATGGAAGATCGCAGTAGGCGTTGCCGCAAACGGTCGTGTTTTGTTTTGCTTGCCACACTTCTTTCGTGCTCTAGTTTTTCGCGATTTTGCCGATGATTTGGCTGGTGCTACGCCATCCGGATTGTAGTTCGGATGTTATTATTGAAAAACCTCGATATCTAATAGTGAAAAACAAATCCAACGCGTTTCGTGCGATCAAAGACTTCTTTAATGTGATGTTTTATGACCGGTTCTAATGGGCTTTGCTAATGAATTTCCACGTGATTTTGTTGTTGTTGCTGTGTTTGTATTTCAGTTGACAAGCCACCTGGTGGTTTCGACAATTAAAAAAAAAACATTCTTGTAATACTTGTTTTAATTATGAATCGTGGTTTACGGCCAACCAGCCGAGTGGAAGTTTAACAACTACCGAAAAGCTAAACATTACATATAATTTGCAATTGGATTAGATGGACAAATTGATGTGAAGATTTGCGAAAAAGTTACACGTCTTCTCAGTGAGAATCGAATCGGGGAGTCGTGAGTTCGATTCTCACTGAGAAGACGTGTAACTTTTTCGCAAATCTTCACATCAATTTGTCCATCTAATCCAATTGCAAATTATATGTAATGTTTAGCTTTTCGGTAATTCTTGTAATAATTGTGAAAAATACGTGAAAGAAGAAGTAAAAAATGTGGTCTAGAAATGACAAGTGGTATGTGCGTCACAAGGAGAAGAAAATGCATACCAAATTAGTTGCTGATTTGATTTGATGACAACGCCGCCTTGGATGAATTTTGGTGAGATTGTTCTGATTATATAATTTTCTGTACTTGAACAGTAAATACGCGCCAGTTCCAAAGTAACCATCTTTGAAACAGGAAGTGTGTATGCATTATCATTATCCATTTGATAACGGTAATGTATACATGCGGGGCTTGTTGTTAGTGAAAGTGACTTCTGAATGGACGTGTCTCTCCAGCCATTCTGAAATGGGTCACCGGATCTGCAATAGAGCTATCACCTTCTAACTCCCGGACTGAAGCTTTTTGCAAAAATGCAGTACCAAAGCAGTTTTGCTGAAAACTTTTTTCCATAATACCACTGCCGGACAGTGGGGGTTAGATGGATCACACACACACACACACACCTTGGGCCCTTTGCTCTTCATCCTTGTCATGAATGAATTGCCTAGTTACCTCGATGGAGTCTACATCCTCATTTACGCCGATGATGTCAAAATATTCATTCCTATAAGTTGCTTGAAGGATTGTCGGAATCTACAACGAAATGTTGAGCTGTTCTCCAACTTTTGTAGGCAGTTTGGTCTAAAGGTCAATGTATCTAAATGCAACGTGGTGTCTTTCTCTAGAAAGCCTAATACAATCCACTATGACTATCGAATGAGTGCAGATGTCATACATCGATCGTTTTGTGTGAATGACTTGGGCGTGGACCTCGATAGTGAACTATCCTTCACTAAACATATTGACAAGGTAATCGCAAAAGCTAATGCCATGTTTGGAATGATTAGACGGCTTGGACAGGAATTCGATGATCCGTACACAATAATTTCTCTCTACGTTGGATTAGTTCGTTCGATTATTGAGTATGCTGGGATAGTTTGGCAGCCATATTACGAAACGCATAAGACAAGAATCGAAAGTGTACAGAAAAAGTTTGTTAGGTTTGCACTCCGGAACCTTGGGTGGAGAGACGTTTTTCCGGATTATAAATCATTATGCACGCTTGTTGGAATTGATTCGCTCGAAATTAGAAGAAAAACGGCTGACGCTTTGTTCCTAAAGGATTTGATTGATGGTAGATATAATTCTCAATACCTAGCAGGGCAGATTTCATTATATGAGGGTAGAACAGGTTTAAGATTAACAAGGCCGTTTCAAATTCCAAATAGAGTTCAAAACTATGCTACGAATGAACCTATATATCGTATGATGTCGTTTTATAATGCAAACCGTGATTGTTTAAATGTTGAAATGTCCAAAGAACAAATTAAGTATGTAATAAGATTTAATTTTTAGTTGTATTGACGGAAGAACATTGTAATTAGTTTAAGATAATGGGCAAATGCCTACAGTCACAATAAATCAAATCAAATCAAACCTAGCATGTGGCAAAGTCATCAAAAAATGGTTAAACCATTTTAGTTTAGACTAGGTTTGCTAAATCATGAAGTTGATTTGTCGCAAGCGATAGACTCGAAATTAAAGTGGTTACAGAATCTTCAAGTGGGATTACTTCAGTATTCCCCGCAATGAATTCAAAATTACGGTAAATTTCTAATCGATGACCACGGTTCCAAAAACTAGAACCCTAAAAATTCAACTGAAATTAATTGAAAAAAACGGATGGGAAATAATATTTTGATATTGAAAATTTCAATCAAATTTTACGTTGGCCTCGCATGAATGATGAATGCATTCCGATAATACAAACACATATAACCTGTTTAACGATAACGATGTTTTCTACATGGGTTGTAAATCCAATGTAGGAATATATTCAAAACTATTTTCCCAAACTCCAGCTAAATAAAAACTTCCTACTGAATATTTTGTTCGAGATCAGCACAGCGAATCGTATAGTGTGACAGTTATGCGTAGAAATACCGTAGTGGGACAGTTATGCGTGGAAATTCATCAATGCACAGTGATTTTTTTGCCGATTTTGTGATCGAAATAGAATAGCGTCTAAACTGTTGGTTTTAGTGAAAAAGTTTGTTCAGAGAAGTTTCTTGATTTGTAAAAGCGCTTCTTTTGATACTAGCGGCCAGGTGATTAAATCACCTAAAAGTGAGATAAAAAAATATTTTTTTACCTGTTCGAGATAGACGGTCGGTGTCTTCAGCAAAGTTGTAGCACATGTTAATTCAAGACACTTTGTCTAAGACACCAAATTTCTATCTCTTATACATTACAAGATATGTAATTTTATCTTAAAATGACCCTTAAAAATCAAAATTTTAGTATAACTTTTTTCTACAATTTTTGACATTTTTTGTGTGTTCTACAAAATTGTTCAACTACCAAATCTACATGTTTTTGCTGAACATTGCAACTTGCTATCTCTTATGATAAAATAGTTATTTTCAAATAATCGATTTTTATGGGGCTTTTTTGGACTTATTGCATTAATTTGGACGCAAATTGACGCACATAGCGATTTGCGATTCTGAAAGGACTATTTTTTCACTTTCAAATGACACTAAGAACTTTTGGCCAGGAGCGGTCTATTGATTTTTATGTTTAAACTAGTTAAACCATAAAAATACATTTTTTTGCGGTTTTACGACTTTTCTCTCGTTTTCATAACGTTATTTCATATATAACATGTTGGATTTGATACGTTATGACCATTTATATAATTTTTGATATACTACCTCACCCACAAACTTCATTTAGCATGGAAATGCTTTTTTTATTTTTGTTTAAGTCATAACGTTTGACCCAACTTTTGACTCTCCATAGAGCGTTACGTAATTTGTAAACGGTGCCATTCGTTTGTTACGCAACCTTCATTTGTGGCGCTACCATGTAATGTCTTTGTTCCTTTCAAAATCTCGCGATACGCGGCATAGCTAATATAAATCCTGTTCGTGTTATACAAATTCTTCTATGATGTAGGAACAAAATTAAAAAAAAAAACTATCGAGAATAATATGTGTGCTGACACTTCTATAGTGAATGTAAATTTCACTTATACTAATACAGACAAGGTATTTTCTGATTTGATATAAAACTGTAACAGTGAACGCCGATTGGACATGAATCAGAACATTAAATTCAGTGCATATTATTGAATTCTGTTATAACTGTTAGGAACTCTGTGAATTCAGTGAGAACTGTGGAAAAATGTGTGGTTCAACAAATACAGGTATAGATTTGATTATAAATTAGTTGTACCTTTCCTTATTATCATGATTTATCATTTTCATTTGTTTGTTTTATTTGTTTACCGGCAAAACAGACCGATGCTCCGAGTAGGAGCTATAAAATGCATTTTTATGGTTTAACTAGTTTAAACATAAAAATCAATAGACCGCTCCTGGCCAAAAGTTCTTAGTGTCATTTGAAAGTGAAAAAATAGTCCTTTCAGAATCGCAAATCGCTATGTGCGTCAATCTGCGTCCAAACTAATGCTATTAGTCCAAAAAAGCCCCATAAAAATCGATTATTTGAAAATAACTATTTTACCATAAGAGATAGCAAGTTGCAATGTTCAGCAAAAACATGTAGATTTGGTAGTTGAACAATTTTGTAGAAGATACAAAAAATGTCAAAAATTGTAGTCAAAAGTTATACTAAAATTTTGATTATTAAGGGTTATTTTAAGATAAAATTACATATCTTGTAATGTATAAGAGATAGAAATTTGGTGTCTTAGACAAAGTGTCTTGAATTAACATGTGCTACAACTTTGCTAAAGACACCGACCGTCTATCGCGAACAGGTAAAAAAATTATTTTTTTATCTCACTTTTAGGTGATTTAATCACCTGGCCGCTAGTATCAAAAGAAGCGCTTTTACAAATCAAGAAACTTCTCTGAACAAACTTTTTCACTAAAACCAACGGTTTAGACGCTATTCTATTTCGATCACAAAATCGGCAAAAAAAATCACTGTGCAATGGGACAAATTGACTTGGCTTGCTTTTCATTGAGTTTCCGAAAAAAGTTAATTTTTGGTAAGTGTTTTCTAAAACTATACGTAAAAAAATAAATACGTTTGATGACAAAAAGTCAAAATGCACAAAAAGTAACATGGGACAATTATGCGTATAACGGCAGCCTAGTTGTTCAAAGCCCCGGGACAGACCTTTTATTTTCTATTTTTTTTAGAAGATTATTTTTTATTTATTTTTTTAGAAGAGTCTGAGCGGTCGCATGTCTAGTTTTACCTGTTATTTATATTTATCTCCAGATTCACCGGAAGTGACTACAGAATCCCGACAATGTTTGACAATCTGGTCGAAGTGTCTATATAGGAAAGAAGCATGTTCTTACAGCAACGCTGAGGCTATTTCATGAAGTTTGAACAGTCGCATGCCTAGTTTTGAGCTTCATTCATATTTGTCTCCTGGTTCACCGGAAGTGACCTTACAACCCAGCCTTGGTCATTAGGTAAAATTGACAGTATTGAGAGTTGATGTCTTGTATTGGCTTTCTGAGTTGATTTCATGACGTTCAAGTAGCCGCATATGTTGCTTCGGGTCAAATTTACATGTATTCCTTGGCCTCGGCTCCTACCCGGAAAGTACTTCCGGAACCAGGTTCCGGCTTTCGTCCCATGCAAGAAAATAACCTAAATAGTGTACTCTTGCCTTGGTCCGTTACAAAATATCTAAAAATGGCTAAAACTTATCGTTAAACATTGGTTTCGTTGTTAAAGTTGTAAAATATGTGACTAGGGAACACTTATTTCCGGTAGAAAAACATGTCCAGACCTGAACTTCCGGTTTGAAAACCCTACTCGCAGGAAGTCTAACTCATCCCATCGACCATAGTGAGAACCGCATTTCGTTAAACTTATTTGTTTCGGAGCACCAGTCGATTGAAAATAAAAGGTCTGTCCCGGGACTTTGAGGGTTAATCGTATGTGAGCGAAAAAAAAAATTAAAATTAATCGTCCGCGATAAACTAGTACACGATAAGACTTCAAAGTAAAATATCTCGGAATAAAGTTTTTGGCACTTGGTGCGGTTTAGCAGAACCCCGTCCAATTAAAGTGAACAAAAATATTAAAAGTTGTGAATATACATTTCAAACATAAATTTACTGTTGGATTTCATATTTAATGTATTATTTACAATCAAAGTGTCCGGATATCGATACCGTCCGAATTTTGATTCTCCACGGTAAAGCTGTTAACTCTCTAATACCCAAATTATCATTTTCGATCTAAATATCATTTTTAGTTATCTAAAATCATTCTAAACACGCTTTGGGCAATGATTTCTTTTTATTTGTAAATCTATGAATTTTGGTTTTTCATTTTTATAATTTTTATGTTTGAGCATCTCTTTCTTTTTTAATTTTTTCTTGAAGCCTATTCTCGTTACTGATTTTTAGCAATAATAAAAATTCGAGTTTTTACGGTACTTTTAAAAATAATAAATTTAAAATATGTTTCTGAAAATATTTTTATTTTCCATGTAATTAACGGAAAAACAGTTTTGAAATTATTTAACTACCACCAAGCTCTTCTTCTGTTATAGGTTAATAGTAGAAAAATATAAAAGTTACGATGATTTAAATAAAACGTTAAATAAACCCAAGGCGTAGGTTATATATGAATACAATTTTTCAGACAATTTTCAAAAATCCAAAAAAATTTCAAAAGTCGAAAAAGCTTTTCTCATATGCGTGTTATGAGTCAAGGTTTAAGCCGAAAATAAAATTATTTTGATTTCCAAGCCACGAAAAAATACACAAAGTTCATAAGTGTACCCCGTCTAAAGGCGGGGTTGGGTATTAGAGGGTTAAATTCAGTGCATATAATGCAAGTTGTGTTCAAGTACTGACAAGCTATTGTTGCCAAGTATGTTTTTCTCCTTGATGGCAACATTGTCATTCAGGGTAAGGATTCGTTCAGTCCTGAGTCATTCGGGGTAATGTATTCGGAGTAATGACCTGGGGCCGATATGATGATGACATGATAGCGACTGAAGTTGGTTCAAATTGAATATTATCGCTGAAGACTCAAAAGCGCTCAAAAATCAAATGAGGATTAATTTTCGTTTTCCCAGCCATGTTGGTTGGATGGAAGGTTGTTTATTGTTTGGAAAGGGTTGTTACGTCTGAGAGCCCACACCATCCATTGGGACGTCAAATAATTTATGACAAATGAAACAAGCGTCCTCGCAGTCGGGTGATTTCAATGCCCGGCTCGGTGAGAAACCTGAGCAGTCGAAGAATGTGTGGAATTTGCGTGAATGCGCTCCGAGAGACCTCAAGCAGAGTAGTGGCTTAACATGCCATTTATGCGCGGGAAGACTGACTTGCTCGTGGTCGGTCGGTGTCATCTTCGGGGCACCTGTGTCACGTTGCGTTGTAGTGTGTGGCTCGTTAATGCGCTTCCCGCGAGAAGAGGCGAGCATTAATGGCTTGTATATCAATGCCGCCGTTGATTAGGTTTGTGTGGCTGTTCGAGCTCAATTATTAGTTCCACCCAATTGCATCATCCTTCGGTCGGATCGCTACGTCCAACAATGTTGCGTGAGCTCTTTCTCGCTATGAAAGTTTACAGCAACCTATTGGCACCCAATGGTCCACGTTTGTAATTGGATTCGTAGTTTCAGGTCAGATATGTGAGTGACTCGTCTTAAAGGAAAAAGCCTGGAATTTGAATGATCATCTAGCAGTCTAGCGGATGTTTTGATCTTCCACTTTCAAACTCATTAAGGTTGGATGATCAATGGGGCCTTAGACAAGAACGAACGAAAACAGACCTCCATTGGCTAAAAGAAGCGTTTCATGGTCAACCAGTCAGTCAGTGACAGGCACCCTTCCCTTCGGGGGCAGACCTGTTGCAGCACAATCTATGCATGCCCTTTCCACGACCCCGTCTCGCTTGATGGGATTGTGCCTCATCAGCATCCGCAGCTGTGTGCTTAGAAGAAGAAGCATCGAGGGCTGCAATCGGCGGGGGAATCAATCAACGGCGTGTTGTGTTTTGTAATAGGTCCTACGCCATGTAGAGCTCATCGCGGCGGCGGTTCTCACATACGTCGCATCATCGCACTATGGACAAGATATTGAAATTTCGCGATATAAGTTCAATGACTAAAATGATGATTTTTTTTTATTATTGGCACCACGTTTGATTGTATACCGAAAAAAATGTTCAATTTTATTACAGAATTTCATTGCACTTTACTCATAACTTCTGTTATTTCTTTTACGAGTTCGCCTCAAAATTCAAAGTATTCCACCGTAGCTAGTATGAAATAGAAGCCTGGAAACCATATATGTAACTAAGTCACTAGAAACAAGACTGCCGTATGTGTATTTTGTCTAACTCTCAGGTGGAGTTTTATTTATAGTGGAAATGTATACAATTTTGTCGCGAAATTTTGATATCTGGTCCATAGTGCTTCATCATCTAGGTTGTCGTCGTCGTAGGTCGTTTTGTGCCACGTCACGGTAAGAACGCTGTAGGTTAAGATCGAATGCGCCGCCACCGACCGACCGACCGAAACTTGATTTGAGAGTTCGAGTTGAGCAAGAATTAAGAAAAGACCCGTCCGTGTGGGATGAAAGGGAAGGAAGAGGTGTTCCTTCGCCAAGGCTTGGCTTGCGTTCGTTTGTGACAGGTTCCTTACTCAAATGAGCGCCATCATGGTGCTGCAGCAGAGGGAAGAATATTCTGATTTAAGCTCATTTTTCTTGCCTCTTGTTTTGTCATTCATCCGGACGCGATCAATCAACATCGTATTCAAAGGAATGCATTTTTTTCTCTATTCAGTATTGCTTGAATATGACATCGAAAACTTTATCGTTGAATCTATTGTAAGTAACGGAGTGGTGTCTGACTCAAAAGCCTCAAAACGACATATATTTATAAATTCAAGTACAAACGCATTCACTTATTCGAAACATTTCGAACATTTCCTACAAAATGTTTGACGCAATTGGGTTGTTTAGTAATGAAAAAATCATGATTTTTTGAAGTTTGATCGAAAGACAACATTTTTTTATGTAGAATACAATTTAATAGCGCTTTAATATCTTAATTTTGATATTATCAATGATTCATGAAGATTTCAATTCGTCGACTCTATGACATTTCAATTTAGATAATGACAGCTCGTCTCGAAGTAAAATTGGTCGAGGTGGTGGTTTCCATACAAACTTCAAACGTATTTTAAAAATAGTTCTTCTTCTTTCTGGCATTACGTCCCAACTGTAACAGAGCCTGCTTCTCAGATTAGCATTCTTATGAGCACTTCCACAGTTATTAACTGAGAGCTTTCTTTGCCGATTGACCATTTTTGCATGTGTATATCGTGTGGCAGGTACGAAGATACTCTAAACCCTGGGAATCGAAAAAATTTCCAACCTGAAAAGATCCTCGACCAGCGGGATTCGAACCCACGACCCTCAGCATGGGCATGCTGAATAGCTGCGCGTTTACCGCTACGACTATCTGGGTCCCTTTAAAAAAAATAGTCACGAAAAATTTTGAAACTTAGGATTCTAGTTCATTTTTTGACGTAGATTTAGAATATGTAAGAAACTGGATACCCCTAAACAGGCCAATAGGGATTCTGATTGCATTTGAATTATTTGTAGGTTGGGTGACAAAACGTCGAAAGACAAAATGTCGAATTCCAAAACGTCGAATACCAAAACGTCACAAAACAAAACGTCGAAAGGTCAAAAGGTCGAAGGGGTAAAACGTCGAATGCCAAAATGTCGAAAGGATAACACGTCGAAGGGACAAAACGTTAAGAAGAAAATTAATGCGAAAGTTTGACAAAATGTCCATCTTTCCATTCTTAGTAGAAGAAATATGAAAAAATAGGTAAACATGTAACATAAAATGCAAATGCTAAACAATGCTTCGAACAAGGCAGTGAAAAATATATATATTTTTTTGGAATGTTATCACCGTGATACCGTAATTTTTAGTTGGGTTTGAAAGGAATAGTGAAAAAAATCAAATTGAAATTTGCCAGGACTCGTTGAAATCGTTTAAGGGATCTATTATAATCTTAGGTAACAACATTACTGTAGACTCTCATGAATGTGCTTATTTTAGTCAAATATTGAAAAGAGGATTTGTCAT
The DNA here is from genome assembly GCF_002204515.2 of Aedes aegypti. Classification (NCBI taxonomy): domain Eukaryota; kingdom Metazoa; phylum Arthropoda; class Insecta; order Diptera; family Culicidae; genus Aedes; species Aedes aegypti. Next base: position 279,637,350 of record NC_035109.1, read on the forward strand.
TTAAAGTTCGAAATATTCTCCAAATGATAATAAATTCCATAAATTTGAATGTTATAATTATGCTTAAAATAAAATTAAGGAAATTAAAGACACAGTAGTTTGCATTATTTTTAAGAGTGCAGGAAAATCACGGCAACAACAAACAGACGTCGTTTCGTCTTTGCAAATTGTTTTAAATCCCTAAATTCTAGTTCCAGTAATCTTTGATAATGGGCATACCGTTTTGATTCATATTACGGACAATTAAGGCCTCTTTGAAGTGTGAGCCAGCAAGTGTTCTTCGAGCATAATCTTAAATAATTCTAGATAATTTGTCCTGAACGCAAGTTTAAAATGATTATAGTTTAATTGAAAAATCAATTGTTTCTTCCATTCCCAGGACTTTTGTTTCGGGAAATGATAAGCTCGAGTTCTTCTCAAGTAGAGTGTTGGATGTGTAGTTCTATTGCAACATTTGTCACTCCATGAATTGGAAAATTGTTTTTTGATGAATAAAAACTGGATTTAACCTTTTTAAACAAACATAAAATTTGAATAAGACGCAAATTTTTATGCGCGTACTCTTTTGAACATATGGCGGTGCGATAGTTCGATAATACATGTCGATTACAATTTAAAATACCTTCATTTAATTGACATCATTTAGCTTGGTCGAATAGAAGTGAAATATGTAGATGCAGAATACTTTATTCAGCTTAATATTCAGCAGTGACAGTTCTGCTGATTACGAGTGTTGAATAAGCTATTTTTCATATAAGTATGCAGCTGTCGTCGTGTGCAGCCATGTACACCATTAATCAGCCATTGTTCAGTAAATAGGCTTTTTCACATGACGTTTCAACACAGCTGATCCGGAAGCTCTTTGACAGTTCTTCTATGAAAATGACAGGCCCGTGTTAGCACCGGTCCTCCACCGATGTAAACAAATGCATAGACGGACCTGTCACATGAAAAAGCCTATACTTTCACTGTTCAGCTTTCATTGTAACTTGGGACGTCAAAACTAGTTGAGCTTTTTAAACTTTCATGGTACCTTGATACCTTGATGGCTACAGCGTAGCGTCACGCCATTGCCTGGCGTATTGTAGAGCTCCATCTTCGTCGGTCTTGGGCGAAATTTCTCCAGTTGCCCCGAACGTTTAGGGTCGCCAGGTCCTCTTCCAATGCGTACAGCCAGCGTATTCGTGGTCTTCCCCGAAGCCGCCGACCTCTACCTGGTTCCCTGCTGAATAGTATTTTCGCAATTCTTTCTTCCGACATTCGCACTAAGTGACCAGCCCACTGAAGTCTGCCGTATTTTACAAGCTTGATAATATTCGCATCTTTGTACACTTGATACAACTCGTGATTCATGCGTCTGCGCCACACACCATTTTCGAGTTTTCCACCGAGTCTTGTCCGCAGCACTTTACGCTCGAAAACACCGAGAGCTTTCCGGTCTGTCTCTTTCAACGTACACGCTTCGTGCCCGTAGAGAGCCACCGGAAGAATCAATCTTTTATACAGGGCGAATTTTGTTTCCGTTTGCAAGCTGCGGGACCTAACCTGGTTACGTAGTCCGTAAAAGGCCCTATTCGCAGCCGTAACACGTCTTTTCACTTCGCGGGAAACGTCGTTGTCACATGTCACAAGCGTTCCAAGGTAAACAAATTCTTCAACAACTTCAAACACATCCCCATCAAACACTACCTCAGCACTTACACCACCATGCCTGACTCTATCTCTACCTGCAACCATGTACTTCGTCTTGGTATAATTGATGGTCCGGCCTATCCTCGCTGTCTCCCTCTTCAGAGGCACGAAGGCCTCTTCCACTGACCTGCGATCGATTCCAATTAGATCTATATCAAGGAGCATGTGCGACCTTGTGATAATAGTGCCATTTCTCTGCACGCCAGATCTCCTAATAGCACCCTCGAGTGCAATGTTGAACAGTAAATTCGAAAGTGCGTCTCCCTGCTTCAATCCGTCTAACGTCACGAATGAAGTTGACACCTCGTATGCGATCCGAACACTTGATTTCGAACCGTCCAGCGTAGCACGTATCAGCCTAATAAGTTTAGCCGGAAAACCATTTTCAGACATTATCTGCCAAAGCTCATTTCTTTTCACTGAGTCGTACGCCGCCTTGAAATCAATAAACAGATGGTGAGTCTGCAAGTTATACTCCCGGAATTTGTCTAGGATCATTCGCAAGCTAAAGAGCTGGTCCGTTGTCGAACGGCCCTCACGAAAACCAGCTTGGTATTCGCCGACGAAGGACTCTTCGAGCGGTCTCAGTCTGTTAAACAGGATGCGCGACAGAATATTGTACGCCGAATTCAGCAGAAAATTCCTCTGTAATTGGCACACTCCAGTCTGTGCCCTTTCTTGTAGATAGGGCGGATGAGGCCATCCAACCAGCTTGTGGGCAATTCTTCGTCCTCCCATACTTTCAGCAGTACTCGGTGGATTGACTGGTAAAGCTGCTCGCTTCCGTGCTTGAGAAGCTCGACCGGGATCTCGTCCTTCCCAGCAGCCTTACAGTTCTTCAGCTCGCTGATAGCCTTTTTAACCTCTCCTATGGTTGGTGGGTCCACAGCTTGATCGTCATCATCTATGTTCATCCTGTTCCTCGCTACATTTCTATTCTCACCGTTCAACAATTGGTGAAAGTGCTCCTTCCACCTGGCAGCTACCTCCGTTTTATCGGTCAGCAAATTCCCTTCTCGATCATTGCACATGGCGGGCACTGGTACGGTATTGTGCCGCGCACCATTGACCGTTGCATAGAATCTCCGCATATCATTCCGGGTCATGCTTTCTTGAGCGTCAGCTACCACACTTTCTTCGTGCTGCCTTTTCTTTATGCGGTGGATTCGCTTTTCTTCGGCTCTCGCTGCCCTGTACCGCTCTCTGTTCTGTCGGGTACCGGCCACAAGCATACGACTTCTGGCGACATTCTTCATGTCTGACACCCTCTGGCACTCTTCATCAAACTAGCCGTTTCGTCTTCGTCGTTGACCAGTGCCGATCACTTCCCGCGCCGTTATTGTCACAGCTTCGTGGATAACTTATCAATAAGCATGTAAAATAAATCATTCCGTATGACTCTTCTGCGTTATCGAACTATCAAAACACTTAACTTTCGAATGGTGAGTGATGATTTTGATTCAACAACATGAATAATTTAAAATAAATAAAAATGTGTGGAATTTCAATGATTCTTACTCTGGACGCTCTCTTCCGTTTGCCTCATATTCTGGACACTTCGATTTGAATTCCGGAAAGGTCAAAATGATTTGTTAGAAAAATCAAATCAACAATTGAAATCGTCGAACCATTAGAGAGACGCCTATGGTAGCTAACCATTATGAATTTTCATAGTTATCTATGAAAAATGCTTATTAAAACGAGCTTCAAAAATGAGAAATTTTGAACGGCAAAAATTGGAACATTTCGTGTGAAATGTTTCCCATTCAAAGTAGAGTATCCGGAATTTGAAGCTGTTCGTAAAATGAATCGAAACGGTACGGCGAGAAAATCGGGAAGGAAAATCATATCGAGATATGGAGGGTGAAAATGCATGCAGCATGAAGGGACCGAAAAAATCATCGACATAAGGAGAGACATAGAGATATGGGGAGTAGACTGAAAATCCTTCTTTACGAATACTGTTCTTTGAAATTCATTACAAATGCATGCTAACTGTAGTTCACTGTTGTTTTCAATTTCGGCCAACGGGCATTCGGCCGAATGACGCGGAACCGTTTATAACAACATTGAGATCGAAAAACATTCATAGCAAAGACAAATTAAAGACCCCCATGTCCCTTGCAGTTGCCCAAAATTTTATGGCTCATAAGGTAATCTAGAATGCCGTTCAAAGTGTACTGCGATCTGTCAAACTTGGGTACCTTTTGCACTACCAAGGGACCAAATGCAGTACTAGAAGTGGTACCCAATCTGAGCCTGAGTGCGACGGACCTGTTCATAGTGTGTCATCAATTCAGTTCAGTTACGGTTCAAATCAGGGCTGTGTATTTTCGAAAGAATTTTGAGTAACACGTCGTGTGGTTGTGTCGTCTAGATGGTGACGAACAACAGCGTCGTTTCGTTCTTCGTTTCATACTCATTTGTTTGAAAGCAACGAACAAGAAAGGTGAAATGAAAGAGTAAGAATTTCGTTTCATTTACCGTTTTGTCTCATATTCCGAACACAGGCCAACAGTGACTTCAAATACATCTGATTGCCATAAATTGGCTGATATTTGTGTAAATTTTAATTTCTTCGCAAACCTAAATGTTGGCTGTTGGGTGTACCTATAATAATGTTGATTTAATTAGTTTTAGTATTATTTTTACGTAAAAGTATGGAACAACATTTTGATTCAAATGCCGAACACTGTGCATATTCTGTCTCATATTCCGAACAGCTTGATTCAAATTCCGAACAGCACGAATAAATCGTCTTCAAATGAATAATTTCGCAAATAAATTTATCTGAGCTTGTTCTACTGGTCTCAAACTCGAGAGTCAGCACTACTCCCGCGCTAAAATTTATATTGGAAACGTTAAAATTTAATTGCAATTTACTGCCATTTCCTTGTTATTTGGTGACATATTTCAGCGAAACATTTCAACCAAATCGCCATACAAAAGCCGAGTGTACGGAATTTGAGTCTGTTCGAAATTTGAGACAAAACGGTATTTTCTTTGAAATCTATCAAAATGTTTGAAATTGTAAATTAAGATAGAGAAACTATGCAAGCCACCACGTCGTTCATTTAAATTAATCCGCTCCTAAAGTTAGAGATTACCGATTGAAAGACCAGCTCGCTGCGGTGAGGGTCTGATTTATGACGCGCGATGCACAAGCAGCATGAAAGAAATGAGAGACTACGCTTGCTGCGATGAAAGGAAAGGTTTTTCGGATTGAAACGAAACAGTAGAGTTTCAATTCAAAGGCAAGCTTGAGTCAGTCAGTTGGGGACTGAAAATGCTTTCAATGACATGAAAATGTACGGTGCTGGTTAAAATGAGGACGATATATTTATCCAAAAAGGGCCTTCTTTGGCCGAGTGGTTAGAGTCCGCGGCTACAAAGCAAAGCCAGGCTGAAGGTTCGATTCCTGGTCGGTCCAGGATCTTTTCGTAATGGAAAGTTCTTTGACTTCCCTGTGCATAGAGTATCATCGTAGATCTCAGTTATTTATGGACCGATTTGAATGAAATTTTCACAGAACATCAGATATAACTTGAGTTTTAACATATATTTTTGAATAATTTTTCCAAACACGGGTTTATAAGTAATAATGGTTTAACTAAAGTGTAATTTTCGACGAAAAGTTCAAAACTATTTATCTCAAAATTTGATACCCCTACACAAAAACTGTCTTCAGCAAACTTGTTTATCTCGTTATAATCTACAATTTTGCTGAAGATACCATGAAGCTATTCCTTCAATATGTTATGGTATGTCATTTATAAAAAATCGTCGAAAAAATCACTTTAGTCAAACCGTTACTGCTTTTAAACTTGTGATTGGAAAAATTATTCAAAAATATATGTTAAAATTCAAGTTATGCCTGATGTTCTGCCAAAATTTTATTCAAATCGGTCCATAAATAACTGAGATATAGCTTATCAAAGTTGATCATTTTGTATGGAAAATCTAAAAAGTTGCAAATGTTTTGTCCAATACTGTATCTCAAGACCCTGATGAGCTAGAATGTTGGTGTCTTCTGCAAAGTTGTTAAGCATATCAAGGGCTATCTAGAAATAACAAAACTAATTCGGAATGTATCCGCTAGATGGTGCTAGTGACAAATTTTCTTCAATAATTTGTACCTCGAGATCCTGATGAGCAAGAAAGTTGATGTCTTCGGCAAAGTTGTTCAGCAGAACAAGTGATACCTAACAATAAAAACTAATTGTGAATTCATCCACTATTTCGTATCAAATTTTCTTCAGTCTTCTATACCTCATGATCCTGATAAACTAGGAAGTTGGTGCATTCGGAAAAGTTGTTGTGCAGATCATGGGCTATATGGCAGTCAAATTTTCAAAACAGAACTGTTTGGAAATTTGTCCACTAGATGGCGCTAGTGACGAATTTTCTTCAATATTCTATATCTCATGATCGGGATGAGCTAGAAGGTTGGTGTCTTCAGCATAGTTGTTCAGAAGATCAAGGGGTATCTAGCAGTAACAAACCTAATTGAGAATTTATCTGCCAGATGGCGCTAGTAACAATTTTTCTCTATAACGAGATCCTGATAAGCTAGAAAGCTGGTATTTTCGGAAAAGATGTTCAGCAGATGAAAGATGATATATGAATGGAGATTAATCCACTATGTGGCGTATTTTAATATTCTGAAAAGCTGAATGTCAGGGTTTTCGACAAGTTGTTCAGCAGATCAAGGATTTTTCGGCAGTCACAAATCTGATCTGATGATTTTGAAGATATGTGCCTTCGACAAACTTGACCAAAAGATCAAGGGTTATCTGGCAGTAAATCATCCGGTTGAGAATCCTTTCGTTAAGGGGTGCTAGTAACTAATTTTCTTCAATCTGCTATATATTGAGAACTTGACGAGCTAGAAGGCTGGCAGTGAAAAATCTGAATAGGAATTCATTTTTTACACAGTTAAACAGATTTTATGAGTTCGGTAAACGAAATCACCGAAACCGATCAGTAATTCATAAATATACTGATTTTTCGGTAAATGATCAGCTTTTCACAGCGCCTCACGATTAAAATTATTGAATTTCAGCAAGCTGTGATGAAAAATTTCCGAATATTTTGTAAATCTACGATATTCCCGAAGTCTGTGAAATATTCCACTGGCTATTCGGTAATCAATGAGTTAGACTGCCGACAGCTCAGTAATTTTGCCCGATCGAAACGTCAAAACGAATCTTCTGCTATTCACCTACGGAGCTCAAATTTTTAGATTCCAGCAAGACTAACAAAAAATATTCTGTGAATAAACTTGCAAAATCATTTTCATGCCAGCCAGATTTTCAAGCGCTCGTGATCTCTGACCTGCCTAAGCCACTTTCGTGTCCACTACAATATTTCAAATGGGTTTCATCCAAAGACACATAATTGTTGAGAATGCGGAGGTGCGAAGAAAGTAGTTTCTATTGCTCTGCCATTCCCCTATGACTACAAGATATGTCCATACAAAACGTGTATTTTGTGTAATTGGTCATCTTGGATAGACTATGACAGTTGATTATTATTTCAAATATGGAAGGATTATAATAATGATGGGACTTTTTGGAACCAGTGAATAGGCAAGCAAATACGTGAGTGTCATCGTTGCTATTTATTGGGAATCAAAACCACATTCTCCTCCAGCCGACAGTGATAGCGACGGTAGAAAACTTCCATTACAAGTATTTCGCGAACATACATGACACCACTGACTGCCATGCTCTTTCTCCAATTGTAATATCCATCAATCTACCGATGGCTGTCAAGTGTCAACAAGTATGTGAAACGAATTGGAGCACAGTGCAATAAATTACTCGGTGATATTGAAATTCCAATCACCCTCGGATTTGCTCCACTGTTTTTACCCAGATTCTACGCTCTCCGCCACTTATGGGACTGGTGGCCGTTCCCAAACAGCAATTCAACGCCATTCACCCAGAGCACAGTGGTTCGATCCGGAACAAAAGCCATTCAAAATCTAAAAATTTCATATAAATGGAAATTAATTCATGTATTTGACATATTTTCTGCCATATTTGAATAGTATGGACTTCTATTTTCAAATGTTTCTTGTTTTGGAATGACAAGAAATAATATGATTTGCTAGTTCGAATATAAAATCCCAAACTCAAAAAACTGACACGAATGTGATAGAATAAAGCTATCCATTTCTAAACATAAGTTTGAGAAATAACTACAAATGTCTTACAGGTAATTCACATTACCTGTCCATATGCAAGTATTATCCGTTTCATCAGTTTCAGCAAGTAATAACTATACCTATGGCTATTTTCAAGCTTTCTAACGGTATTTTGAGGCTTTTTTTAATATCCAATAAATCTACTTCAATCCTTGGATTTAAAACTATGTATAAAATATTGAAAAAAAAACTGGAAATATGCAACCTTTTTAAGAAAACAACTTTAATCTGTGAGATTTTAATCTGCTTCGAACCACTGTCCAGACGACGGTAGAATGCAGGGGATTGGAGAAGGCTTGGCGCTTAGTCGGTAAAACTTGCTCCAACGTTAAGTGCCAAGTGTCGACTCACACTACTACCCCAAACTGGCATATGAGCATGAGGTTCAGACAAGGGGAAAAAATGCTCGATTCGAGCATCTGCTCCGGTCGAACCAGGCGCAAAACAAGAATGATTGTAAATAAAAGAAATATTTTGTTTTGCCAGGAATACTACCAGGCAATTCGTCTCCCCTCCGCTAGTTGGCGCTCTCAGGTGGGCTCCATTCCTCGCTCTCCTGGTGTTGATCTGGTCCTCATACAGCAACTGGTTACGTCGAGGGAACATAACTGGTAGGGGGACATGGGGCAAGAAGGACACCCGGGGCAAAAGTGCCACCTCTAATTTCACGTAGCTCAAATCAATTTTTTGATGTTTAACGCAGGATAAGAATAAATTGAGTACTAATTGAGGGTTGTGTAAATATTACAGTTAAAAATGTTTAGTACAAAATATTAGAAAAATGTATTTAGCTCACCAACGCAAAAAATGCGAAATATAAGAATGTAAGACTGGAAAACAAGGTTTGACTCCCAATAAATACAAAACATATTTGTTTTTCCGCACAATATTGATGATTTTCAGTTGTTTAATAAAGCTGTGAGGAAATTTTTTCGAAAAAGTTCTTTTGACATTAAGTTTTACATATATAAAATTAGTGTGTCTTATGGGGCAAGAGGAACACCGCAATTTTCTCATATAAAATCACATGGACTTTTATTTTTCTTGTTTAATATTGCATTAAATCAATGCTTTCTACTAAATAAAATCAAAATAAACCATCTTGGGCATTCAAAATGGTTTCTGATTTTTTTACTATTATTGTGTTCAGTCAAATAAGATGAGAACTAAATTAATTTCGTAAAATTACTTTTTAACTATAAGTCAACTTTTATCCCTCAGTTTTTATCTTTACTTACTCTAGAATTCATCGTTTCGGTGGGGAAATAATAATATACAAAATTTGTGACATTTTGCTCTGGTGGTCTACTTGCCCCATACGAGTGGCACTCTTGCCCCGTGCCTCGTTGAAAAACCTCATAAGAAGGGACATTTTCAAAAATCTCAAATCATCATGTAATTCTTATATTTTTGAAATCTATCGATTACATCATTTAGAACAAGAGGTGAGCTTGCCCCTACACTGGAATAATCTTCAAAAATTGTGCTAATCAACCATGATTTGAACCTATTTATCTTAAGGTGTCCTTCTTGCCCCCAGCCCCCCTACCTCTACCTATGTGAACTGGTACGAGAAGTTGTTCAAGTTTAATCAGACATCGTTTCCTTGATCGTGCTCGGGTAAGGTCTTTATTGTGCAGGTTCCTGAATCGTATTGGACAGGGTTAGCTTGAGCATAGGTGAATACGGGATTATTACACCGGCGTCATGGGTGGCTTGTTCGAATGACTTAATTTTAGCTGGAGGAGCGCTACTTACAAGCAAGTTCTTCACGATTAATGTACCAATGATGCTTACACATATTTTAACAATTCTTCTATAGAATTGTTATTCTCACTTTTCAGTTTTCTTCCAAGAAATTTGGAGAATATATTATGAATTTAATTTCCTCAGTATTCCATATAAGCTTTTTCGTCTTTTGAACACCTTAGAATTATCACCGAAATAGCTCCAATTATGATAAGTGCTATAAATTCTATCTAATCTTTCTATTGGTTATGATATTTTTTCCGATGTGTGCTCTAATTTACAATTTATGTTTAATTACTGAAATAAATTAACACTAATTTATGATCTTAATTCTTTTCTTTGCAGGTGATGCACGTTGGCTTCTAGCTTGTAGATCCTTCTCTTGCCCTAGCAGATAAGTTTTGTTTTCATAGGTTTCAACCTAGGTGAACATCATCGCAAGTTTTGAATGGTTAATGGAATCCTGTTACGTTCAACCAATATTACATTGAAAGAATCGAGGTTTTGAAGGCAGTGGCACAATAGGCAACGGATGGAATGCGACGTCTAGTGGAACATTCGGAAAATAATCCACACGAAAAGTTTTTTAAAAAAGACAATTTACACCGTCTTCAGAACTTAGGCTGCACAGACTGAACGATCACTAACATTAGGCAACGGACAGCACGAAACACCCAGTAGCCATTGGCGTAGCTAGGATTTTTTTCTGGAGGGGGCCTAGGGGGGGGGGGGGCTGGAATATACTTGTTTTTCAGATGTATATCAGTCGCAATAATCACGATTTTCACAAATTTCGTGATTTTAACAAATTGTATTGATTTCTAGTAAAAATATCACAAAGAGTGTCCTTTGTGATTCTTCCACGTCTTTTTCAGGTATTCAACCATGTATTTTACAGAGATTCCTCTCAGAATTCCTACGGGAATTTCTTTATGAATTATTTTCGTACTTTTCAGTACTTTCTTCAAGTACTACTTTACCAGTTTTCATGGAGTTCGTTCTGGGACTTCCACAGAAAATCATTCTAAGACTTTCTGATCTCACCAGAAAATTTATCGAAGAATCTATCGAATTGCTCTTAAAATCTCTTAAAAAATTCCGCCAGAGAATGCATTAGAAATTCTTTTAATCATTTCCTTCTACCTCTACGTACTAGACTTTTCATTCCCTGGAATTGAGATTTCTCGGGATTCCCGTATCCCGGGAAATGATTTTCAGTTTCCCGGGAATTTTGAAGCCGCATAACTAAGAACAAATAATCGAATAAAATCGATAAAATAAAGCCAGTGGCATTATTTTAACGTCATCTGAAAGTTTTTAATCTTGAATTTGTAAAAAAATAAACATAAAAAATACGAAAACTCTTTTTTTTCTTTTTATTGTCGCTTGTGCTGCTAAAGAAACACATGTGCCTATAATACAAAGCAAAATATAAATCAAAACTTTTATACTTTTCCTTTAAAGTGTGGATCAAAAGCTTTCGATTGATATTAAAAAGTTATAATTTAATTAATTAAATGTTTTATGAAAAATAGTTTCCCTTAGAAGCGGTTTTTTCACCATCGCTTAAGGTGAAACTCCTTTGAATCCACTAATAACTGTATAAAAGTAGTGGTACACAAAAAATATTCTCCTATTTGTTGGTGATAGTGAAATTATAATTGATAAGATGTTGTTGCCAGTAATCGCTACCTCAATTTGAGTCTTTTCCCCTTCGACTAAATAAGATTGCTTGATGTCGTACGTAACCATCAACGTATCTGACAGCCCTGCAAGCGAGCAGCCGGCGTAAAATTAGAAAAATAAAAAAAGCGAAATGCTGTGATCAAGTGATTGTTTTTAGCACGGTTTGATGAAATTTTAAGTTGTTTTCATCAGAAATCCACCAGTAATTGTTCTTCAATTAACAAGTAGTGAAAGTAAACTGTGTTGGAGGTTCTACGTTTAGTGAAAGTGGTGAAATTCGGCGAAAAGTGTTCTTCGTTCGCAGGCGGATAAGTGTAAACAATTGTAGCAAAGTTAAACGTCCGCGTTGGAAATTAGCACGGTTCATGAAATTTCCACCAGCTACTAGTGTTAAAACTACGGAAATCGTGAGGCAATAGTGTTCTGATGTCCCGTTAACAATTTGGGAGTGAACTCAGTGTAGGTAAGTGAAATATTTTGAGAAATAATGTATAGGAACCATAGGTTTGCTATAGATGTAAGGGAGCTTACATTATAAGCAAAACTATATTTCGATCATTTTTTTTTAACGAAATCGAGTTGTATATCTAAGTATCAATAATACTTAGATAAATAGTTGCTGAGCTTCATGTCAAAAAATATTTTGCAACGAAAACGGCCGTAAAAAGCCACTAGTGCGATTAAAGGAAAGGAAACACCGACCCTACACGAAATACGAATAATTTCAAAAAGAAAATTCCACCAAATTTGCTTTATTTTCTCGTTTTTTAAAATTTCTCGGGATCCCGGGAAATGATAATTGTATTTCCCGTTTCCCGGGAAATCAAATCCCGGGAAATTTGAAAACTCTACTACGTACTTATCACATATAATTTTATTTAATAGTTTAAAGTATACTCCAGTTGTTCATTAGCCATTTGTTCAGGATTTTCAGGAATTACTGAAGATTTCACCAAAAAATAGTACAAAACATTCTAGGAGTCTCACCAAAAAGGACTTCAAGATCACCAAGCACGGCTTCGTTCCTCGAATTTTCATAACAGTTTGCTTTTGAAAGTCTTCCTGAAGTTACAGGAATGTTTGAACAATCACAGCAAAAATTATCCAGACTTTCGCAAAAATAGTAATTCTTCTAGGTGTTACTCTAAGTATTCTTCGTTATAATCTACAAAAATTTCATGAGCAATCAAAAAGAACTCAATTGGAAAATGTTATTCATAATTTCTCTAAGAAGTTCTCTGCAGATTTATCTGCATTTTTTTCATACATAATTATTGTTTAGATTTCTCTAAAATGAAGGAGCAATTAAAATGAAGGAGAATGAATGGGAGATTCATTCAAACTCTCTCGAATTTGTTTGTTCTAAAATGCCTAAATAAGAAATGTTTAAATAATTATAACATTCTTATTAAGTTCATAGAGGAATAATTTCAACGGTTCTTTCAAAAACTCTTTCACGAAAACACTAAACAAATCTCGATTCGACAAAAGAAAATCTCCAACAAATTACCAAAAGATAATTACAATCAATTTTACTAAGATTTTGCAATTCATTCTTGAACTTTAAAAAAAATATCCAAAAATAACAAAAGTATTATTTCAGGTTCCCGAAACAACTCCAATTTTTATTCGAATGTCAACCTCAGGATTCTTTCAAAAATAACATTTAAAAATTTATCCACTCTCCATTTTTTGGTTCAAAAACTACTCCATGAATACATCAATATTTTTGGGGATTGCTTTACAAATTTCCTTACGAATCACTCCACATCAGATTTCTAGAGAAACACATAAAGAAGGGCGGAGATGAACCAGCCAAGGGCTGAAAATCTCCCTAATAAAGATAAATAATAATAATAATAAAAAAAGGTTGGAAAGAACTTTGTTGTTTTTTTTTTTTTTGAATAATTGCAGCTTATATATAATTCGGAAAAACTTGCTAAATTCCTGTCGTAATATTCATAATTTGTTTATTGTAATGGAATTTGTGATTTGTGCTAAGACGGATGGAAGTTTTACTGAAAATGTAACTAAAATCTTAAATAATATTTTGTATGAACTCCGATGTTTCATTGTACTGTTAAGTGAACATATTGATGTAGAAAGAATCTGTGTTTTCCTACCTTTAGAAACTCCAAATAAACATTTTCAATGAAGGGTCTATTATCGATTGTTTTGTAGTGCAGTAAAAGCTTAACACGAAAATATTGTCGGTATTTTTTGAGAGCATTACCGATAATGTATTGTGCATTACTTTGAAAATCTATTAAGGAATTCCTGATGGACTTTCAGAAATCAGGAATCTATGAATTTCGCAATTTTTCTAAACTCCTACAATTTACCTTTTTTAAGATTCCATCAGAATCTTCTAGAGAAGTTATCCTTGATTTCTGGTTTTCTAGAATTAGAATTTTCTAGAAGCCTCTTAAACTCCGCCCTCGTATCGCACAAAAAATCAAACCAAGAATATGGATTCTGATAATAATTGGTAGAATTATGTCTAAAGAAGTGTTTTACGAAAGATCAATTCAAACTTCTTTATGAATATCTTAATAAATTCTTTCCCCCTTCCCTGTTATTTTGCTACATGTTTCTCTACTGATTCCTTTACCGCTGTGCTGTTTTTGTAAACAAAAGTTTTTTTCTGGGGAATTTCAACAAATTTCCTCCTACAATTCATAAATAAACCGTGGATTTGAAACAAAAATTCTAGGGTAAAAAAGTAGAATAATTTTTGACACAATTTGTGATGTATTTTGGACACATTTCTTAGGGATTTTTATGACCTTCGCAAAAAAATTTGAAATTTTTGAAAATATTCAAAGAAATTCACAGAAGAATTTAAAGAAGAGCTTTCGGTGAAATAGCTTAGTATTAGTTTTGACAGAATCAATATTTTTTGGAAGAATGTAGAAGAAAAACTGAACTTTTGAAAGATTAAGTAGTTATTTTAAGGTAAATTCGGAAACATATTCCGGAGTAAAAAGTAGATATAGAAGGAATGGACATCCAAGAGGAATTCGCTTTAATAGTATGAACAAGTCCCACAATATTATTTGATTATTTTATATTAGATTTGAAAAAGTTCTGAAGCCACTTTTTAATATTCCTTGATGAATTTGATTATATGTACTCAAATTCTATAAAGAATATCGAAAGGTTTTTGAAAAATAACTTTTCTTGAAAAAATTAAGTTTAAGTAATAAATTTACCATGCGAAAATACTTAAAATATTGAATCAAAATCAAAGAGAGAATTTATTGCTGAAATAAAACACTATGGTCGATTTTGTTACATTTTTTTCAGCCATTCATCTGAAGAAATGCGCAAGTATACTGAAATTCCTAGAAAGTAAACCTTATTTTTCGACAAAAATTCCCACTATGTGTTGCGTGAGAAATTCCTTTAGTAATTTTGTCTATTATGCCAATTACTTTTTCGTACATTATACGACTTGGGTAAAATAAAGTCGAAAACGTGGCTGAGTAGCGAAATTTGAGTTTTCACGATTTTTCAATAACATGAATTTATTTTCGATGAGGACGTTTTCTACGCGCAGCTGGAACATGAATATGACAGCTGCCTATGCCATGACGTCAAAATCGTTATCGGAGATCTCAAAGCTCAGGTTGGCTAAGAGGAGAAATTCAGACCGATTATAGGGAAGTTGCTCACCAGCTTACGAACGAGAACGGCTTTAGACTTATTGATTATGTAGCCTCCAAAAACATGGCCATACATACTACCGTGAATCGCAAGTCAGTCCCATCTGTAAAAAGTAGGCATTGAGAAAATGGGCTGTGAAGTTTGCAAACTCGTTTTCCATACGAATTTTCAAAAAATTACAGAGGATTGAAACATGTTCAAATCCTAATGAAACTTTCACAATTTGCTTTTTACTACGATATCTTCCCAAGAAAAATATAAAGATGATCAAAACACGGTTAATTTTTGTGTTACATAGTGCGGAAATCTGTAGTGGGACTGATATGCGGTTACTTTTCATTATGGGACAATTTAACTTGCTATTTTTTCTTAATTTTTTCGAACAAATCGTATTATCTCATCAGTGCAGCTGAAAGAGTATTGGAAGATACGTTGAAAACTGAGCTTAACTCAATTTTGACTAAAATGCAGATGGGACTGACTTGCGATTCACGGCAGCATATTACCTACTTCCTGCACAGTCTACCGTATCTGTACACCTAGAGACCACCTCAAAGGATGACACTTCTCGGATATAGTCACCGTCAGAACCTATTGCGGCGCAAACATCGATTCGGACCACTACTTTGTGTTGAAGTGCCGCAAATACTTTCCGTTGTTAACAACATTCGGTACTGACGCCCGCCACGGTCCAATATGGAACTACTCAAGCTAGCCGAGGTCGTAACTAAATACGCGTAAAACCATGAAGAAGCGTTGCTGAATAAGAAAGAGCACACGGAAACCTCTCTTGAGGACTGCTGGAGTAGTGTCAAAGCAGTTATTAACAACGCAGCAGAAGGTGCCATTGGGTTCATGGAAGGTAATCGACGGAACGGTTGGTTCGACGAGGAGCAGGCGATGATGCTGCGGCAAGGTACCCGTCAAAATGTGGAACGATACAAACAAAAGCGAAGCCAGTAAACCCACCTATTCCGGGAAAAAAAGCATTACCTGGAAGACTTGGAGTGCGAAGAGATGGAGCAGCTGTATCGTTCTTGAGAAACGTGTTTTACAAGAAACTTAATGCCTACCACAAAAGCTTTGTGCTGCGAGCCGAATTGTTCCGGTATAAGAATGAAGGTATCTTGACGGATAAACGTAAGGTGATTGAAAGGTGGAAGTAGCACTACGATGAACACTTGAATGGTGCAGAAGACCATGGCAGCATGAGGAATGGGTTCATCGGTACGGCGGATGAAGGAGATGTGCCAACTCCCACAATAAATGAAGTTAAGAGCGGAACCTAACAAAATGGGCCAGGACAGGTTGGCTACTTGTCTGCACCGATTGATAGTCAGGATCTAGGATACACTACCGGAGGAGTAGAATGAGGTAGTAATATACCCAATTTACAAGAAGGGTGACAAGTTAGAATGTCAGGACTATCGAGCGATCACTATTCTCAACGCAGCCTATAAAGTGCTTTCCTAGATCATCTTACGCCGGCTATCGCCGCTAGCAAGCAGTTTTGTACGAAGTTATCAAGCCGGTTTCGTGGACGGGCGATCGACAACGGATCAAATCTTAATGCTACGGTAGATCCTCCAAAAGTGTCGCGAATATCAAGTTCCTACGCACCACCTATTCATCGATTTCAAAGCGGCCTATGATATTATGGACCGTGAAGAGCTAAGGAAAACTATGGACGAGAACGGTTTTCCCTTGAAATTGACTAGACTGATCAAGGCAACAATGGAAAGTATACAGTGCTGTGAGAAGAAATCGGGTGTGCTATCGAATCCGTTTGAAACACGCAAAGGACTTCAACAAGGCAATAGATTTTTCTGTGTCCTGTGCAGCATGCATTCACTTAGACTGGCCCATCTCAGTATGGGAGAAAAATAAAGTTGTATAAGTCCACGGTGCACCCCTCAGGATTATTCCTTGGGGTTAGATGAAGACTTTCTAAAAATTTCAGCTCGTTTAGTCGTTCCATGAGCTGGCGCAATTGAAATGAATTTTATATGGGACTTCCAGCTCAAACATATGGAAAGCAGCACGTAATCTTCTGTTTGGTTCAGGAAAATTGCTGATCGCGTTCAATCGGACCCAGAATGTCAAAAACACTACTTGATGTAATAGCGAACAATATTGTAGAAAGCTGTATTATGATTAGAATTGAGAAAGTTGGTGTTTTAGCTATCTGAAGTAGATCATGCAATACTGCTTTGTATTTCTTCACCATAGCTTGGGGGTAGTCACTAAGCGCATCATAGCCACCTATGACGCTGGACGAGCTGCTGCCCAAGGCGCATACATATAAGTGATTGTACGGGAGTGCTGAACTAAGCCTAACTTTCAACAACTGAAAGGGTAATGAAAATTAGATTAAATCCAGATACAACCTTCTGCAATTTTGTTCATTAGGGTATCAACTAGTGTATTTGTCATTTTGGGCTCAATTGAACGCAATTTACTAGTATACGGAACGAAACAGTGACATATGTTCAATTTTCAATATATTTGAGACGAATATCTCATATAAACTTCAAATTGAATGCGCCAGTTGGTGGAGCAACCAATTGAGTTGAAATTTTGAGAGAACTTTTTCTTACCCTAAGGCTCATATCTAGGAGGTGCCCCGTTGAGTTTTATAACTTTTATGTTTAAGGTGAAGATAAATCGAAGCCAAACCTCAAATTTTCAAGAGCACGGATCTGGAGAACCAAACATCCGTTTGAGCTGAAAACCTAATCGATTGGTCACTCGCTGGTGGTGACCAATCGATTAACTTTTCAGCTCAAACGGGTGTTCGGTTCTCCAGATCCGTGCTCTTGAAAATTTGAGGTTTGGCTTCGATTCATCTTCACCTTAAGGGCCAGTCTAATTCACATTGATCGTTTGACTGTGTGTAGCCCGCCGAATATAAGAAGACTTGCTTTGTTGACCGCGCGCTCCGAGCGTAGTCAACGCACATGGTAATCTTGACCAACAGATATTCAAATATCACATAAGTAGGCTGCGACCAACATCGCATCATAGAAACAGTCCCGGACTTGACAGTGTGCATACGTGTAAGCATCATTGATGCTTGTAGTTAATAATTGGTCCTGGTTAATCCCTTTTCCAAAAATGCAGAAATGCGCATATCCTGTTCAATATCACACTAAAAGGTGTTATGAAACGGGCGGGCTTCAACATGCTGGGCGCGACTTCAACAATCCAACCACTTCATCTGTTTCGCTGACGACGTGGGCATTGTCGGAAGAACGTTCCAGGTGGTTGCTAGGTAGTATACCAGACTTATACGTGAAGTAGGAAGTGTTGGATTGCAGGAACTGGAGGAACCGAGCGCGATAGAGCTCACATTGGCAGACGTGTGATGAACCATGGAGTTGAGTTCGAGGTGGTGTATGAATTTGTCTACTTCGGATCGTTGGTAACGTCGGATAACAATTGCAGCAGAGAAATTCGAAGACTTACCATTGCCGGAAGTCGTGCTTACTACGGACTCCACAAGACCTTGCGGTTTGGTAAACTTCAGCTCCGTGCTAAGTGGACCATGTACGCTGATATGACTGTTAGACGGGCATGAGACGTGGACGATGCTCGAAGAGGACCTGCAAGCGCTAGGAATTTTTGAATGAAGTGTGCTAAGGACATGTATGTGAGGTGCAGAATCAACCACGAGCTTGCGCCAATTTACGGTGAACCCAGTATCCAGAAAGTCGCCAAAGCTAGAAGGGTACGATGGTCGGAGCTCTTTGTGAGAATGCCGGACAACAGTCCCGCAAAAAATGGTGTTCACTTTGAATCCGGCCGGTACAAGACGAAGAGGGGCACGGTTTGACAAGCTGGAGGATCTTGAAAGTGTGGGACGATCGAGAAACTGGAGACAAGCAGCCGTTGACCGAGTATGTTGGCGTAACATTGTGGCGCAGGTCATGTCTTGAAGAACGTCGTACCATCAAAATCAAATCAATGTTGTGCAGGAATTTCTTAGGAAACTAATTTGATAATGCTTGTGTCCAGGCTATCCCAGTGAAATCCTTCCAAGAAAGAACTCTTAGAACAATATGTTGTTTTAATAATTTGCTTGATAGATTTTCTATTCTTTTCTAGTTCAATTATAGAGTGGTCTATGGAGATCGAAACATTATAATTGGTATTCCTGGTAGCGTTGGGCGATTTTGAATCGATGTTCCGAAAATCGATGTTTTCATTCCGATTAATCGATTTTTTGAATCGATGTTTGGAGCACCTAAAATCAGGTAAATCGATTCTCTCCATTCGATTTTTTGATTCGATTCATTTTGTTGAAATCGATAAATATTTCTTAATGAGTTGGTAGAAAAGAAATCACAGTTTGAACTTACCTGGAAGCAGTAAATCTGTTCGATTGATTTTCAAAACTAATTCGATTGAAAAAAGTGGAAATCGAATGCAAATGTATTTGGTCTAATTTCAAGATTATAAATTTCAATTTGCATCCGATTCGAATCGATTCAAAAACATCGATGTAAAAGATTCGATTAAATCGGTGAATCGATTCAGAAGTTCAAATGTGAATCGATTCAGTAACATCGATGTTCTGGACAAATTTACCCAACGCTAATTCCAGGAAGAATGTTAGGAGAAATACCTGTATACTTAAGATTTATGGATCAAACATATCGATAAAGATGAACATTGGACGGAATCTCATTTCACCTTAAAGTAAACTTATTATTTCCTACGCATTAATTTACAAAGGTGAATTTACGTGTGAGACAATTTAAAGTTCAATAACCACACTCCGACTTCTGTACATCCCGTCATATTCCTGTCAACAATTCGCAAGAAATTGAGTTTGTTAACGAAATTGCACGCCATCTGCCGTACTCTCTTTCCGTTCGCGGGCAATTGTTCCCACTGAAAACCTTAGCGGGGAAGCGTTTAACATCTCGCAGTGATCCGCAGTAATTAATTAACGAGAAAAATCACTGCTAATTATTTTCACCGCTCTGTTACCATTGATCTGTGAGCTGCTGCACAGAAATCCTCCCAGACCGATCCGTTCCGTCCGACATTTTTCACATTTCGCTGTCCGATTGTTGTTATGGTTGATGTTATTGTTTTTTTTCAGTTTCAGTTTCGCACCTTGTATTACAGCGACTCATCTTCACCAGAGCTGAGGAGCGGGTCTTCAACGGACCCACTAATTCGATCGCGCACCACCGCATTAATTGCGATTTAACAAGCAAATTACACGAATTACACTCGCCCCCTTTTCCTCCGGATCCGAAACCGGATCATCACCATCATCATCGGACAGGGTCTATTAGAGCATTCCTCGGTGGGGTGCCTTTGCTAGCACCTCCCGTTCCTCATGCCAGCATTATTTTGAGCAACAACATCGCACTTCGCAGCATAACTACCAGTATTGAGTGTTGCTACCAGCTCTAGGCGGTTGAGGTGTCCGAGCGATGTTGTTAATAGAAATGCGACGCCTCTCGGCAATATGTCGGTTCCGGGCGTGTAATTTGACGTGGAAATTTTGCTTTTTTCCGGTTTGCGGATGGTACCTACCGATCGCGAACGTGTTTTGATGGGATGCAATCTTCAGATCGTCTTTGGTTTGGTAATAGAGAAATGTGGAAAAAAATGCTGCGACCATGGTAATTTTCTGGTAGAAATAAAGTAACACTTGCATAATATCAGGCAGAAACATGTTAGCAAAACAATGGCCAATACCGAACCCCGTCTTTAGACGGGTATACTTTAGATTTTTGTGAATTTTTCCGAAGCTTAGAAATCAAAATGATTTTATTTTTGGCTTAAACCTTGACTCATAACAAAGGAAGTTTAAAATAACTTTCGATTTTTTTTTTGTATTTTTGAAAACAGTCTTCCCAAACGAACACCGAACACGTTGGTTCTAGTGGACTCGTACTCTCATTGTACTCTGTTCTCGAGTTCAAACCGAAACGCTCGAACCGGAACATCGGTTTGGACAGCGGTTCGAATGCCGGTCCATTTGTACCTCGGTTGTAACCGCGATAAAGTTTTGGTTAAAAATCTTCGGTTGCAATCGAGGCTTAGAACAATGACAAAAAACCAGACAGACAGAAAACAGTTGAAATCCACGCTAATCAATTTCTATTTATCGTGTTTCGTTGTAAGATATAGTAAATTGCTTTATTTTTTCATACGTTACCGCTAAATGTTATCTAAAAAATAGATCTTAGTTAATCTGCTTAAATAAAACATTTATTCGAGCCTCAAGGGTATTGCGATTTGTATCAAGATGTTCCACATATTATAGTAGAAATTTATCCACGTGGATTTCAACAGTTCTCTGTCTGTCTGCTTTGTGTAATTATTTGCACCAAAGTTTAAACCGAAGTTTGTACCGAAGTAGGGGTACCGGGGGCAGTATGGACACCCGGGGCAGAATGGACACCCCCTGTATCTTTGCATAAGCGAATACTTTTACACTCTTTAAATGCAAACAATATTTCAGTTGCCTGTCGGAGGAGTAAATTATCCACTAAAATTTCAGAAAAAATGTTCAAAACATTGATTTTAAATAGAAAAATTGTTTTTATTTGGTTCGAAAATTATAACATTCACACCTCACCAAATAAGGTTTCAGAGGCAAATGACTGTAAGTTGACCGATAATGTAGCTCTTGATTGAATCTTCAATTATTTATGCTATATTCAAAAATAGCGTAGATTTTTTTCTGATACTTTAAGACATTGAAAAACTTATATAAAAATTTCTTATACTGTTGGGGCAATATGGACACCGGGTGGCAAAGTAGAGTTGACACTTCAAAGAGAAAAAAATATAACTTCAAATACAAAATTATCCAAAAATATTTAGCATTCAATGCAATGATTATGAAGCGGAACCACAAATCAGTTGAAAATCATCAATTCTTGATTAAAACTAACTTGGAGGCAATATTGAAAGCATCTCTACGAAAAATGTCGTAAATTAGTTTTAATCATGTTTCCAGTGGCACAGTGACCTGTCACAATGGTTTCCTGAATATGAACTTCATTTTTTGAGGTTTTGAGAACGATCGCGGGACAATTTTCCTATAAACATTTGGGTGTCCATACTGCCCCATGGGGGTGTCCACTTTGCCCCGCTAGCTTGATGGCGACCACCAAATATAAGCTTTTTTTAAACCTATTTTTGAAAACAAAATATTTTTTCCCAATTATGCAACCATGTTTAACAAATGCTTAAGAACTCTAAAAAGCATACTACAAATAAAAAAACAGTATAATATTCATGTCCTCACAGTCAAAATAGACAAATTCCTTAGGGTGTCCATACTGCCCCGTGTCCCCCTACACATGTACTGGGTTTGGCGTGGTACATTGCTACCGAGACGAAGCGTGTTCGCGGTTCAACACAAGTTGCAAGGTTCAAACCCAAGTTGAACGTCGGTTCTGTTCATGGGAAGACTGCTTAATAAATATTTGAAAAATTGTATTTTTATATAACCTATAAATGCCTGGAGTTCGTGTTATAACATGCAATATAAAAAATCGTACATTTTATATTTTTCTACAATCAACAAGAAGAGCCTGGTAGTACTAAAATAATTTCAAAAGTGTTTCCCGTTAGTTACACGCCCAAGCAACCAAAAGTTCAGATATTACTTAATAATCGAACTCAGAAGTTCACATTTAGTTTAGATTTGGTTCCGTGGAACTTAAAAAACCGTAAAAAAAACATTGTGTGAGCAAACAACAACCGTACCTTTTCTGCTTTGCAGTGCCAGAAATAGTGGCTTGTTGTTGAACACAATCCAGCTTTAAATGCATTTTCACTTTTACTAAATAATTTTATGAAACGTACCTGTTTAGTATTTCTCAATTCAGATATTTCGACATAAATGCCTTTTCGTTCGTCTGAGGGTTTCGTAGAGCTCCACCACCACAAGCGCGAAATATTCACCAAAAAAAAAACATCTCCTTCACAGATATCCACTTTCTTACATATATCAACCAATGTGTAGTTAGCCTCTGAATATGCATCAGGCCCTCTCTACAGCATTTCTATAAGATATTTCACTGCGGCTAGTCTTATTTCTAATCTAATTAGTACCGAGATTTATAACATCACTGAGAATCAAAACAAACCGAGAAATGTCAAACTATGAAGTTTTTCAAACTTTTAAGTTCGGTTTAAGTTTAAAGTGAACTCTTAGGAGAACTTCAAGTTCATAATAAGTTTTGAGGGGAATAGATTGAGCCTTGATTCATGAAATCACCATATTGAGTAAAATAATGTATTATTCCACTACATGCCCATGCAGCAGTGGTATGCGCTCTGGTTTCAACGCAAGGAACTCGAGTTCGAGTCTCGACGTAAGTATCAATCCAAATATATATAAAACTTAAAAAAAAAACTAATGTGCCTACAGTTCATAATCCTGTACCCAACCAGTAATGAGCTGCCACAAAAGTTGGTCATATAATATTTTCTTTTTATTTTGTCAGATTTTTGCAGTTTATTTTTTGGCTTAATAACGTTCTTTTCAGCAGCATATGCGAACCTTTTGTGAACTAAAGTTCGGTTAATTACCGCCGTGCGGGGTGACATTGGGCCTAGGGGGTGACATTGACCGCCTCTTTCGATGTATGTCATGGCTAGTCGGAGCGCCAAAAAACAAATCTATGACCATCTATTGGCTATTTGTAACGTATTCTAGAAGCTTGATACACTGTTTTCATTATTTGCTTGTTAGCTTGCTGTAAAAATGTTGGCCCAAAGTCACCCTTATGGACCAATGTCACCCCGCACGACGGTACTTAAAAAGGTAGCTGCATAGAAGGCTTTTCATAGTCTTCCAACTAGCTGATTAAGTGAAAACATACCATTTTGGAAATTTGTGCAAAGATTTTCTCGTAGGATTTTGCCCTAGTATTCTTCAGTAAAGTTTACTATAGAATTCATCCAAGTATTGTCAAGGTTTATTTTCTATAAGGTACCGCGGGGCAAGTGGGAACGAAAAAAACGATAGTTCAAACCAATTGTTCAATAAAATTTTCAAATGTCAATATTTTTCAAATCCAACAACACAATCACGTTTTGGCAACATATTTGCTGGTGTGTGCATGAAACTAATGGAATAATTTAGAAATTGTGAAAACCTTGGAAGAAAGTTTTAGAATGAGCCAATGGACGCAGTTACCTCGCTAAGCGGGGCAAGTGGGACACATCCAGTTTCATGCGTCAATCCACATCAGTAAGTCAACCATTACAATAATAGGATTGATAAGTCATAGATTTTTAATTTTAAGTACATATTTGATGTACATAAGGGATCAACCATAAAATACGTTACGTTTTAGGAAAAAAAAACCCTTTGTTTAATAGTATGTCACCTCACATTTAATATTAACTGATAATTCCTCAATAAAAGCGTAAAAAGGAATTAAACATGTTCAAAATATATCATTTATAAGTTGTTAATTAAAATGTAGCACATAACAATCAATAATTGAAGAAATTATAAATATGTTTTGTTATTATTTATATGCATGGCAGAAACCATCATATGGGATGTAATTGTTTCCATCACTACTTAATTTGGTAGAAATAACAAATAAAGTTCAAATAACATAGAAAAGTAATCGTTCTCATGATGCATTTCAAATTTCAGCTGTGTGTTTGTTCAATTTTGAAGTCGTATTTCAAATATAAAAAATAGTTAAAAAATAAAGAATAATAACACTTTTTTTCTCCCTCTTATGCAATTACGTAATTTGAGGTTAATCTTTTTTGATAAAAATCATTTGTTTGAATGTTTTAGTGCTACTCTCTAGCAAAATGTATGAAACGTGTACGAAAAGTTTTGATTCTGGTTTTTGTTTTGATAGGTCCCACTTACCCCAGGTACAAATATATTTTGGGGTAAGATAGACCATCGAAAATTTCATATGAAATGACAACAAAATACTGGTTTATCGTTAGCAACTTGTAATAATACTAAAAATTACAGCTTATCGATGGAAATTCGATTTAAAACACATTTATTTTTTGCGAGTCAATGCAAGACGTGAAACGTGTCACAATTTGTCATGCAAGTTGAAAATGGCGCTGAACTGCCAACTGTCATATGAACCACATGGTAAAAAAAATTACAATATGTTTAGTACTAAATATATTCCTTGTTATTGTATCTTCAACTTTCTAGAAGAATACCTCCATGAAAAACTTTTCCTAGTTGAGCTTTGACAAAACGCCCCACTTACCCCGGATTCTCACTTGCCCCGGGGTACCTTAAATAGCATTAGCAATTCTTCTGAGGCTTTTAAAATTTGAACTCCATCAAAATGTCTCCAAAAATTCCATACGATATTTTTTTATAACTCAAAAGATTCTTTAATGATTTCTTCATAAACCTACGGAACACTCGATATATTTTCCGGCTATTCTTATCTTTTGAAATATTTCTAGAATAATACATACAAAATAAAGTTTCTGAAGAACATCTGAGGAAATTTGTAGGATGATTCGTCGATGAATTTCTGCTGAAATTGAGTTTAGAAAAAAAACACTATATTCATGCGAACAACTCAATAATCCATATAAGAATTCGATTTGATTTTTTACATGCATGCTGTAATAATTCACCGTAGAATTCCTGTTACTTCTTCATGAAATTCTTGCCGATGGCTAAAGGAAAAGCTGAAGCAATGTTTGTAGGACTTACTAGAGAAATTCATGTTTTTTTTCGTCTTCGTCATAATGAACAATTATTTTAACAGTGGCGTTCATACGGACGGAATTATGACTAAAAGTATTTGAAAGTAACATCTTAATAAAGTTTCTTCAAGAGCTCCGAACTTTCTTGATACTTTGAAGAATAGTTTAAAACAGAAACAGGTTTTTCCTTCTTGTGGAAAATCCAAACGAGCTAAGATCACTTAATATTTGGTACTATTGTGGTAGAACTTTTTAGGATTTTCGACGTCATAGAAGTACCAGTGAATATTTTAATGCTTTTCAATATTTTCTTAAGATGTCATCCAACATAATCTTTTTAAGAAATCTAGTAGAATTTCTACCTTTGAATTCTGGATTCTGCTAGAAAGCTTCTAGGAATTCCACCCCAGAATTGCACAGGAATGCAATTCCAGAACATGAATTCTGACAAAAACTTCTAAAACAATTTATACAGAAACATTGCTCTTCTCAGATATATTGCTAAATATTGGTACACAAATTTCTATATTGCTATGCTAGTGTTGAAAGCTTTTGTACTCTTTGGGGTTTTAACGAATGTCTGGTCAATGTCTGTTTTTTTTTTTTATTTTATGTATATTTAGAAGCTTCGAAAATCTATAATGCACCAGTTTCAGGATAGTTTTCGATTTCTGTTATTTTTTAACTTTTAAAATACTCATTATTTTTGTTTTCAATAAATGAGACATTATAAAATAACAGTAAAACCAAAACTGTTAACCTCCTTCACTTACAATGATTACTACAGCTGATAAAACTTACTTTAGAATATATGTCTACCGCAAAATAATATCGGAGTACCGTAAAATCGGGTGTAATTGATCAGTAGGGTGAAATTGATCATAGTATCACACGATTTTATTTATTCCTAATGGAGCACAAATATCAATGTAAGTTGCAGTAAATGAACGTTGCTTTTCGTAACTATTGTCGAATTGTGTGATGTGAAGTTTTTTGCGTTAAAGAATGTTTATTACTATGAAAATAACGTAAAATTTCAAAATCATGCACGGTGCAGTTTTGACAAACACCTATGAACTTCTATTAATAAGCAAGGATTTGAACATGGTATAAACCTGAAAGTTTGTGATGATGCTTGAGATATATCCCCAAACCCGATTTCATCACCAAAACTCGTACCAATTTGCTCATATGTTTGAAATAATTGAATTTCTGTTAGATATCATTGAATTCCTTAGGAAATTGCATACATTTAGGCGTTTTCCGCGTTATTCTTGAAATTTAACTATTCGTTATTTATATAAATATTGCATTGTTAAGAATTTTACAAGCGTATTCGGATTCAGGGAGCTCAAATTTATCATATAGAGTTGTTTTGGAAACTAACAATAATGGTATTGACAAGTGATCAATTTCACCCCAAAATGAGTTCCTCTGATTTTTTATTTTAGAGGTATTTGTTAACACTAAAATGACATTTGTTAGAAAATTTCGGTACATAAGTCGATGAGGCTCATATTCGTACTTGTTTTCCTGCATTTAGTTGTTTGGCATTGTTAACATTATAGAAAACAGACAAGAAGAACCGTGAAAAATGATCAATTTCACCCGAACTTACGGTAGTATTTGCCTGCTGATCAGACTCATTTCCCCAAAATTCGAATTGTGAAGCCGTGAACTGTTATAACTGTGCGTTGTATTCCTGAGATGGAGGGAGAGGTGGTTGGGCTTGAGTATTACACATGGGATCCGACAGTTTTGATCTCGGTGGGCCGCAATTCAAGTTTCGGTGAAATGATTCGCACTCACTCACTCACTCATTTCATTTCACCGAAACTTGAATTGTGGCTCTCTGGGATCAAAATTGACCGATTTTGTGTGCAGTACTCAAGCTTAACTATCTGCTTTTCTATCTTAGGAGAATAGAGCATGGTTGTAGTAGCTCGTGGCTTCGTAGTTCGGAAAATGTTATTTTCGGGGAAATGAGTCTGAACAACACTGGTTAGGAGGAGCTTATCGGCGCTTATCGTATTATATCGGATCATGGATCGCATGACCATTCATTGGTCACTCCCGGATCCTTACCTTATCGAACTTACCCAATATCCTTTCCATGAAAACTGTGGAGATGCAGAAAATTCTTCGGTCTCTAGTAGCAATGGTTGTCTTACTTTTATTCCCTCCCTTTCCCGATGACCGTAACGATGTGGCCGGCTCCGTTATTGACTTTGAAAACAAGAGCAATCGAATTATGTACAGTGATACTGTGCAACTTTGATTGCTCTGGTCAATTACAGAGTCGCAACTACGAATTGTACGGTCATTTATGCTCATGCTCTAAGTTTACTGGAGAGATATTATTCTATAGTCTTCCATGAGAAAAGTTAACACGGTATGCAAATAAGATGCGTTGTTTTCTACTAAAAATCGTATCAGTCATAAATTATTATGTTGCCGTTCAGAGAGTCGATAACCGATAAACCATTACAAGCATCAGATAAGCAGAGGATTTCTCACAGAAAGTAAGAAAAAAAAACTAAGGCACTCTGACTCACTAATGACTAAACATCACAAGATTTCTCCGGAGTGCGTTGACACCGATAGTTCTCCCCCTGTGCTATAGTTCACCAAGAATTTTATTGGCAGTTTATGCAAATACCTGCTCCAATATGATTCACTCCGGTTTTTCGTGGGATCCATTCGTGGAGATTGAGATGTCTTTTTTATGGAAATAGGTAAAACTTCTACTCGTTGTTGGGTCGCAGCCGTAGTTTTGATTGAACCTTCATCGGTCGATAGCTCGTTCGGATCAAAAAACCGATACGTCTAGGTACTAGACATTAGAAAACTACGCGGTTTCGAAGTCGAAGGTTGCCGCAGTTTAGTGCGTGGTTCTCCATCTCGCGTTGCTGATTGGCACAATTGCATGCAATTCACGAGCGGGGGCGTTTGCGGTGTGTGGTTTTAATTGTTCGAAAACATTAGCAAACTGCTTACCACCTTGCTAGAAGCACGATTCGAGTTCGACAGGCCTCACCTACATCCGCGTCGACAGAGGGTGGAAATGAAAACGCACCCATTAGCATGGCTACACGGCGTGGCAGCTTCGAAAGTAAGATCCTCCTCTTAATACATAGTCTGGTCGAGAGTTTCATGACCAATTATGGTGTCAGCGGCAAAGTGTAGATTTTCGTGTGTCTAATTACGTATAGGATCATCCAAAGATGCGAGGGTTGCTACCCACACGCATCGCTCTAGAAACTGCACACGACTGTGCTAAAAACGAACTTCTTGCACGTTTTGGCGAAGTGATGCAACTATTTCGGAGATGGTACATTATGAAATTTAGACGTTAATAAATGCAGTCTCGTGGCTACCGTAGAGAGACTTCAAATCTACTGTTGCTCCGAACGCCACAAATCCGAGTGACCATCTCCCATCCTTTTCGCCAATATTCCGACCAAATTTTTGTAAACTTTGACTATAAATATATAGTGTGGAGTCAGTTCTGTCTTAATGATCAAAGTTTACAAGATTTATTCTTAATATGTTTTGGATTAAAGCTTCAATTTTCAAAAGTTGTTTCGCTCTTTTGAATTTTTGTTGTACACTAATACCATGCTTTACAAAGTTTTTTTTTACGTGAATTCAATTTAGGTGACATTTTTTTACGTAGCTCGTAAAATGAGTTGCGACGTGTAGATAGAAAAACGCAGTACGCACTCTTAGTAATTCAATAAAACAAGTTTCAACTAAATTAAGTTTTACTTTTTTTCGATCATCCAAGAACTTCATGAAATGCAGTTCTTCTCATCAACGAGCATAATTTGTTGCAAATTGAAACATTTTGAATTTTGTACAATGGCATTCGGAGTAGTGTCATAAAGACTAAATCTACACCTTCATGCCTGATTCAGCATTAGGATGCTCCCTCTGCGATTCACGCTTTCCATCATCCAAACAAATACGGGAGGTGATAATGAATCAACTCTTCCCCGCAAGTGGCCGACAAAACCAGGTGCAGCAAAGAAAAGTGAAATCAGTCAACTA
The DNA here is from genome assembly GCF_002204515.2 of Aedes aegypti. Taxonomy (NCBI): domain Eukaryota; kingdom Metazoa; phylum Arthropoda; class Insecta; order Diptera; family Culicidae; genus Aedes; species Aedes aegypti. The sequence goes on from NC_035109.1 coordinate 279,667,096, forward strand.
CATTCCACAAATCAATCAACATAAAAAGGCTGATCGGTCAAAAACCCCCGTCTTTTGGGGCGCTGATTGACCACAATTGGAATCCACCTCCATGAAGGCACGCGTACTAAACCAGGATCAGTGGACGACGGCGACGCGCTTAAGCGGTGCTAAATATGCTAATTTTCGCACGCAAAAACTCTTGTTTTCTCATTTGCCGCAGCAAAAAAGAAAACAAAAAGTAAACAAAAACATTAAGAGCTCACTCTCACTGGCATTATGTTTGCATTTCAAGTGCTGACACTAGCGGCTGCTTGGGGGAGTAAAAAGCGTAAGCCCGGTAGAAATGGAAAGGGGTGATGCCAAGGGTGGAGGGCGGCTGTCAAATGGGAGTAAAATGGAAAAGCCGCCAACCTAAGTCCAGAACCAGTTTTAAGGCTTAACGCGGAATAGTAAAAAATATTATTCGCGAGATTACATGTAATAAATGCTCTTGGAGGATATTGTTTGCAAGTAATTATTTGCTACGTGCTACTAGAGTGCGCTCTTGGCAATTAAATCACAAAATTCTGCTGTATTCCAAAAATGGATGTTTTTGACAAAATTGATTACGCCTTCACCATTGTTTGGTCGTTATTTTGTATGGTTGTTTACACTTTAGAACCAGCTACACGTCGGGGTAGCAATAAAGAGCCGCCAGTACCACCCTTGGGTGATGCATGCAAAAATAAATGTGTGCCATCGTTGGGAGGCATTTGCGGCATCTTCTCTGGATTGGAGAATCCGATGGATCATTGAAATAACTAATAGCGCCACCGTAGCCATTTGTGTTTGGCAGAACAGCAATGCTGCCACAGTGTCAAATCCCATATACGGTGGCGCCACTGTTTTGAAGCGGTGAGTGTCGAAAAAGTTACCTTTAATAACACTGCGGAACTCGTTTTAGTCTTAAACATCAAAATACCGCTATTAATTAAGGGTTGCTTAATCCATTGTCGTTTTCAAAAACATCATGGCGCATCTAGCCCTCGAATTTTTTTTGGCTGTTGAAAATGCTAAATTTGACCATATCAGACAACTTGCATGCAAATTTGTTAGCTTGCATGCAATTTATTTGCTTAATTTGTCACAGAATTCGAACCAGGATATAAAATACAATACAAAAAAAACATAACGTATTGTAACAGTACCATTCAATATATTGGAAATGCAATACAGTATATTGTAAAATTACAATATAATTACAGTACAATATATTGTTTTGAACAGTTCACTGTATGGTATATGAGATTTTTGCAATATAATGTATGGGTTGTTAAGTATCGTAACAATACAAATAGAGATATTTTCTCATACATACATTTTGAAAATACAATACGATATATTGTTCATGTATTGTCTTGATTAGCAATTCGAGTATTGTTGTATAATGCAAGAACAATTCAACGAACTGTATTCAATTAGTGGTGAAAAGTATAGAATTTGTATTATGTATGGATTGTACCCCAACTTACCGGATATTCGTGCCAACAGTAGCAAAATAATTTTAACTCCTATAGAAGTAAAAATATTTATCATGGTTGCATTCATCATTCCAGCTAATGTCAAGTAACTTCTACAAAACTACTTATTTTTACTTTTTGAATATTTTTCACCAAACATTTCTTGCTTTCTGAACTTGTTTTGTTTACTTCTTTCAGCCAAGCTACACAGAAAAAAAAACAACAGTTGTTTTACGCGAAAATAGGAATTTGACCAAAATTGTAACGTATAAAACCAATAAAAAACAATACAGTGTTCTGTTACAACATATTTTATTGTTTTTGAATTGTATATTCGAACAAGAATAACGTTGCTTCGACATTCAATTACAATACGCTGTATTGTATCCAATACGTTATATTGTATATTAATGGTTTATCTCATTTACTGAATGGTACGTTTTTATCCGGGAAATTCATGTGTATAAAAAAACTTATCAACAATGTTCTTAATTCTTTTGATGTTCAAAATTTATTTTCTGGTGATTTAGAAAAGTATTGTATTTTGTCAAATAAGAGAAACATTAATTTTTGTATGGAGCATGTTGAAAAAAATAACGAATTAATCTAAACTCAAACCAAATTATATCTTGAATGAAAGTTTAAGTCGTATTTTGCATGCTTGGTGTATTAGATCCCTAAAAAGCTTGATAAATCATACCTTAAATTTCATGTAAACATCTATGAAACCAGTGAACAGTGCTTCCCAGGACCTAAATTCGTGATCGAAAATGTAATGCACCCAAAAAGTTGGTTTTAGAGATATGGTGTCTTCAGAGAAGTAGTTCGTGATGTAGAAGCCTTTTTTAAGGAAGTATTATGTTCGTGATGAATCCACCTAGTAGTGAGATAGATTTTCAATTTTTTGCAATAGTAAAGTTACACCATAAGTGTCTTCGGCAAAGTTGTAGATAATTTCATTACAAGGAAATTAGATGGACACACTTTTGCTCTATCTATTGAATTTCAAGAGATACGCCATAGCCGGGCGTATTGTAGAGCTCCATCTTCGTCGGTCTTGGGCGAAACTTCTCCAGTTGCCCCGAACGTTTAGGGTCGCCAGGTCCTCTTCCACTGCGTACAGCCAGCGTATTCGTGGTCTTCCCCGAAGCCGCCGACCTCTACCTGGTTCCCTGCTGAATAGTATTTTCGCAATTCTTTCTTCCGACATTCGCACTAAGTGACCAGCCCACTGAAGTCTGCCGTATTTTACACGCTTGATAATATTCGCATCTTTGTACACTTGATACAACTCGTGATTCATGCGTCTGCGCCACACACCATTTTCGAGTTTCCCACCGAGTATTGTCCGCAGCACTTTACGCTCAAAAACACCGAGAGCTTTCCAGTCTGACTCATTCAACGTCCACGCTTCGTGCCCGTAGAGAGCCACCGGAAGAATCAATGTTTTTTAAAGGGCGAATTTTGTTTCCGTTTGTAAGCTGAGGGACCTAAGCTGGTTACGTAGTCCGTAAAAGGCCCTATTCGCAGCCGCAACACGTCTTTTCACTTCGCGGGAAACGTCGTTGTCACATGTCACAAGTGTTCCAAGATAAACAAAATCTTCAACAACTTCAAACACATCCCCATCAAACACTACCTCAGCACCTACACCACCATGCCTGACTCTATCTCTGCCTGCAACCATGTACTTCGGTTTGGTAGAATTAATAGTCAGGCCTATCCTCGCTGTCTCCCTCTTCAGAGGCACGAAGGCCTCTTCCACTGACCTGCGATCAATTCCTATTAGGTCTATATCGTCCGCAAAGGAGCAATGTGCGACCTTGTGATAATAGTGCCATTTATCTGCACGCCATATCTCCTAATAGCACCCTCCAGTGCAATGTTGAACAGTAAATTCGAAAGTGCGTCTCCCTGCTTCAATCCGTCTAACGTCACGAACGAGGTTGACACCTCGTCTGCGATCCGAACACTTGATTTTGAACCATCCAGCGTAGCACGAATCAGCCTAATTAGTTTCGTCGGAAAACCATTTTCAGACATTATCTGCCATAGCTCATTTCTTTTAACTGAGTCGTACGCCGCCTTGAAATCAATAAACAGATGGTGAGTCTGCAAGTTATACTCCCGGAATTTGTCTAGGATCATTCGCAAGCTAAACATCTGTTCCGTTGTCGAACGGCCCTCACGAAAACCAGCTTGGTATTCGCCGACGAAGGACTCCTCGAGCTGTCGCAGTCTGTTAAACAGGATGCGCGACAGAATTTTGTACGCCGAATTCAGCAGGGTAATTCCTCTGTAATTGGCACACTCCAGTCTGTGCCCTTTCTTGTAGATAGGGCGAATGAGGCCATCCAACCAGCCGACGGGCAATTCTTTTTCCTCCCATACCTTCAGAAGTGAATGACCGCTTAACTTAGTTTTTTGGTTGTATCTTTTTCTGGATATTTTTGAGATTTTTCTTATGTTCAACCAAGTTGTTTGAATCAATAAAATACGCATTTCTTTAGAAGACATCAAAAATGTATCTCTTATATTTTCAGAGTTATATAAGACCAGAACAAATTTGAAATTATACTTTTATCACCCCTCCTTCAAATTTTTCAAGAAGTCAGAGGGAGGAAATAAATAAAATGTCTTATTTTCAGTGATGGTTTTCATTGCTTTTTAGGGATATTACATGAGATAACAGGTGTTATCGGATTATAAGTCCTAAATCTGTTAGTTAATGCTTATAGGTGTGGGATTTTATTTATTGAACGTTTTTCTTTTAGAATAAAATTTACGCCAATTTTGATGTAACAGTGTAGCCTTTGAAAATAGAATATTTTAGTGATTCCATAAATTTTTATTCATGTAAACTTTCAATGAACAATCATATGCCACATCAATTCTGCGATTGGCTCTTAAAATTTATTTGAATACTTTTCTTAGTACCGTAAACTGGGGGGAAGTTGATCCCTTTTGAGCGATTTTGTGCTATAATTCCTAGTGGGATGCATGTATTATCATCCAAATATTTTTATAACCTGTACTGGTTGAATGTTTAACGCATTCTTTAAACGAAATTTTGACGAATTATAATCGTAATAACAAAAACAATTTTTGGAGATCAAAAAGTGGTATTTTTGATTCCGGGCTGAAGTTGATCAATTACTGCGATAGGTTTTCTAAAACAAAGAAGTTTGCTATTCACTAAATTTGAGGTCTCTGAATCTGAATCAAGACTTAAAAATCTTACAACCTATTGATAAATCGGGTAATTTTTCAATTGAAAATTGTGAATTACAGATTACACCACATTAAACGCCTAAAGGTAGGCAATTTTCTTGGAAATTAGCAACCCTCTTGCAGTGATGGAAAGTGGCGAACACTTCTTCAGAACTGGAACAAAAACAAAACCAAACGCTCCCGAGCGTCAGAGCGCTGGTTTACTCGCATCTGTCGGCTCCCGAGTAACTGAAGCTAAAAGTGTTCGGAGCTGTGCAGAGTCATATTGTGCTTTTGGGAAAAAAGCTGCTTCCCCTCCGAAATTTATGGTTTTCAATGGTGCTTTCGACTACAAACTAGTAGTTTACTGTCGATATAATGGTTATACCATTAATTTGTCTATCAAAACCATAATAAATCACACCTTGCTCGGTTACTCGCGAGTAAACGCTCCCGAACTTGTTGCTACTTCTTTTGACATGTTCCTCCGAGCAGACGGGTGCGGACTTACTCACACCTAGCCAGTTCCCGAGTCTGTGATGTTTGTTATGCGTTGGCATACACTCGTGAGCTGCTTCGTGATGCGAACTTTTCCAGCACTGCCCTCTTGCAAAAAGATCATTTTTTCTCTAAAAAAAGAATTTGTATCCTCAATACAAATTCGAAACTGGGTACACAAAACATATCGTCGATTGTCGATTGTTTGAAGAAGAACCCTTCAACAGTTTATGAAACATTTCCTAAAAAATCTGTTTTTCCATGAAATAATTACCTTGAATGCCAAACCGAATTTATGAAAATCAAGAGTAGCTATCAGGTAATGCCACAACTCAGAAATTGTGATAATTGAAATTGTGTCATAGCTCTTATAACAGTCTATACATGTGGGTACGGGAATGATCAACTTCTCCCCGCTGATCAACTACACCCCAAATTACGGTAGTCCTATTTCTTCTGGGTGTACACATATTGAAAGCGTGATCATCATCCACAAGCTGCGTATCAAATGTCCTTGTCTTCATTGTCTTTGTGTAAACGATACTATTATATTTTTTTCATTTAAGAATAAAACCATATTTATGAGGGAAATTGCTCTATAAATATAAAACCGTGGGGAGCCGGATCCTATTCTTGGCACTTTTGATTCACTTCGGCAGTAGGGTTTTTTGAAAGCTGCTGAGCTGAAATTTGGCCACAATATGCAACCTATTGAAGTGCTTCTTATAGTAAAGTTTCAGACGATTCGGCCGAGCAAAAAACCCCATGCCAAAGTGAATTATGGAAGTGCCTAAGTAGCTCTGCACCATATATAGAAAAAGTGCTATCAATGCTGATTTTCAGACAATAAAAAAATCACGATGTCACGAAAGCCGTAAAATTTTCTTATTTGTTCCATAGAAAAGAAAGAATCCCTTTTCAGTGTAATGAAAAATTGAGGCAGAAACAGTTTTTTTCCAGTTTTTCTTAGCGGTGTAATTTTTCATGAAAAATATCATCCATTCCGACTTATACTTCATTAAAACCAATCCCATATCTTTTTTTCAAATGTTTTAGAAAATTTGCAATTGCTTTGATAAAAAATATTTGTTTTTCCGATGCTTCGATTGAAATATGGGTTTTCAAAGAAAAGGCTCAAAATGGCACATTTGCACATTTTTTCCAAAATTGGCCATAACTCAAAAACGAAAAAAGAGTACATTTCAAAAATTTCAGCGATTAAAGCTTATGAAATTACCTTCTCAAAAATATATTTTTGAAAGTTTTCCACTAATTGGAACATAGTTTTTCCGGCTTTTCTTTACGAATTTTCTCAACGGTGGAAAATTTTGTGGAAAACTGTTTCCAGAGAATATTTTTTTTATTCCTGAGAAAATTTGCTTTCATTTTCATAAAAAAAAACTTAGTTTCTACGATGCTTCTTTCTTGAGTTATGATTTTTCAAAGAAAAAGCTCAAAATGGAACATTTGCACATTTTTTAAAAAATTGGCCATAACTCAATAAGGAAAAAAAGAACATTTCAGCGATTAAAGCTTATAAAATTATCTTCTCAAAATTTTTTTTTGAAAATTTTTCACGGGTTGGAGCATAGTTTTTCCGGCTTTTCTTTACGAATTTTCTTAACGGTGGAAATTTTTTTCCAGTTAATATTTTTTTTATTCCTGAAAAAAATTGCTTTCATTTTCATAAAAAAAAAACTTTGTCTCTACGATACTTCGTTCTTGAGTTATGATTTTTCAAAGTAAGTAGTGTCAGAGGAAAACAAAAAAATTTCAACTGAATTTTCCGGGAAAAAAACGATCCTGAATTTTTCTCAATTTTTTTTATTCATATATTGATGAGCCCTGCCTGTGGAAAAAGTTTCATGAATATCTGAGACCCTTCGGCCCACTTTGTACGGAAATAAAAAAAAATCCCCTTATAACACACTGAAAGTCATTAATGAAACTAAAATCGTTACTTGCGTTAAGTGCACTACGACCAGTTACTACAAAGAGAATTTAAAATATATTTTTCTCAAGCACAAATCAAGCGTTGTATTAACGTAAGAATATATTTCGATCCAAGTTTCATGCCTGTAGAGGTCTATGCAGTGCCGGATTTGAGCTTCGGGGGGCCCGGGTCTGATCTTTTTACGGGGGCCTTTGGTACAAAATGACCGGAAATGCTTAGTATAATGAATAAAAGATATTCGGAAAACTAAAGAAATGTAATAATACTCTAATTTGCGTTATATGTATAAAATACACAAGAAGTCATTTATTCTTCAGATTGAGATTTTACTGAATCGTCCTCAATCAAGTCCAAAATTAAAAATGTTCCAGTTGAAATAAAGACTATATGATTCATCGAGACTCAATAGCAAAGATTATGTTGTTATTTTTATAATGTTATGCAACATTTTTTTCCATTTAATGAACTTGAACGAAAGTCGTTATTGAAGCGATAAGCAAATCGTTGAGTATTTTATTTTATTCTGTAGACATTTTCTGATTTCGTACTATTGTGGTTAAAAAATGTATCTATCGCGACTGGATGAAACAATATGCTTTTAAGGTGAAACAGTTTTGAATCAACTTCTAAGATTGCACTAAAATTTTAAAGGCACAAATCTCGCAAAGTTTTTGCACGGATTTTTTTTACACGGTCGTGCAAAAAAAGTTTCCATACATTTTCTTCTGCCAAAACCTTATTTTTGCATGAAATGTCGAGAAATGTGAAGTCGTGAGTAGGGGCACAAGTCAGCCATTGTGTCGGCCATCTTTGTATTCTGAGATGTTTCACCTTAAATACTCAATTTGATTTTCGTAGCGATAAAAAGGAACAAACGATTGTCTAGCGTGGTTTCAATCAGACATTCAACTAGTCTTTGTCGACAAGAAGCAATTGCTTTCAGAAAAGCACACTATCGCTGTGAACTACAATTTCTAAAATTAAAAATATGAACCGTCCCCAAGGATAAGTCTTACTTGCTTTCTAATTTTAATGTACCCAATATTGACAACAGTTTGGAAGAACTATATACACTTAGACAACTTCCAGATGATGCTCTAGTATCTGAAAATAGCCTATCGAGTAAAGACCATTGCAAAATTACCTCTATAATCTATCCATTTAAGCTTGTAATTTAGGAATCGAGGAAAGCATAATTGTATAAAAATTCTGTAGATTTGAATCGTTATAATATTAAATTCTAAACTCTTAGTGAAAATTGCAATATTCAAACAAATTATGTGGATTTGGATCAAAATTGTAGTAAATTTCAAGCTCCTAGTAAAATTTGCTATATTGCAACAAAATTATGAAAAAATCAATACAAATTCATTTAAATCTGGCACAAATGGAAAAGACACTAGAATATGGAAAGATCGAAATTCTGGTAGGATTTCAGATGTGTTTGATAGAATAGTAGCTTCAGTATCGTGATAGTGAAATTAAGAAAATAAATGAATTATAGAGTATCATCGTCATTTCAAGATCATTCCAGGACAAAGAGCACTATAGTTTTGGCAGTATCATTCCAAAAAGTTGCGAAAGTTTGCATTGATCATCGATTGAATCGGATCGATTGATCAGCTGAGGTATGAACAAATAAATGAATAAATCATTAACCCTCGAAAAGTTTTAAAGTTATTGATATAACATTGGTTAATTTCATTAGCGAATAGAAGGATTTTCATTGGAACTGGAAAATTGAGACACACATCGTATTGAATTTGCTACTCACTTAAAAAACAACATAATCTCATGCCATAATAACTCTGCTAGAAATGGTATCAGAATTGTATTTTAAATTTAAAATAATTAATGTAAAACTAATTCATTGAATAGTGTATCCCTTTTGTCACCTCTCGGGGGGCCCCTTTCATCGGGGGGCCCGGGGCATTTGCCCCCTCGGCACCCCCCCAAATCCGGACCTGGGTCTATGAAGCGGTTAGTTTACATCATCCGCCGAACTGACGTAGACATGTTCTTGACCATTCAAGTGTTCATCGTAACACTGCTTTTACCTTTCGATCATCCTTTGCGACGCTTCCATTCTTATCCCTGTACATGCCGGCTTGCGGTCTGAAGCTTTTGTGGGATGTGTTAAGCTTATGATAAAACGTCTGTATTTCTTGAGAACTTGCAAACTGCTTCTTCCAGGTGAAGCGTTTGCGCCCAAAAAATTAGAACCTACATATACGTTCCTGTTTCTCAATAAACAAATACTGGAATCGGATTTTAAGGCAGTCGCATATGAAGAGAAGAATTTTTACAAACTTTTGTAGAAGAATAGGCTCTTCTTTTAGGAACGTAATGACATCATAAGTAAAAAAGATGTCGATGAAGAAGCGAAAAAAATAACAACTTGAAGCATAGGGTGCAGAACCACTTGGGCACTTCCATGATTCACTTTGGCATGGGGGGTTTTTTCTCGGCCGAATCGTCTGAAACTTTGCAATAAGAAGTGAATCAATATGGCGAACATTGTGACCAAATATAAGCTCTGTAGCTTTAAAATACCCAACTGCCGAAATAAATCAAAAGTGCCAAGAATAGGATCCGACTCCCTACATTGTTAGATTGATTTCGTACCCTCGAAGGCATAACCAATCAAGTCCGAAGCCACTTCCGACCAATCGCAGACAATACACATTTGAAGTGGAAAATGATTCGCAAACGAATTTACCTAAAACCTTTGACGTAGAAGATTTCAGTAAATCCCCCAGACGACAGACAAATAAGTCTCAAATGCCTATCCATACGCCATTCAAAACATCAAAAGCCGCGCGATTTGAATCCACGGTATAGGCAAGGTTAATAACATGGAGCTTGTGCAAAGTAGGTATGCTTACCCACCCGCACTCATCTGTAGCAATCCGATGAGATTGAATCAAAGGCATTCAATGCTCATCTCACTGATCTGTATGTGGTGTACTCCAGTAAATGGGAAGATGGGCTATGCTTTAAAGTGGTCGATCACCATGTTTGGCAGCGGCGGGAGCACCTGTGATATTTAAACTAGGGGTTAGCTCGCTTCGCTCAATTCTATAAATCAGTAATAAAATGAAGGTGGTCCACATTCATTTGAATGTGGTTTAAATCGCTATGAGGTGATGATTCAAACAAAACAAGACTTAGATTTAGCATTGAAATCTACGATTTTTTACGAAAAACTTCAAGCTAAATCAAGCAATATTCACAGGTGAATTGTAATTACTTTCTTATGAGATAAAATAAAATAACTTGACATACTTTAATTAAACAATGAACTTATCGAAGATTGCAATGTTGTTTGTCCAAAAATTGATTGTAGTTTAATTCGACATTTGCTTTCATGTTTCAATATTAAATATTGTATATGTAATTCATTGATACTGAGCAAGGGGTTAGTTGCAGAATAATGTTCAAAATTCCATTTTGAAGGGGTGATACATTTCACATAAAAACGTTTTGCATATGGATGATTGACCTAATGGACATTTAGCATAATAAGAATTGTATGTTCTTGTATGAAAATTCGAAACGTCTTTTTGCGGAACGGGTCACCTCCGTGAAAACATGTCTTGAATTACACATTTTTTTATTAAATTAAGGGGAGGGATTATTTTTTCTCTTATATCTACTTGAAGATTTCATATACAGAGCTTTTGGTTTTTATAGAAATTACATTAGCTGATATATTTAAAAAAATTTCCAATTTCAAGGAGTGAAAAAAAAACACACTTAAACTTTCAAACAAGGAACATCCATTCAATACTGCTTCGTTTTTTTAATCTTAACACAAAACATGTCCAAGGTTGATTTTTGTTTTATTCTCAACAAACAACACCAATTTCACCCATCACGATGCACATCAAATATCAACGGACACCACGGTTACCAAATAAGCGCCTTGCAAAAAATACAGTCATAGCAATTTGACGCCACAACACCAAAGACTTGCGCCGTAGTCAAACTTGTTGTCGCAATTTCAATTCATCGTTGTCGAGGTTGCGTAGGTTTTTGGACTTAATTTCCAGGTATTAAATCCAAATAGACGTGAGAACGGCTAACCTTAGCATCCAACAACGGTTTCCACTTTGGTGCACTTCAATCTTAATCCCCGGTGCGAGTGACGTGAAGTGTGTAATATGGCGTGAAGTGATCTCGGTGTAATTTTCCGATGCAGATGCCAAACTGCACGTTTCAATGTAAAAAATCTTTGGAACAGTGCATGACATGGCCGTCATTCTACGCATAAGTGTCTTATATATTAACATGTCAAAACAGGATCTTATGCTAAGTCATTATATGATCCTCGCACAAACAGAAAATGTAAGGTTTTAACACCAAACTGAAATCTGGCAGTTGATCGGATAAAGCTTATTTTATACAGTAGATAAAAATTATGAACAGTACATCAATAATGGTTTACAAAAATTGGAGAAATCGCCTTACTCTCAGTCAGTATGACAAGCTCCATGGTATTTTTGTTGCCTTAATTTCTATGGAAAATAAGGCGTTTTGTTGATGGCATGTGGGTGCGCACAGGATACATAATCGAATTGTTCTTTCAGTGTTACCCAGCCATGCATACGTTGCACAGCGGGTGGCACGCTCTTTCGGATAATTTGAATATTCTTGGGCCCGCAGCATGAACACACCCCGAAAACGCTCAGAAGAGATCCACCGTGAAACAAAACACACTGAGGCTGAGGGAATCCCGGTTGCATAAAAGTCGCGCCAACTGTGCACTATGGGCAAGAAATGAGAATTTCACGACAAAATTCCAAGCACTTTCATAAGGAACAAAAATCAACTTGAGAGTAATACGTACATAATTATACATGAAAATTACATGTTTAGGATGGCTTACATGCCTTTTGATTTGAATTGTATTGTAGAATGTAACGATTATGAATTTAAGGAAAAAAATATGTTAATTGTGGTATTTTTCATCGAAACTCGCTTGTATTTTACAATAATTTGAATCGCTAGCATTTTACAATAACTTGAAGATAATGTATGAAGTTGCATGTTTTGACAACTATTTATTGAAAATATTAATAGCATTTCACAGTATACTTGACCGTTGTTCAGACAGATTGAACTAGATGTCTTAGTCTTGTAAAGATAAGTCTAGGACTTCTTCAATTCTGATTTGTTAAGTTATTTTGACACAGATGTTACACCAAATAGGTCAGTGTCAACATAGACTTCTAAATTTCACTTAACTCATGAACGTATTCTTGTGAAAAAAAAGTAGTTGATGTTGACTGTATTCGTTCTCATTAAACTAATAAAATTTATTTATTAGTTTTCAATACTGAAAATTTCATCTCTACAATTCGATTTTAGACTTTTGTCGCGAGATGTTATTTTTTTAATCCATAGTGAGATGAGGTGAGGCCCAGCTCACTGCGTGAAATCTCGGAGAACCTGTTGTGTAAGAAGCAAGCGAATCAAATCTTCTCCTCTACCTTGTCTTCGCCGCCGTCATCATCATCTTCAACAAACAGTTTCGTTGAGCTTGAGTTGGTTGTTTGATCTTCTACTGCGATACCTGTCGTCGCTCTCGGGATCAGGCTGCCTATTCTTCAACCGATCGATGCCCGATGCTGAACGGAAAACCGATCCTAGGGTCCAATCTTCCATTCAGTTCCGAATCGATTAGACCGTGTATGGGCACACAAACGGTGCGAAGCTAATCTCGGTAAATTAATTTCTTCCATTATCGGACCCGGTCGGTATGTAGAATCGGTCCGATTAGGTTGAAAAAGTGCGGAGGATAAGCATAAGATATGTTCGTTAAATGACCAGCACCACCACCCATCCAGCAGCGCGGGCCCAAGAGGTTCCAGAAAATTTCATCAACTCACTGGAGTCTGTGGAGTGTGTGTGGAGTGGCACACCTCTATTTGAATGTTAACGACTGAGACTACGCCGTACGTGGGTTTAACGATTGAAATTTTCATTCAAAGCGATGACGTTGCGGCGGACGGATCATCAGTTCTTTTTTTTCTCCATGGGTATATCATCTAACTTTTGATGCGTGCCAAAGATACCAAACTCATTCTTTCTTCCGGTTGGCTTGACTCCGAACAGTAAACGAATTTATGCGTGGATAAACACTGTGAAGTGAAGATAAATACTTAGAAATGGTGTACGTACATCATTATGGATTCGTAGGGGCAATCTTGAAAAGATTCTTAACCGGAAATGTTGACAAGAAGTGAATTTAATATGAGGTAGATATATTTATGATTCAATGCAACATTTTTTTTTCTGGGGTACTGTCACGGAGATGCTGTTCCACTCAATTTAGGGTTTATTCAAAGCAAATCCGTAGTTGAGCTCAATTACTCAATTTTAGCTAAAATTCAAAAGTCTCCACTAGGTAGTTTATTTTTAATTCTATAAGAATATGTACTCAAATTTTGTTTTTTTTTTTTTTTTTCAAAATGAGGATGTGAGATAGAAGAGAAGAAGAAGAAAGCACATATGCTACAGCACCTTTTGGCATTCAAAACGGTGATCACTTGAATGTTCTCGCACTTTAGCTTGTCAATTTTACTCTTCTTTCATTTATCTAGTGTGTATATCATATGTTCAGCTTCTAAGCCAATTCTGATTAGTTTAGCTTCGATACTATTATTACCAGGTACTCTACTGTTCTTGACATCCCTAATATCTCTCAAAGTGGCAGTTGTTTGATTCTCATAATTCGCAGTACGGAATAAGCCATATTTTTCCTTTTGTCTGGACTCTCATTACATGAGTATAGTCACAAATCATAGTTTTATTTTCAGGAATATACCTCAAAAGTCACGGTCATTTAAGAAAAAGTGATGATTTCTGTAAAAATTTCATTCGTTATCCATCCCACAGATGTGGATCAGTGGGGGAGCATTCTATCCAAATCTGATCCATATCTGTGGGCTTTGCATAACTAACATGTAAATCGTTCACGTTGCGTTCTTCTCTTTCAGAATCTTTCGCACACTTCTTCGTTGGCCCAAGTAATTATAAATGCATTCAAGAAATTCCTACCAGGTTTCTATGTCATTCATTTGGGTGTTTGACGTAGTGATTATACCACCTTTCAAGAAGAAAAGTTTATAACACGATAGCCTCAAGATACTTACTTTCCTATCTTTGCACATATCAACAAGCCCAATCAAATCACTGAGGAAAGAGTTACTTATCGGTTGTGAAATTAAAATGATGTTCCTTAATTGAAATTAACGTTCCTTCCTTGTGAATTGAAAATAACTTCCTTAAAGAAAGTAGGTTCGCTACTCACATTTTCGTCTGAGGTGGTTCACAATATATCGAATCCATTGCTACATTATAAACGCCCGGCTCAGATTCTTCTCATCCATCTCTTACATACTTCGTTGAACACATCGTTCTGCATACCGCTCTACACTGTGTCATTGATATCTACTTAGATCTTAGTTTGATTTAGTTATAATGATTATACTTTTAAATCAGTTCCCTGAAAGGACCATATCGAGCTCACCCTTTTTTGGAAGAGCGAAGCATTTCATACCCAGTTCAACATTTTCGAAGTCATTCAATGTAAAAATCATTTTGCTTCCAAATCCTGGACATACACACCCATAACCACATAGCACATAGCAAAATCCAGTGAAATTTAAAAGATTAGTTCAAAAATTGAAGTTACGCCCATTTCAATACCGTTTTGATTCATATTACGGACAGCTTCAAATTCCGGACACTCTCCTTTGTATGGGAAACATTTCACACGAAATGTTTCAATTTTCGCCGTTCAAAAGTGCTTACTTTCAAGGCTTGTTTTATTAAGCTTTTTCCATAAATATCTTTGAAAATTTATAATGCCCAACTACCTTAGACGTCTCTTTAGTGGTTTGACGATTTCAATTAATGATTTGACTTTTCCATTAATGATTATCATGAGCTGTCCGGAATATGAGGCAAAAATGATGAAGCGTCCGGAATTAGAATCATGAGAAGGCCACACATTTTCATTTATTTAAAATTATTCAAGTTGCGAAAGCGTATTCTTTACCCACCATCCGAAAACTAAGGGCTTCCGACGCTCGATAACGCTAAAGAATCATACAGAATGATTTATTTTGTATGCTCTATGCTGGTTATACTTCACTGAGGCCTTAAGTGTCCGTAATATGAATCAAAACGGTATTTTAGATTAATTTTTCCTCAATATCTCAAAACTATTAAGAGTTTTGCAATGCAACCTTCGGAATTCTTAACCATTCTTTACACCAAATGCTACAACTTTTGTGAACATGTTGTAGCGGCATTCTCATTGCTTCTTAGTGTTCTAGTGCAAATACTCCGAAAAAACGACAGTACTTCACATTTATTTTGGTTAATATTCAAAAACAATATATATTTGAACACATCTGTCTTCCACAAAAATATGATTTTAATCATTAAAAGCAACTTTGCTGAACAGGGTTCTCCACCTGTTTATGTACAAATTACAACAGCAAAAACACTGAAGTGTTAATATGACTAAAACAAGCAAAAGGATCGTTTGTAGGTTATCAAAATGTTCAGTAAAGCTGTTTGTGTTGATTAAGAGTACATTTTTTTGGAAGACAGTCATTTTAAAATATCAACCGTGGAAGACAGTCATGTTAAAATGACCGCTAAAAGTGAATAACTGCCATTTTTCTGAGCTTTTGTATCAAAACACTACAAAAAATAGGAATAGCACCAGGACATGTTCACAAAAAATGTGTTTTTTTGTTGTTAACAACATTTCGTCCGAAGGTCTCATTGAGGAATTCCCAATTATTAATGAGATAATGCTGCACTTAGAAAAAATCAAAAAGGGTTTTGGTTGTAAAGGTAAGTAGTTTTAAGAACTGCAGTCAGCATTGTGTTTCCATTTTGTGTGTTCAGCCATTACATGAAAAACCGATCTAGGGGGTCACCGAATTCCGTGAAAATTTGCTATTTTGCTCCTTATCCGAAATAAGGATACACGTATTTTTGGATTTTTTATTAGGGTGACCATTTCCGAAATAGGGTGACCATAAAAATCGCGATTTTGCAAAAACTAATTATAAAATATTAGTCATTTTTCATCGGCACACACTGTAGGTCTCAGCGCAAAAGATTTTTTATTTAAAAAAAACATAACTTTTGAACAGCTCAACCGATTTCCAATCTTTTTTTTATGGAATGAAAGCTTAATAATTCAATTGTTCAAAAAACATATAAATTTTGTTTCATGAAAAAATAAAAATTTCTACTTTTTAAGGAAATTTTCATATTTTTAATGTAATTTTTTTTTTATTTTCAGGGTTTTATATTTTTTTCTGAATACAGTAATACCTCGATATAACGTAATCTCGATATAACGTAACCTCTTTATAACGTAACTCGATATAACGTAACTTTTACCTCGATATAACGTAACTTTTTTAACTCCCTTTTATTTTCATTTTTTTTTATTATAAACATGAATTATTAACTACAATAAACATTCTTCAAGATTCAAACACCAACCATTACTTAATCAGAGCAATGCAAGCGTGTACTATCATAGAATACAGTCATAAATCGATATCGTATCTCACTCGATTAAAAAAAAAAAACAACATTTTGTCATTGCTGTACATTTGTATACATCATTCTTTTTTTATTTTTGTTGCATTTACTCTCCTTCTGGAGCCAAGCCTGCTACTCATTGCAATGTTCTATGAAAACATTGGAAATTATTGATTTAGACTTTGCATTAAAAAAAGACTAGATCAAACTCGGATTGGACTTGTGTGTTGACGGGCCACGCTGCCATTGCCAAACCATGTAACGTATATCTGATAATATTTTTTTTCTTATAATACATAAGGATATATTTGGCTTGTGGTTCAGGAGTTCCTAACATATGTTCTTTGAAAGGTTTCTCAAACAAATTGATGTTTCTCCTGGAATTCCGTCACGGATTTCTCCATGCACTCATCCTAAACCCTCCTGATAGTCATGAATCAAACTTAAAACATTTCTTTTAATATTTCCAACAGGGATCTCATTAAATTACATCAATGGATGGTTCAATTATTCCTCCAGGAATTTCTCCAGAATATATCCAAGAACTTTTTCTAAGGATTATGAATTTGTCCAATAGTTTTTTTTTTTTTCAATATATCTATAAAATCTTCTGTGCTTTTTTACCAAGTAATTTCTCCAAGATATAAAGTGGACTTATCTGAGTCTAGAGATTCATAAATTATTCCAGCAATTTTTCATCAATTTTTGTAGCGGCCCTTTTAAAGAACAATCCAATAATTATTCTTGGAATGCTATAGAAGTTACTCCAAAAAAATCGTACAGGTTTTCATCTAAAAACCTGAAAAACAATCTTCTCGATATATATTCAGGAATTTCATTATGAGTTTCTGCAGATTTTTCTCCAAATTTTTATACAAGATCCATTCTATGTACTACTTACGTTTCTTCAAAGATTCTATGTGGAATGAAATCCTTCATTGATTCTATCAATGATTTCTTAATAAAGTTCACTGTTTTTTTAGTGGGTTGTCCAAGTAATTCTTGAAGTATTCGTCTAGGCATTTGTATACGGATTTTTTTATTTTTTAAACTATATTCAGGATTTCGTTCGAAAACTGGTCAAACTCTCCAGATCCCCAACAAAATTCTCCTAGAATACTGCCGATAATCCCACTACGTATTGATTCAGAAACTTTTCATAGAAAATCCGTTAAGAATATTTCTTGTTTTTAATGACATTTGCTAGTGATTTTTTCATGAAATCTCTTCAAATGATTTGTGTTTAGAATTACGAGTTCCTCATAACAATATGTTTGAAGTTAAATAATGGCTTACTACAAATGTTCATGGACAGCTCAACATTATTTTTTTAGAGATATCAGAAAGATCTTATTCATGAATTTCATTTAGAATTTCTGAGTGTTCAAGGATTCCTCCAAAGATTTTTGTGCAATACATTTCTTTAAGGATTACTGCGAAAGAGACGTAAAAATGAAAAATTGAAAATAAAAAAAACATATACACAGAAATATATCGAAAAAATATGTGAAAATATTGAAAATGCCTGCTATTTCAACAACATCAATTTTACATCCATTTTCTTATCAAACGATACATGTTGAACGAAATTTGAAAAAAAAATATTTTGCTTCGATATAACGTAACCTCGACATAACGTAACGAAAATAAAAATCGAGTTACGTTATATCGAGGTATTACTGTAGTTGAAATCTCAAGCTTTCATTCCATTTAAAAAATGGAAATCGGTTGAGCTGTTCAAAATTTATTTTTTAATGAAAAAATCCAGTGCGCTGAGACCTACAGTGTGTGCCGATGAAAAACGACTGATTTTTTATTTTCAAAAAAAATATATCTAAAAAACTTAAAACCATACATCGCTGAAAATTTGACAGTAAACGTAAAATTTTCTAAACTTCCAAGAAAAATGAGAACAGCAATAGCCCCTTCTGTCCCGACGCCTTCAAAACACGGAAAACCGGAAATTTTGATTTAATTTTTCATGTAAAAAAAAAAAACAATTTTATGCGAAATTTTATATTCTTCTTGAAAAGTTAAAATCTTTAGTTTTCATTTCGTCCAAGAAAATTGAAAAACGGTCAAGCGGTTCAAAAGTTATAATTTGTTAATAATAAAAAAAAATTGCAAAGTCGCGATTTTTCAGGTCACCCTATTTCGGAAATGGTCACCCTTATCAAAAAATCCAAAAACACGTGTACCCTTATTTCGGATAAGGAACGAAATAGCAAATTTTCACGGAATTCTGTGACCCACTAGATCGGTTTTTCATGAAATGACTGTGTTGTATTATTATGATGAAAACATCGAATCTGACAATAATACAAAAATAGTCATCCTGTATTCTTTATTCTGATAAAATCACTGAAACACTACATTTGTAAAAAAATATATATATATACTGAGTCCTGCAACTATACTAATCAGTTGATGTTTTTGCTTCTTTACAGGTGATTGGCAAATTTATTAGATAATCAAAACCATCAGAATCATGGTAAATATTACAGTGGATTCAATCGAAGATTCAATCAATCATGTTTCATCATAAACATTCACAATAAATGCTAACTTGTCTTGTACAAAACGCATAATTTCTGTGTCTAGTATGAAAATATGTTAATTTGAACCCCTCTAATCTGTACATCGTTCATATAAGAAATGGTTCAAACCTGAAAGGGAGAAAGCGATACAAAATTTATAAACGTCAAGGTGAGCCGAGATTCTGCTGTCACGAACTGTCACTGTGAGCCCGGATCTCAAAAAATGAAAAAATATTATGAAAGCGCGTAATTGATCAAAACATATGCAAAAGCGTTTCAACAAAGTTGACAAAAATTGGTTGAAAATCGATTCCTGCACATCCAAAATCAATGTCATGATTGCACCTTTTAATTTGATCGAATATAAAGTATTGAAACACGCATTTATCTATTCCCTTCCAATCAAAATGAAAATTAAATGCACATAAAACTATGGCCCTTTTTTCATGTTTGTCCAGAAAGATCGAAGGTCCATAACCAGGGATTGAATCCTGGGAAAATTGAGAGAATCTCTCACGTAACGCTCTCTGTAATCATCATAATATGCAGCACATTATGAGAGACTGTTCATGGTATACTTCTTCTTCTTCTTTCTTCTTTCTGGCGTAACGTCCCCACTGGGACAGAGCCTGCTTCTCAGCTTAGTGTTCTTATGAGCACTTCCACAGTTATTAACTGAGAGCTTACTATGCCTATGACCATTTTTGCATGCGTATATCGTGTGGCAGGTACGAAGATACTCTATGCCCTGGGAAGTCGAGAAAATTTCCAACCCGAAAAGATCCTCGACTGGTGGGATTCGAACCCACGACCCTCAGCTTGGTCTTGCTGAATAGCTGCGCGTTTAGCGCTACGGCTATCTGGGCCCCATGGTATACTATTACAACTTTGATCAGATCGGGGGAACAACAGAGCATGATAAAACCCCTCTAAACAAACTCCAAACCTGGGGGACGCTATTGATATGGGGTTCTGCACAAAAATGTACCTCTTCCTTTCACTCTTTCATGAAATTTGTAAACAACAAGGCCAGTAAAAGTCAAAATCCCATACAGGATCAAAACAGTGCAGAGGCCTATTGGATGTTCGGGGATTGTTTATCGTGTCAGTAAAATAAAACACTTACCCCCAATGGTAAACAAGTAAGAAAAAAGGATTTTATCATTGCCCTCTCTTTGGGGCTCGCGTTCGCTGCTCTTATTTATCAGACTTGTTACAACTTGCGATACATTGCCGATAATGGACTGCAAAAAAGAGCGAATTCTGCAATACCTGCCCACAACAATAGAAAACTAGCGATTTTTCCCAAGACTGCCTTGATTGTCGTTGGTGAGCGGAAGTTATCTTGCAATTTGGAAAAGTGTTGTTGTATCTGTGCTGTAACTGTGTGTCCTGTTGTCAAGTTGCCCGTGAGAGAGAGCGAGACAACACCAACACACGGCGCACAGTAAAAGTCAAAAGAACAAAAGAATTTATGGCACGTACAGAGGCTCATTGTGAAACTAAACGCAGAATCAAAATAAAACAGCCGAAGAGGTGACTCCAGACTGTACTCAGTGTGACCAGAAATTCAAAATAAATATGAACCTCGATGGTTTGTATGGTTCACGGTGTTAGATCCGATAGCTATTTTCTTAGTTGGTGCACCCTATTACAGTATACCACTATGTAAATGGAAAATTGACATGCTAAATAGCAAGGTATATTGGACCAAACCTGGTTTTTCATTTATTAGAATAGATTTGAGATATTTTTGATAGTTCGACTTTGACAAATTTCGGTTACTGGCTTGTTTTCTGTGAAATTCCTACGTATCAGCAAGATTCAAATACTTCTCGTTATAACGACAACTTTTATAGCGAAAAAACCTCCTATAGCTATAATATTTTTCGGACTCTTGAAAAATATGTGGATGCTATAACTTTACTCTATAGTGACATATCTCTGTTACGATGGTCCCTTGCGATGTCGTTATAACAAGCTTTGACAGTAATTGATTTTTTGCAAAAGTTCCAACATAAAAAGGTATCTAACAAAATATTTGAAATTACATAAGCTCTCCGTTCCCTCCGGAGTCCCACAAGGCAGCCACCTTGGCCCGTTAATTTTTATAATTTTCGTCAACGACATCTGTAGTCTTCTTCGCTGTGATTGTTTGATGTTCGCGGATGACTTAAAAATCTACCGCACCGTATTGTCACCGTTGGACTGCTGTGCTCTTCAAGAAGATCTGAACATTGTTTTGGACTGGTGCGGAAGGAATGGAATGCAAGTGAACATCTCGAAATGCAAGGTCGTCAGCGCTCTCCATTCTTCTTCCCGTACAGACTCGACAGTGAACAATTGGAACGTGTTGACAAAATTCGGGATCTTGGCGTCGTTATTGATTCTAATGTTAGGTTTGACGAGCATATCTCTACCGTCACAGCCAAATCGTATGCACTATTGGGTTTCATCCGGCGCAACACAGCTGCCTTCGACGACGTGTATGCTTTAAAAACTCTTTTTTGCTCCTTAGTGCGTAGCACTTTGGAATATGCTGTCCAAGTCTGGGCACCGTATCATAACGAACAGTGCCATCGAATAGAGAGCGTCCAGAAATCGTTTCTTAGATACGCGTTACGTCGTCTACCGTGGTCCAATCCCATCGAATTACCGGCCTATGAAGACCGTTGCCAACTAATTGACATAGAAACGCTAGCGAACCGTAGGAAAAAATTGCGCAGATTATTCGTGTTTGACCTGATTATGAATCGTATTGACTGTAATTATTTGTTAGGTAATATTTGTTTTTATGCTCCTGTACGCACTCTTCGTAATCGTTCTATTTTGTGGATTCCTACTAGACGCACTCAATACGCTTATTTTGACCCTTTTGACGATAGTTGTAGATTATTTAATGATGTTTCCGATAAATTTGACCTGAATATCTCTAAAAATGTTTTTGCTAGTAGGATAAGGAATCTAGATTAAGTCATAATCTGTGCAACCATAAGTGTTGAAGATGTAGAACCAAATAAATAAAAAAAATAATTAACAAGACTTTCAGAATCATAACAGGCTTTCAATTTGTTTATAGCCACAAACATTTTATTAAGTATGTCAAATATTGTGAAAGAAGTCGCTGAGTGTATTTTACCTATAAAAAGTATACCTCCATGGCACCGGTTTTATTACCTTGTTGTGCGCATTTAGTTATCTAAATCTTTTTATCTCAAGTTTATTGAAAATCAACCTGGTTATAAAGGTATTTAAGGAAATAATCACAGATGCATACATAAAAAAGAAGACAATATTTTTGAAAACATTTCATGTTATTAGTATGGCTACAAATCATGGTACTTATTCATAACCAAACAGCTCTGTTTGAAAGGAATGATGATAAGAAAAAAAATGATTAAGATAGTAAGGTTCTGAATACTTCTGCTAAGACGCAATTCCTCAAAACTTAACGTCTTTGTATTTTTTTTAACCGTTGTCAAATATTTTCCTTTGAAACGCATTCGTGCAGAGAACCATTCAGATGGACCTTGGGCCTACAATTTTTACCATCATCAATGTACAATTACACTACCCTTAATATTTTTGATTGATACCAAAGCCGGCCACGTCCATCCTTATATCCATCGGGGAGAGGAAGGAATGTTAGTTACGGGTGGTCCATTAATTACGTAAGGGTTTATGGGGGGAGGGGGGTTTGAAGATTTCTTACGCGCCATACAAATTATTTTTGATTTCCATTCAAAAAATCTTACCATTGGGGGAGGGGGGGGGAGGGGTCGAAAAACCGACAAAATTGTCTTACATAATTAATGGACAGCCCCTTAGCTAGCCGAACGGTCGTAGTCGGTGTCCTTGACAGCTTTTTTAATGTTGTTTTGCATATGGTCATTTGGCACAATGAATTCCTAGCTAATGAAAATTATATGGCTTTTATAAAATGCTATCTGCTGTATGCGATGCGTTTTATTCAAAATGGGCTTAAAGAGAGCATTGGGTACTTGGGAAGATTGATGATGGAAACTACTGCTGATGCGACGTATTTATTTACTGTGATAGGTGTATGTTTGACAAACTCCAGGATTACGTCAAGATTAAGGCAAGTTTTAAATTTTTAATCTTCATTCTATATTTTTTAAGGTGTCTTCCTTAGCCGAGTGGAGATTTTCCTGGGCATAGAGTATCATCGTACCTGCCACACGATATACGAATGCGAAAATGACATCTTTGGCAGAGAAAGCTCTCAGTTAACAACTGTGAAAGTGCTCATAAGAGCACTAAGCTGAGAAGTAAACTCTGTCCCAGTGAGGACGTAATTTCAAGAAGAAGAAGAAGAAGAAGAAGAAGAAGAATAAGAAGAAAAATAAGAAGAAGAAGAAAAAGAAGAAGATAGTTTTGAATTGCGAGTTTACATGTTATGTCGAATATTATCTGGGAATCGCAGTAGTTGGTTTACCAACCAAAAATCCAACTTTAGTTCAATAATCATGATCACAAATTGATGAAACACATCGTTATTTAATGTTCCAATATACTGTAAAATAATTTCTCGTCGTTTTGCTTTCTTTGCGTGACATTTATACTTAAGTATCTAGACATTTCAACATCTAGCCATTGAAACAATTCCTTGCACAACCTGTCTCCTTGCATCGCTTGAATGCTTCTCAAATGTCATCGCATTTGGACAGGTGAAGCGATTGTTATACCACCACACCACACCATCCGAAACCGTTTCAATTGAAAATGCATGAAATTGGCTTTGTGCAAGATTAATTCCACCTTGGCTATCCGGTGCAATTTTCGTGCGTGACAATCGTCGCCAGTATGTGAGTGTGTGTCCCATGCGATGGCGCAATTAATTTCGTTTTCTCTTATCTTATCTGTCGGCATCTCTTTCTTCAATCTGCATTAAGGGTATGTGATATGAAATTTTTTAAAGTCGATATGAAACGAAACGCAGAATTCTTGCCAATGGTAATTGTGAAAAGAGACGAAACGTGGAAATGTTTCGTGAAGCTCGATTCGAAATCCGATATGACACAAAAATTTATAATGAAACGATTTTTTTAAGTTTTTGAATTGAACTTGATATTTTACGAAAATCTGTTAAATTTCGTTTGTTACCGAAAATTATCGGTGAAATATTTGCATTTTTACAATAAGAAACGAAATTGTAAAACATAATTTCGTTTCATACGTTTTTTTTTGCTGAATCATTCAAAATATCGCATATCCTTAATCTGCATCATGTTTGCCGAACAGAGGAAAAAAATCACGAAATAATGATCATTGCGTCGTCGGTCCAACGATGTCGCGTTTTTTGTTCATTTTTCGGCCGTTCAGAAGCAGTTTTCATTTTTTCTGAACACAACATTAAATTTTCATCTTGATCCCATCCCCGTCCAAACCGCTACTTATAGGTTTTTTTCCCCTCGCTTCTCACTTTCATCCGAGGTGTTACAGAAGTACTCTCTGTCGGAATGCGTATCGGTGTGGGAAAAGATTAAAAGCCAATTAAGAAAACTTATGTCGGAGAGAAAAAACACACAAACAGCGCGTGGTTTTATCACACTCATAATCGTTTCGCCGGAGTTGTGCATTATTACTGAACATTGCTGCATCATCATCACCATAATCGTTGTTTCCGTCGATTTCCATAAGACAGTTGCAGGCAACATCATCTTGTCCATGTAGGTGTGGCAAAAATAGCAAATTGTTGCACTTTTCCTACTTTATCTATGCTATCTGTCGGAAGAAAGGGCTCCACTTATTGTTCATGCGGAAGATAAACAGAGCATAGGATGGAAATTGAATGGTAGAACCATAAAAGTGAAAACTGTCGCGAAAGTGAAAACTTATTAAATCGTTGCCGACGATGGATGAGAGATAAATATTCATGGTCGAACAAAAACGGATAATCATATGCACTTATTCATATCGGATCGAAGGAAACCTATGAGAGGATTGCAATGATTCTTTTTTAATGCTTTTTCTGCATGCATTGCGTCTCCACTGGGATAGAGCCTGCTTCTCAGCTCAGATTTTATTAACACTTCCACAGTTATAAACTGGGAAAAGCTTAACCGAGTGGTCATTTTTTTGCATTTGAGGTACATGACCCCTAGTTTAAGAAAATTTGATTATTTTTTTTTGCAAATGAATAATATTGATCGTATATTTTGATTTTTCAAATACTTACCTGCAAGTACAAAGGTGTATCGAACACATCCAATCACGTATTCAAGGCGACTTGTTATTATCAATAGCAGCACTAACTCACAAAAAACTTTTGATCCGCCGTGATAAGCAAACTGACAAACAACACTTCGGCCATGTTTGTTTCCAACTGATGTTGAGCGCATTAATTCTACACGACGATTAAAATTTAAGGTAATATTAATAGAAAAACCAGTTTATATCGATTTATTTTTGTGGAAAGCATTAAAAATACGTCATATAATAATATCGTGTCGAAAAAGCTGCATTATTGTATATGTGCTCTTACTATGTGCATTGATTTCAACATAATTTTACATTATATTTTCATTTCAACTAATGTAAATCCGCAGCATACAAGATTTACACGTCGTTTAAATTTCATTATTTCTTGCTGTGTAGAGGTTGCCCAGACTTGTAGCTTGACCTAAGAAACTGACTGGTGAGCTCAGATTTGATGAAGATTTTTTTTCGTAAAAAAATCATATAGGTATGAAATATACTATGATATCATTAACCATTAACCACGTGGACACACAGCAATTCGTGAAACTACGCATTCAGTATTTTTCAATCATGTAGGCTGTGATACAGTAGTACCCATGAATGTCACAAATTTTCTCGCTCCTGTCGGTACCTGGGAGAGAGAAACCGATTCGAAATTTATATACGTCAAAGTGAGCCGAGATTCTGCTGTCATGAAATGTCACTGTGAGCCCGGATTTCAAACACTGGACTAACATGATAAAAGCGCGTAATTGATCAAAACATATTTTTGCATTTCATCAAAGTGACAAAAACCAAATGGAAATCATTTCAAACGAATTCCAAAGTAATGCTACGATAACACCTTATATTATAATTGAATACAAAGTATTAAAATACGCATCTTTTTACATTTTTAATAAAAATGAATATTGAATGCATAGAATACTGTGACCCTTTTTCCATGTTAGTCCGGAAAGATCGAAGCTACACAACAGAAGAAAACTAGCGGGTTTCACCAAGTCTGCCTTGATTGTCGTGGTAAACTGGAGTTATCTTGCAGTTTGAAAAAAAAAAACTTTGTTTTATATTAAATTTAGTTTTGAAACCGATTGCATGAAATCAACATTCAAAGCAATCTTTCATGGGCATATATAGCAATTGTCAATTACAGTCAGTCAGTCAGTCTTGTACTTTAAATCTGAGAACACTTTTTTTCAAGGCTGTTTACCTGTAAATCAAAACTCAAAGCGATGACAAGTGTTTTTTTTTCGAATAAATATTTTTCACAAATCATCGCATCAAATTTAGATTCACCGAAAATAGACATATGTTAAAAGTAAGGTTTTCGTAATATCTACACACTTAAATTATTTTACGGATTCCTGTGAAATCTCATCAGCTGAACAGTTCGGTGAAATAAATTACCGGAGTACGGTAAATTTTTACAGTATTCGGTAAAAAATCATCGTAATCCGTTAAATTCCGACTAAATACGGTGTTTTATTGCACCGAACTGTTCAGCTGTTGAGATGTTGAGATTACGGTGAAATTCACCGATTCCCGGTAAAATGAGCTTAAAGTTTAGTGACAAAATTTGAGATTCAAAAACTTTGGTTTCTATACAAATGTGTATAGGGTAAAAGCACCGGTTTTGGCCACCCCAAGAGACAATGCCTTTCAAAAAAATAAATGGGAAGCCCTATTAATACTACATATGTCAAGTGCGAGCTTTCAATCCATATTATGTATGAAAAATATCGAAACTGAGCTGAAACCTTTTTTCGCATTGAAAATCTCGTTGGTCAATATAGACCATAACATCGTCATAACATCGGTTCCTAATTTGGTCAATCACATTGGTGTCTTATGAGAGTGGCCAAATTACGAGTACCCTGGCCAGATTGGGTGTATGGGAGCCAAAATTATAAGGAAAATTTGTTTTTTCTTATGTTTTGAATTAATTCGGACGAGTAAATGAATGTAGCTCTCTCAATAGAAAAATTACATGTATTCGCTATAAATTTTGATTTACCTGTAAAGGTTAAAAAAAATGATTTTCATAGTTTTTAAGTAAAATAAATTAAGGTGTAATCAAAAATTTGGGTTTGTGCTGAGAGATATTCACCAACTTCATGTCATTGCTTTAAATTTGAATATATAGGCAAACAGATGGAAAAAATAGGGTTTTCATAGTTCTTCAATAAAACGATTTGTTTTTTAATTTAACTTTTCTATTTCTGCCTAAATAGGTTCACTGGGCTAATTAATATTTAATAATTGATTTCATGTCAATTCAATTCGTTATCGAGTAAACGCTTCTAATTTGGATATATATGTAAAAATAGGGGTTTATTAGTAAATTTAAGTTGTTTGAATTTTTATGCAATAAACATGTTTTTTTTTTCTAAAGCATGTTCACTGGACTTAAATTAAAAATTAAATGCAGAAAAATATATTTTGTAGATTTTAACTCTGATTTATAGGCAAATAGGGTGATGTGCTAGTATCCATCGTATTAAGCATTGATCAGTGAGAACTGCAATTTTTCCAGTATTGCAGTCAATGATGCTGATACAAACCGATGCCAAACATTTTTTTCTCAAAACGGCTTTAGCATTGTACAGTAACATTTTGATAAATCTTGATCTGTTTTTGGAAATAATGCAAAGAAAATGCATCTTATCGTATTCTCAATCCGTCGTATCGTTTTCAACTCCGTCGCAATCAGTTTCCAGATTCGTCACACAAATTACGGCTCACTGTGATGTATTGAGTGGTTGAGTTCTTAAAACACAATATATCAACGCTATAATAAAATGTTTCACTAGATTATATAGATCTACGGGCATCTCCCTCCATTCCTTCAGCATGTTGGAATATACTAATTTCCCTTAAAATTAATTGTTCGTCATCAAAATTCAGCCCAAACATATGAACACAATTCCTTTTGACCGTACAATTATGGCATTCGCTCACAGTACAGCGAAAACAACACAATCAAAGGAACCGTATTTTTACGTGGAGCGTCGCGCACACATTGATGCGCACAAGCTTTTTTTTCTCAGTACGACGGATTGAACTTTGTTTACATTCTTAATTATACGCGGCGGTTTAGGAAATTTCGTAAAATTTAATGATTTATTGTAGTTTTACGGCGTGTGATTGGAATGAGATCCTTCAGTGAAGAAGTACGAAGGTTTTCCATAGTGAAAATAAGTGCCCGGCGAAGTAAGTCACCCACGGGAGCAGGAAGAAACTTGTATTGGAAAGTGGTGTGACTGATGTCGATCTCTAAGCATTTCTCTCAAATCGTGTTCGTCCATGCGATTTCGGTGAAAAAGTGTAAAGTGGATAATTGAACTGAAGTTATTTATCAAAATACATTAGTTTCATTGCATTTTTGGTGTACAATTATACGAACCATAACAGCTTTCACAGAACTACATTTGGAAAATGAATCCATGTTGCAGGTAAGTTGGAATATCCGCCGTAGTGGAACATTTTAAGTTTGATAAGAGGAATAGTAGCTCTTACGACGAAGTAGAACGAAACCCTATGTTTAGAACTAGAGGTTTTGGTGATTTTTAGGCAAAAACAAAGTTTACAGTCTTGTCCAGAGTTCCTCTCTCTGCTATGACATAGGTTCTCTTTTTGTTCAATAAACTTTATGTCAAAAAACTACATGTCGTTGCTTTGATTCTTGTTTTCAAGGCACGCAATTGAAATAAATATGGTTTTTCGTAGTTCTTGAGTAAAAAAAAATGACTGTATCCAAAAATTACTATTTTTGTCCAACTATTTTCACTTAATTTCTACAAAAGAATTCATGCCACAAAAACTACATGTCATTACTTTGAACATTATTTAGGAGGCAAACTGGATTATCACTTTGAAGTTTGATTTATATGCAAACAAGTATTCTTGAAGTTGTTTAAGTAATATACATTTTGAGTGTAATTTCGAATTTCTATTACTAATCAAAAATGTTCACTAGACTACTGCAATCGAATTAATGTCGAAGAACTGTACATCATTGCATTATATTTCGGTTCATAGGCAAATAGTTAAGTCTTAGTTCTTTCAGCAATATAAATTTTGCGTGTAATCAAAAATTTGTTTTCCTGCTCAAACATGTTCACTGCACTTATTATATCGAAATATCACAGCAAATTTATATCGAAAAAATGTCAAAAATGTTTCATTGAACAACATTGCAGAAGAAAGTTGGGATGTTCATAATAGAAGATAAAAATGATCTAGATCAGTTACAATCTTACAATCTAGATCAAAATCAAAGAGATCAAAGTGTAGTGCATCTTATTTCAAAATACTTTGTCGAAGATACTAAACTTCTAGCATACATATTTAAAGCACTAGATATTTAGCTGTCGAAATCAGCGACCTATCCAAATTTGCCTCGTCAGGGATGCTCGAAATATTTGTTTTCAAATACATGTGTTATTCTTTTTATTATTTACGGTTATTCGGATCTGATAAACTTGGAGTAGTAACATTTTCAGTTCCCATCTAGTTTCAGTCAACGAAAAAAAATGTATTGGTTTATTTGCTTTTGGGGTAATTTGAACACCCCTAGGAAAAGTGTCTTCCATTTGAGGATATGGACATGAAATATGTGGAAAAATTTCGAAAATTTACTGGGCCATCACTGAGATAAAGCCTATAATCCATATGTTTTTGACTGCGGGGCTCCTAGTGTTAAGGGATTCCTACACACAACCAAAATATCATGTATGGACGTGGTCATCAATGCTCAAGTTCATGTTTATGGTAACACTATTCTAGAAGTAAGATTTGGATGCTTCTATTAGACCTTCTGACCTTAGATGTATCACTGTCAACTATCTCCATTATGAAAAATTTAATAATTGTCAGATTTATAGGAGTATTGAAGGATTATAATTTTAAGAAGATTTCCTGAAATACTTCGTGAAGGAATATTTCAAAAAGTGGAAATCTCTATGATGAATACCTGGTAGAATTTTTAGAGAATATCTACAAGGATATAGAGATCAATACGTGAGGGCATTACTGGAGAGTTCCTTAGGGATTTTTCAACAGAATCGCTCAGAACAATCCTGGAGCAAGGACCAGGAGAAATATCTATTGGAGTTCTAGTAAGAAACCCAGGAGTCACAAACTGTCTAGAACTTAAGTTGACCCCAAGCATCCTAACTGGGAAGTATGAAGTCTCCGATCAATGGGATCGATGCCATCAATCAGCATTTGCCAATTAGGAATAGCTCAAATCACCCCAGCAACAATCATATTATAATTTAGTATTATAAACTGATTTATTACCAAATTTAGTCATTTGTAAGTTGATAATACTCAATTATAACATGTGTGTTGCTCGGGCAATAAGTTAACCATAATCAGTCGGACAACTGAGCTAAGTCCAATTTCAGACTTCGCTCACTAGACTCCTTATATTTCCGAATGGTTAAGAAACCCTTGTTTTGACACTTGGTTCTCTCTCAACGCTTTTTTATCGTATTAAAGCACTTGAAAAAGATAACAGTATTCTCAATGAACGTTCGACGAATTATTCGTTTAGTGCATATTATAAAAAGCATCAAATGTCATAAGACAGTTGTTGGTTTAACATTTGATAATTTCAAATTACAATCAACATAGCCATCCAATCATACCACAATTGAGTCCTATCAACTTTATGATGGTTACTCCACATGTTAAGCAAGATTTATGCCTCACATTTTCACGCCCATTGAAATGCTGTGACATGTAGCACTTGCTTATAACTTATAGCTTTATTTCCGACAATCTGCTGCTCATTAAAATCATTACTCTTCCCAACCCAACTGCACCAGTTAGAGTCAGCCCCATTCCACACGGAATGATTGCTGTTAGTGTAATCAATTAGTTAATGTTTTAATTGCACCCGACAAACACCTGTTCCCCCTTCTTCGCGAAGCCTTTCAATCTGGCTTCTCCCACGGGACGTTTCATGAATTTATGTATGATCTCATCACATACCGACGCACGGCGAGCATACTTCTGTCCGTATCGGATTCCCATTCGGATAAGTGTTATCACGCTCTAGAAAAAGAGCAATCGTCAATAGTTTATCCCAAAAGAAGCCAAGAAAATATGCCAAACAAGCGTTTTACGGATTTTTAAGTAATTAGTTTTAATTTATCACTTGAATCATTTTTGGATTTACGCAATCATATTTATATATTTGCTTGATGATTTGAAACTTTCAAGTGCTTATTTTATTTTTAAGCGATAATTTCTATTTATACTAATTTACAATTTTTAGATCAATATCGATTGTTTTTCATTGATAGTTTTCAATATTTCAATTTTCATTCTAATTCAATTTTTCCAGTGCTATTTTGACTTTTTTAATTGCCTAAAATTTTCAAACCATAGATTATGTTTAATTATTTTATTGACAACTTTTTGTCAAAACAAAGAGTGTTCCCTTTCTTTAAATGCTAGTTAATTTGGCTGTCGATCACGCTCGTAGCATGCTTCTATCACGTAGTCCCGCCAACAGCAACAAATCTTCGGCTCGCTATCTTATTGATGGGAAGTTTGTCCAATTTCATCAAGCGGTAATTAAACATTTTTGCTATAACGCAACTGCTTTTGGCACACCACATTCTTCGCATCTTTCAACGTCAGTTTCTAATTATCTTGTCAATTGTTGCTCGATGAAAACATTCTGTATTCATCGATCGAGCATAGACCATCGTCATCTTCATCTAATTATCCTGCAGTCTGTACGTCCAGAGATGCCTTTGTTAGACACAACTAAAGATGTTTTATCCGTTGGAGTGCTTTCTTGCAAACGACCAGTATTCTAGTAGAGTTGAAAGAACCAACTCGGAACACCTCTCTGGTTGCATATTCTAAATCATCAATCAGCGACAAGAATGATAAATTGCACGTTGCTTCGCAAGAATTCCTAGCTGCTTCGGGTACACAATACGAAATTCTCTGTATCCGCATTTTCGCCCTAGGGGAATCCAGTCTTGCTATAGGCAAGCAAAAATTCCTCGAATAGCTGCAGTTGTGCGTGCATGACTATGTTACTGATAAAAATTCATGACTCACAAGCGTCTGCACTTGGGACACACAGGATGATATCTTGTTCTCATGATAAAGTTCTCTGGTCGAGTTGGACGAGGATGCATTTATTACCAATGAGCTATAAGGGACGGCTTTGCATCATGATATGAGATTGCTTGCTAACCAATTAATGTGGATTGTTCTAATTATTTTTACCTTACTATGGGATAGATACATCACGTCATTTGACCAATTTATTGGAATCCCCTTCATCGTGACAACATGTCTACCTGAATGTTTCAAATAAAGAGCTTTTGATTTATGCGGGAATATTATGAGAAGCATCAGGAGAAATCTTTCATTTTCGCAAGCATAAACAAAAAATATCCAATGGCGATCTATTATCTTGAAAATACAAGCAAATGATGTTATTTTTAATGTTGGACAAAAATTCCATAAAAATACCATTGGAAAGTTTGGAAACAGTGATTTTTTTTCAGTTTTCTTAACTTCAAACAGTGCAAAATATCACATCGTCTTAAATTTGGTCCCCTTTGTATTAGCTTACGAACTATTTATTTATATTTATTCCCATGAACAGTTACATTATATTGCATCCGAATTCTTTCCTCTCTAGCCAACTCATGTGTAACCCACTTCAACACGATCGCGAAACGGATGAATTTGGCCTACAACCGTTGCCGCGTAACACATTCAGCCATTCAACTTTATGGACACTTTGCCAAATATGAACCCACCTGTCAGCGCGGGAAGACATGGTGTGAATCGACGGCCGGCCATAAAATCGCAAATTACCGCTGGCTGCCCGTCGCAAACGTGACTGGCTCTGGTCCCGCAAAGACGAAAAACAAATAATCAAATTTGGCCCAACCCACGGTTTCTGGCCAAATAACACATAAATCAACAAACGCATGGAACTGTGAATTTTTGCACATCAATCACCGGACAGGTTCCACGATCGAAAGATGATCATTCCGGTGGAGAGACATCAACGACCATCTCGAGATGCGTTGCATCATACCCTGTACGTGGTTCAGCGGATTTATTTATAGTGTAGATGTACCGGTATTTGCCACAGTATTCGCCGCACCGAATAAAATATCGTTTTACGGCACAAATTGACATAAATCGATTAGTGTTTATTATATCACTTAGTAGCATTTATGTGAAAATAAAATTTTCCTGCTAAAGATGGATTAAAAGTTTTCGTTTAACTTATTGACAGTATTCAAAAGTCTTTTGATTGATTTGAAGGAAATATTTTCCCTTCAAGTGACGATTACTGGTACACCTACCCTATTTATAACCCCTCAAGGCGGTGCGAGACTTGAAGACGACGACGACAGCCACTCGATCCCGTCACATTGCGCCGTGCGATTCATCGCTTCCTTTCCCATCAATCGGTTGATTGTAATCGATTTCGCGATGCCAAGCCGCTACTTCGATGGGATGTCCACTCCTCGGCTGACGATGAAATGCGCGCACGCCTGTCCGTAATAATCTCTCTATTAAAAAATGCGCACTTCAAGTCGCTACGTCACACCTTCGAACAGTGGGTAATTTTGCAATATTAAGGATAATCTCTGGTTACTCTGTAGAGTAGGATGGCTCACCACAAGAATACCCTGAATAATACAGTGAAAATACTTGTACGGTCAATGGCGCTTACGCCTAGTGTACAAACGTGGACAGTGTTATAAACATACCAACTGATAGTTTTAGATGCTAAAACAGACATTTGGTTGACAGAATCGGATCATACCACTATAATTTCGTTCATGGTTTCAGTACATTCACTGTTTCACTACTCTACCAGACATGCAAGGAGTGAAAAAACCACCTCGCTCGACCCAAACAAATTATACCGGTGCAGAACTAAAGCGGCTATTTCGATTTAATTTTCTCTGGACTCATTAAAGCCTACAACTATGACACCGAAGGTGGTGTCAGCGGCGGCGGCTGTCTGCTATGTAAAATTCATGAAATGTAAATAAACTTCAATCCCGGACTAATCTGACCTGACAATCCTTCGGTTGCACAAATAGAACCAAGTCGCATTCCTCCCAGCCAATCTCAATAAATGCTGGCCGTGCCTCTGGTAGTACCAGTTGTAGGTTACACTACTGCGATCGTGTTCTCACCCCCCCCCCCCCCCCACATTGCAGACTGGCTGCTGCTCACCTTGGCAGACAGAGGGGGCTACGGGTGTGCATTAAAGGCTCAATGATATTAGGCGATTAACCGGTTTCGCCGAATCCAAAACCATCAGGCTCTAATTGTGGCACCGCGAGCTATATCCGTTAGACGTGGCTACATATGGTGCCAGAAATTTAGAATGTGGTGCGAGCGAACGTGGCTGATGCTGTTCGGTGGTGCTATTTTCCGAAAGGAGGTTCGTCGCTTGGACTTGCAGTCACCCATTGATTGGTATGAGTCAGCTGCTGCGGTCGGTGGAATTCTACTGAAAACAATTCGATCCGACCGAATTCATTCCCCCCTGGGCCAGTAGTGGATTGAACTGCTAGCAACCGCTAGCTTATGATTGAGTGGTGCAACGGCTGCGTCAGTTTCTAATCGTGGGAAAATAGTTTGCAGTGTTTTATAACCTGCGAAAACGAAAAGCTTTGGGAACGTGTCGCATCAACAGCAATCGACACGTTTTCCGTTTTCGGACGTTTCTTCTATTCAAAATTGCAATCGACAACAGTGCCTACTGTTCGGCTCGGTAAAAGTAGCAATAACTGTCGTTTCAATCCACGGTGTACTAAAATTAAGAAGGTGATATACTCCGAAAACTGACAGCTACTTGACGACGTCATTCCTATCCACCTCGAACAAATTTGCGAAAAAAAATGATCTAGTGGTCCGGAAGGTATATGGTACGATAGGAGTGACGTCACATGTTTATAATGAAACTCGATATTTACATCAGTGAAGAGACTGCCTTGTTAATTTTTATGCCGTGGTTTCAATCATGGATTTTTTCATCTCGAGATGAGTAGGATACGGATAATGGCACCGTACAGTGGGTTCGTACAGCTTAGGTAAAATTAAAAATGGAAGAATTAACTCAAAAGCAGACAACACTAGTCAAGAAATTCGCAACTGTTTTCGTTCATTTGGACCATTTGCACTAGATTTATAAGATTTTGATGAATTTAATGTATTTAGTTACCTGTCATTTATGATTTCTATTTTAGGTATGAAAAATGGCAATTTTGTTCATGACATTATGAAGCAGGATCTGTAATCATGAATGCAGTTCATGAAAACATATGCAATGTCATTTATGATTCCGATTTTGGTGATGAAAAGAGGCAATTTGAGTCTTGAAATCATGAAGCAGGATACCTGAATGAACTTGTTTCATGAAAACAATCATTATATTTTAACTGTCACACTACTGTGAGAAATAAAACCGTAGACGATGGTGACCCCACCGTTATAGCGTTACACGGATTTTTCAAAATATCATAACTTTATTAACATTTGTCCAAATGCTGAAAGTTTTTCATTTACGAAAACATTGTGGTCAAATGCTTAAAGAAAAATAACACACATGGTCGTAGCAAGATAGATTGTCCATAGGGAACTGAGCAAAGATGGTCAACCTCAGAAAAAACCGTGTTACAATGGTTCATATCTCAGCCATAAGACAAAAATATTATAATTTTATTTCTCCGTTGGAAGCATTCAAGACCAACATTGCAGGGACAAATACACATTGACATTTTTACAATTTCATACTATATAAGCCTACTTTTCGGCAAGCTTCGTTGCATAAATAATCATTTTGCGTGTCTCAAGAATCAAATTATGTGTCTCTAGTAGATTTGAGATTGCTGAATCTAATGCCGTTCTCAGAAATGTTCCAGCACGTCACAATTTTTAGCTACAGGTCTCTAAAGTTGTATTCAACACAGGTTTCATTGATGTTCACATAAAATTTAAACAATGATTTATCAAAAAAAATATTATGATCTAATCTATCAAGCATGCAAAATAGGACTTTAACTTTCATTTCAGATATAATTTGATTGAAATTGCATGATCAAATTAAGGTTAAACCAATTTTTCCAACATGCTTGCAGCCTGTCCATAGCCGCATATTTGTAACATTCGACAAAAGTAGGCAATGAGTAAATGGAATACCAAGTGTGCATTTTATGGCAGTATGGGAGGAATCTTAAATTTCTAAAAATTACCAGGAACTCAAAAGTGCTGATTTGAGGCTGATATTTTGTACAACTCGTATGGCATACTAGGTGAATAGTAAGAAAATAATTCGGATAGAAATTTCATTGCTATTACATTACGAGGCTCATTTATAATCTCAATGTGACTGTTATGCGGTTATAATTACCAATGTGACGAAACAACTTGATATTTTTTTAGAGTTTTCTAGAACAATCTCAATATGCCAAAAATGTCGAATGTGACTGTTATGCAGTTATGGGCAGTGCAGTCTCCATATGAAATTCTTCGTTTCTCTTATATGGCAAAATACAATACTTTTCTAAACCAACAAAAAATAACTTTTGAGCATCGGAAATATTATGAACTTTGTTGATAAGTATTGTTACACACATAAAGTTTTAGTTCTGAGGCAAATTAAGCAAATATATTGTCATACAAGCTGGAAAGCTTGCATTCAAGTTGGTTGTCCCGACACGAATGCCCTGACGAGGGTAAAGTGGCGTTAATAAATAATAATAATACAGTCTACTCTCCACATCTCGATATCTCACCCTATGTCGATGATTTGTTCGGTCCTTTCATCCTGCATACATTTTCACTCTCCATATCTCGATATCCTCCTTATCTCGATATCTCCCTATCTCGATGTGATTTTCGTTCCCGATTTTCTCTCCGTATGTCGATATGCCCAATATCAAAGGTTACTAGACTAGATTTTACGGGTTCAAAACAATTTGCAAAGATGAAATGACGTCTGTTTGTTTTCAATTTTCCTAGTAACGGAGTGATTTTGAATCTTGTATTCATTAAAAATTTGTTCTATATCTCGATCTCTCCCTATCTCGATGGTCCCTTCGATATCGAGATGTGAAGAGGCGACTGTAATAATAAAGTTGGTTGAAATAGTCAAATTTAGCATTTTTAACAGACAATATCTCAAAAACTAGACGTGCGATGATATTTCTGTAAATGACAATGGATTCAGCAACCCTTAATTAAGTAAATAGTGGTATTTTGGTGCTTGAGACAAAATCATGTTCCGCAGTGATATCAAACAAAGTCGTAGCAAGACAAATGCAGAATGGGGGCCCCCCATTTGAAATGTTTACCAAACCTATAAAAAATATTTCGGTGCCGCTAAGCAATCATTTTTTGATTTTGTTCCACGATTCCGTTTTACCATTCGAAAGTGTAAAGTTATGTATCTCAGAGAAAAATGATATTGCACATAGACGTAGTAAGATATAAGGTTTTTAAGGGGTATGACATATTTCTTGCTCCCGTTGGCTTGTATTTTTTTTTTTCAAAGCGATGACATGTAGTTTTTTTTCTCCATACAATTGATTGCTGAAATCAAGTTAATAAATTTGAACAGAGACATACATTTCGGAAAACACTCAAAATTTCAATTACCTAATAATATGAACTTTTTTTCACCAGTTTGTTTGTAGCTCAAAATTCAAGGCAAATACATATAGCTTTTTGACATAAAATCAATTGGTAAAGGTGTTTGAATAAGAAAAGAAAGTTCTGATTACACATAAAAATCGTTTTACCTAAAAAACTGCTAAAAATCCTATCTCATGAGTCTGTTCGAAATCCAAAACAATGACAAGTAGTATTTTCGGCATGAACTTGCTTATAGAAGTGAACACGTCTAGTATCTAGCACTGATCCTGAAATATATTTTACACTATCAGAATTTTGTAAGTGCCAAACAACAATTTGCCCTTCAGATCAACGACAGTGAAAGATTGGACTTCGTCTATTATATGCTGTTCAGACGTGCTATTGGGTATCGCTGGATATTTGATGTTAACATTACGAATCTATAACGTTGGAGTTATTGTATCACTTATGCATGTTTGTCGTCTTACTCGTTCTTAATTTCCTTTAAATGACCTTCAAGAGACGGCAAGAAAACATGTGTTTGCTTTTGTTAGCTTTCAACATCATAAGCATGAGCATGAGTATGAGCATTGATGACCGCACAATTCGTAGTTGCCTCTCCGTTATTGACCAGAATAATCGAAATTGCACAAGCAACCAATAGATGGAGCTTGGGAGCACCTCAGGATTTAGAAGCAACACAATCTGGATTTACTTTGGTAAGTGATGCGATTAATTTACCCTCAATTTAAAAACTTATCATAGTCTTGTTCCATTCTTTTATTCTGTACAACATTTTGTCGACACCACTATTGACGAACCATTCAAAGAGTTTGTTGTGCTTGATAAATGATCCGATTCGTGGAACAAGCACCAACATAATCTTCTGTCAGTATATGAAAAATATGTCGACACTTATTATGTCGAAATACTCAAAGTTTCTATGTAATTTCAAGCAGAAGTAAAGGTATGTGTCCTTCAATATATATTAGGTTAACTATGAATTATAGTACGCCGACACCGAGTGTCGAACCAATCAGTATTTTCTTTTTTTAAATAAATACAAAAATGCAACATTCATACCGTTTTCAAAATAAATATATGTGTAAATTTATTTCACTCTTTGGAAATAAAAGCATGAAACGAGCTCACCACCATGATCCGTCGGTGTCAATGGAGCTCCAAATCACTTAAATTCCGTCACCAACAAGGTTGAAGCACACGGGCAAGCTAACTTGGGCTTCACGAAACACTGCCCAGCAAGACGCACGAAGACAGGGAAAATAAACTTCTGTGACGGCGAAAAAACGAACGAAGTACTGCCCAGAAAAAACGCGCGAAAAAAAAACTCTCCGACAACGCAAAAATGAACCGTCTTAATTGGCTTCCACGAAGCACCGCCCAGAAAGACGCGCGAAAACAGAAAAACATTTTGTTGGCTTTCAACATAATTCATAAACAAAATCAACGGTTCATAAAAAGTAATTACGAGGTTACATGCTATTCTTTGGTTTCATTCCTATTCTTGCTCGACTCGATACTAAATAACAGTGTCGCGGGAAATGGGTATGACAGGCAGGACATGTACTACGCACAAAAATACCTGGGTAGATCAATCAAAGGATTGTCCTACCCGCGATCCAACGAAAAAATATAAAAAAATAGAATATTTATCATCTGGTCAATATACATACAAACTCAATCAATGTCATACTTATTCTTATGGAGGATTGAAGACACGATAAGGCTTCTCAAGGTATTCGCATAGTAAAGCGTGACATGGTTTGTGCATAGACTCCAAGAGTTTGAACATCGTGAGAAGAAGGTCTTTAAAGTATCTATTTCAACCAAAATTTGTCTCCAAAGTCTCTTTTTTCCTTATTCTGCTTGCATTGAATCCTGATGTAAACTTGTAGAGGCTCCAGAAAAATCCTTCAGAGGCTATAAAGGGTTTAACAAACTATTTAAGAATTTCGCCTCAGATTCCCCGAGGATAAGCTTCAAGAATTATTACAGTGATTTTTAAGAATACTTCAGGGTCTTTTACAGGAATCTCTCCAGAAATTCTTCTAGCAATTTTTCTACCAATTCTCCCAGAAATTTCAGCGATGTTTCAACGGATGCCTAAAACGATTCTCCAGAATTTGCTTTAAGAAATTCTCTATAGCTACTGCCTCATGTATTATTTAATTATTTTTTTCAAAACTATCCTATACATTACATGCTACAGATATTTTTTTCGCTAATACTTCAACCGAATTCTCCAGTTATTACTCTAGGAGATCTTCCATAGATTTTTTACAGAATTTCTTCCGAGGAAATCGATAATGGTTTTTTCCAGTGTTTGGGTGTTTTTTTTTTAATTTTTTAAAGAAACCATGCAAGAAATCCTCCGTTTCCTCATGTAAATTCCTTAAAGAATTCATTCACGTTTCCTCCCAGAAATCCAAAATTTCTTGAGAAGTTCTTCAAACAATTGTTTTTCCTAGGAATTTCTCCAGCATTTCATCCATGTAATACTTCTGCAGTTTTACCAAGCATTTATTAAATGTTCCTCGAAGAAAAAAAAAACATGCAATCTTCTTAAGTTTATTTAAGTTTCCACAACAGTTTATATAACACAGCATTTTCCAATAATTCCTCCGATCATTCTTACACAAATTTGTAAAGTGATTTTGTCCCACATTTTTCAAAAAATTTATTTTGAAAATCCTGCGGAATACTATCCCGAGAATCGTGCCGAGCCGAATATTCGGGCCGAATATCTCGATTATTTTGATTTTGCCGAATATTCGGTCTGCCGAATAATGAATTCTGTTATTCGGCCGAATAGGCCGAATAGTGACCGAATAGTAACAAAATTCACTAATTAAAAATAAAGAAAAAATAAATCAAAGAATGTTTTCAAATTTAAAATTAAAATTTTCGTTTCATGTATTCTATGAAAGGAGTTTGATGCCAAATATTAAAAAATGTGAGAATTTCTCCGGTGACTACGGTGTTGCTCAATATATAAGACATTATCTGCATATGAGCCTAAAGCTAACATTACAAGCTTTGCCAAATGTGTAAATATTTCACTAGGCATAAACCAACATACAAACATCGGTTTCAACACCAACCAAATCTATGCGATGACAAACATTTATTTGGCTCTGTATCAATCCATGCCAAATATTTGCCATAGTGTTTATAATCATTTTTCTGGGGCTGTAAGGTACAACTAGACTAGTTTGATGCGTATGGAATCAATGCTGTTAATTTTAACCGTTAACATATATTAACACTTTCCATTCTTTCGATATTGTTTGGTTTGAGACACCTGCTCACGTTCTTCCTTTATTATGCTAGTCAGTGGTCGTCAATCTGTTTGTTGCAATTTCTTTGAAACACTTCCAAAAATCGGATGAGAAATCTAGTGACGTATATTGGGTTATTCTTTAACAAAAAATGAAACGGATAAAAAGTGCTAACAACAGAATACAGATCCCTTACTTTAGAAATATGAAAAATCTTTAGAATTTACTATTTTCTGAGTTTTTCAATCGGTTTCAAAAGCTCAATCATTCATTTTTATTCATAATCCGTTCATTTTTTCACCGTAGAAGCTTTCCTTCCAAACCCGTTTTTTTTTCTTTACCCAGGATTGAAAATATAGTTTCAGAGAAATTAGACGAATAGACGGATCTAGTTTATGATCAACTTTGATGAAGACATGAACTTTCTAAATGGTCAGGATTATGAGCTAGAGCCATCTAAAACATGAACCGAGCAGAAGAAAATAACTACTGAATACCAAATTGAGGTATTCCATACCAGATAATTTCCAATACTACATACCTGAATGAGGTATGAATTAGCCCTGCATAAGAGGTAAAATACCTCAAATAATATCTCAAGCATATTCTACGAACACCAAACTGATAACTAGATCAGGTATTGTAATACCTCAATAATACTTGATGGATTTTCATATAAAAATGATATTTTTCAATTGTAGTTCAATACCTCCAGCAGACCTCAATAGCTGTTTAATACCTCAATGAAGTATTTTTAATTGTTTAAAAGATTTTTTTCAATACCATTATAATACCAACTTGAGGTATTGACAACTGAACAATACCTAATTTAGGTATGATACCAAAAAATGGTATGCATAAGTTATTGGGGAGTTATTTGTTCCTCCTCGGGGACCATATTTACATGCATGCTAGAACCACGTAGCGGCTAAATTTCTAACTTAACAATGCTGCTTCAAATTGCTTTCACGCATCTGACCAACTTTGCTGAAGATACGAACTTTCTATGTTGACTGGACCATGAACTAGACTGCACTGGAATATGATCAAATAAATATGCACACTAGCTCCACGTAGCATCAAAATTGCGAACCAAACAATGTTGCCTCAAGTTGCTTTCAAGCTTCTATACAACTTTGCTCAAGACACGAACTTTCTAGGCGGTCGGGATCATGAGCTAGAGCCTGCTAGAACATGACCAAACTACAAGCATACTAGCGCCACGTAGCGGCAAAATTACTAATAAGAAATTTCACCTAATGAACATCAAGGCTTCTGAACAACTTTGCTGAAGACCGGAACTTTGTAGAAAGTAAGGATACCGAGATACTTCATTATAAATATAATAGATTTTAGGTGATGCTAAACTTTTAGGGGGGTGCTGCAATATTCAACTAGGTGACGCGATTCTATACCTACTTATGGTTGGTAGTGTATTTGCCAACCGTTGTCCTACTCCTACCCATGGTTTTGAACGTGGATGCGAAGAAGAAGAAGCCATCTTTGGAAAGAGTTTCAAACATATATATATTTTTAGGCAAATAGATCTCATGCATTGGTTCAAGTTTGTCAAAGACATCATTTAATTACTGGACTGAGATATTAGTGAATAAATTTTTTTCCCAATAGCTCTTTGTTAGGAGCAAATTTCTTACTCATAAATTTTTATGCGAATTTTTGTATTTAAACGCTGGTCTGAGAGAAAAGCGAATACAATGTTAGCCCACTAGTCTTTTTCGAACCAATAAGGTTATAGGCAAAGGAGAAGGAAATTGCTATTAAATACCAAATTAAGGAATTCCATACCAGAAAATTCCCAATACTTACAACCTGAATGAGGTATGA
Source organism: Aedes aegypti (assembly GCF_002204515.2). NCBI lineage: Eukaryota > Metazoa > Arthropoda > Insecta > Diptera > Culicidae > Aedes > Aedes aegypti. The sequence goes on from NC_035109.1 coordinate 279,710,366, forward strand.
GAGACTTCATCATACGAGGTGCAATACCTTTAATAATATCTCATGCATATTCTACAAACACCACACTGAAAATTAGATCAGGTATTGTAATACCTAAATAATACATGATGGATTTCCACATAAAAGTTAATTTTTTCAATAGTAGTTTAATTCCTCAAGCAGTCCAAATTGAACCTCACCATGGTATGATACTAAAATATGGTATGGATAGATACGTGCGAATTATTTGTTCCTCCTCGGGTAGTTGATCAACTTGGCAAAGACACAAAAGCTGTATCTCATCACTGGACTGGGATATAAGCAAATAATTTGCTTACCCAATAGCGCTTGAATAACTTTGTCGAAGACACCAATGTTTTATCTCATGACTGGACTGCGATAAAAGCAAAACAAACATTTGTACGTCGAAAACTTATTTCGTATATCACTTCCACGTGCCACTTTGGTAGGAGTCTGTGCGCCACCAGGTAAGTGTGAGTTCTAAATCGAAACGTTCAGCGAGTGGAAGTTAGCAGTCCTGTGATCAAGACAGTTTTCTCCTAAACCTATTTATTTTCAAGAGTACTGTTCTATCTATAGGACGCTGGGTGGATATGGGTTAAGTCGACCTCAGCTCACATAAAAAAACAACTGACAATTTTTGTCCACATTGCAGTCAACTAAAAACCTTTCAATCTCCTCTAATATTACCCTTACAGGTAGAACTACAACTCAGACATACCTTGCGCTGCACGCCTCACATTCTCAGGTGGGAGATTTATTAGAAAGTAATTAGACTTTCAAATTGAATCGCGCGGTGCAAGCACGCTTGTTATGCTAAACATTTTGCATACCGTCCCGCGCCAACACCGAGTCGAGACACCGCGCGATGACATTATATTACGGCTGGGTGCCCCACGTATCGTATGTAACTTAGTAAGCAAATCGATTGAATAGGCGAAAAATTGCGCAAATTATGCCTTCAGGGTCGGCAATAAATACTTCTGTTGACAGATGTATGTTTGCATTTGCTCAAGCCAGTAGGTTCTGCTACAGCAAGTCGGGTTTTAGAAGTCCTCAATTGCCAATTTTCAATTACTCTCAATTTAATCAGAAAAAAAAAAATAAAGAAACCTTATGCCGCTTTTTTCTAATGGGCCACTTTTCTTCGTTCTCTCGTTACAGGTAATCGTTTCGTCCCCGTGCGCCACACGACCACTAATGGAAGTTAATTAATTTCGATGCTTAAGACTACGGACTCGATTCAGTGTGCGGATCTACCGGTTACTGGTTACTAGCACTGCATCGCTTGCTAACTGCACTGCTTTCCGCCACAACACCGCAGCAGCGAAGTAAGGTGAATGAGCATGGGCGCAGCCAAGATTTCTATTACTTCATGAGTTTTTCCAGGAATTTAAGCAAAGATCAAATACTTCAAGGATTTCTGCAGAAATGTACCAAGGATTACATGAAGCAATTCCTCTAATGATAAATTCTTTGGATTTGTTCTAGAAATTGCGCCTGGAATTTTTCGAGGGGTTATGTTACGGTTACAGCATATTTTTCAGTGACAAATTTTAGATTTTTTCAATGTATTGTTAGATGAAATTCACCAAAAAACTGTTCCTCAGAATGTTTCTTTAGATATTACTCCTGATATTTCTTTTGAGATTATGACATAATTCACTAATCACATAAGTTTTGTACAATGATTTCTGGAATAATGTTTTATAGAATTTTTTGTTGGACCCCAAAAATTAGGATTACATAATGTCCCATGAGAGTTACATGACTAATTTATGACAAAAACTTTGCATTAAGTGCTTCAAAGTTATTTTTTATGAGGAAGAGCCTGTATGAGTAAGACATAATTTCCTTCCCCTATAGGCATAAAATCCTTAAATCTATCTTTATTTTGACCCATACCATTAAATATTATTGCAAATGCAGGTATCCTGGAAAAAATACATGTAAAATTGTCCTAAAGGAAACTTTTGAATAATATTCCGGATTGTGTTTCGGGACAATTTTTCAAATCAATTAAAAAAATAGACAAACCATACTCCTGATTTCTCTGTGAGAATTTCTGAAAGATTCCTCTAATGCCTTGAGATTGAGCTTGAGCTTGATTGGCCGCCCGTGATTGCTACTCCACTATCGCCGGATCAGTTGCGCTTACACAAGGAACTAACCAGATGAGTGCTTGTGACTAACAGACACCCTCAGTGTATAAGTGCTGGTGATCTTCTATTTTTAGGCGATAATTCGCTCTAACGAAGGTACGGTGCTGCCATCTGGAAAAAGTTCACTCTGTGCGTGAAGCGTCAAAAATTTTACCCGGCGAGGTATAGGAAGTGAAATTTCAAATGCTTATAAAAAAATAACAACAATAACTATTTAAAATCTTTTCAGTACATGTTGATAATCTTTTGATGGTATTGAACGCATGACCTTTTACTTATGAAGTAAAAGCGGTAGCCATTATACCACCAACCCAGTCAGAAGATTCCTCTAAAGAATGCCAGGATAAAAATATAAGGTAAGACTCTTGAAAATCAGCTGGTGGAATCATTGAGAATCTTCCGGAGTAATTTCTACAGGAACTGAGTAATTCTGGGAAGCATTCAAATAAATACGACTGGAAAAATATTCAAGAGACATAACTTCAGATGTTCTTACCAACATCCTGGAGAGAATGCCTGTTAGAGTTCCTTAAGAAAACTTATTTATATGTTTTTCCATAAAATGAGGGATTATAAGGGAAATTCATAACAAAAATTACAAAAATGTATCTTGAGGAGTTCTTCAAGTCATCGTACAAATTAAATTAATTAAGGTGATTACAAAACGAAGCCAAACTTTGAATTTTCAAGTGCACAAGACTGGAGAATCTGACAACAGTTCGCGTTGAAAATCAGTCAAATTGCTTGCTTGCTGGTGATGACCAATGGGATAAATTTTCAACGTGGAGCGCTGTTTGATTCTTAAGTCTTGTGCTCTTGTAAATTTGAGGTGTGACTTTGTTATATAATCACTTTATCGTACAAAATAATTTCCTAAACGTGCGATATGTGGGATTGTTAGACGTAAACCAAGAATTTCAATGTAAATCTCAGAATCTTAGGGAAAATATACTGAAGCTTATATAAAAAAAAAGTTTACTAAAAAGTTTGGAAAAAAAAATCCCAGAAATTATCTGGGAAGTTCATGAAGATGTACTGAAATATTTCTTGGAAAAAACTCTGAAAAAAGTGTGGCAATTCTTGAAAAGTCTCTAAAAGAATCGAAACTTTTCCCGAAAAAACACATGAAAAAAAATTATTGGAGTACCGTGCTGCTTCGAATTGCCGGATGCTTTGAAAACTGAGCACTAGCCTTTTTCACGGTATATTAAATCTAAATTCCGTTTGTTTTTCGCTTGGGTTTCATAATCATAACGTCTCCTACACATGGGCGTAGCCATGATTTTCGTCAGAGGAGGGGGGGGGGCAAGTGGTCTTAAAAGTTCCTTCATGATATTTGCGCAAATTTATTATAAACAATATCTACACCATTTTTGTATGAATCGTTAAAACTATGAAGGACACCCATCCTCTTTTTCAATTCACAGTTAGCAAAGTGGATTTCAAAAACCTTCTTGGATCGTTTTTTTCTGAGTAGCTTGTACATTAACGGTTTGGAAAATTCAATATCGTAAAATGTTCGAAAATTTTATTGGTAGTGAGCCTGGCCATTTATTGACACAGGGTATAACACGTTCATACAGTACTTTTAAGGGTTCTTAAGATTCCATCCGAATTTCTTCCTTAAATGACTCACGAATGTCTGCAAGTATCCTTACACAGCTATTCGCAGAAATTCGTCCAAAATTTACCAAGAAACTGCCTCGGGATTCCTGTAAATTTCTTCAGGATTTTATTTCAGTTATTCCCGATTATTTAACTGACTGTAAACTATTCCAAGATTTCTCTAGTTTCATCAGTTTTTCTTGGATTTCTCTAAGTACTTTTCTAGGAGTTCCTCCAACTAGATATTTATTTTCTCAACACATTCTTTCGATTATTTCCTCTTCAATTTATTTAGGAATTACATTCAGCGATAATTTCAGGATTACTGGTAATGTTTATTTCAGGAATCAATTCAAAATTATTGCAATGTTTTCTTCTTTGTAGTTTTATTCACATTCGTCGTTTTTATATATTTCTTTAGACATTGCTCTTAGTATTTTTTTACCATACATGTTCCAGAATTCTATCGAGGATCAATGTCTTTAGAGAAATTTCATTAAAGATGATCATGAAATACCTCTAAGAATTTTTCCATTTTTTTTGTCTTCGTGATAAAAATATAAAACTTCTTTTAATATATTTTCAGAAACTCCGTAGCGTATTTCTGTCATTTAAGTCATTTGATTAATTTCAATCGTCGGCAGCAAACCAATCAAAGGAGGTGATTTGCCTTTGTGTTGGCAAGACTGGTGAAACGTCAAATTCACAGCGGTTGCTTGGCTGGCGACGATTTTGGCGACGGTTTCACCGATTACAAATCGTCGCGTCCGATAGGGTGCAAAATTTACAATAAATTGGCACACTTCATTGTATCAGCTTTCCACTTGTACTTATTTCAATTATGATCTCAATAATTATCTATATCCAAACAAAATTACATCTTTTGACTTCAAGTCATGCACACAAAGCTTCTCACTTCTTACTTGAAAAGAATAGTGTAGGTGATATAATAATCGGCTCTCACGCAGGAGACCACGTATCAAGTCTAGTTTTGCCGATGCGCACGTTTATGTCGATAAAGCAGTTACGAATTTGGATATGTTGATTAAGCAGAGCAAACTGCTACGTAAACATTGCAAAATATTAAATACTCAACTAAATTTACTTTGCCTCACCTAAAATTAGTTAAATTTTGACGTTTGTCGTTTGTAAAATTAATAAAAGATATAGTTGTTAACACTATACGGTATGGTTATTTTGAACTATATATTGTGAAATCCACAACATTTATAGTTATCTTTAAAACAACCTAAACTTACAGTTAATTCGACCGGACAAATGATTACGAACACTATATTTTGTTCTCCGTGAATATTCCAAGAATCTTGAATCACACTTGGATCACAAAATCTTACAAAGGTTCATATAAAAGATTCTGTGTGGATTTTGAATTTTCAGATATCTCTAAGTATATGAATTTTTAAGGAACGCTGAAATAATAATTTTTGACTGAATTGAGACCAGTGACCGGGATTCAAAGCGTCCGTGAATTCGAATCAACACGGTATTTCTTGGAGGAGTTCCAGGGGAAAAGAAATAAAGACTTGATTTTCTTGAGAAACCTTTGAAAAAAAATCTCAAATAGAAGTTCAACCTTTTTGAAAGAATTTGTTTTGAAATAATTAGAGCAGGCAAGATTTTAGTTAAAAGTTTTTGTCAAATTCCTTACAAGACCCGTTGCGGATCCCTGACGAAACCTTTGAATGATCTGTGGTAGAAATACGGCGTAAATGATTTATCCAAGAACTTGGTATAGGATTTCAGTTCAGATCAGTATTCGAGTATAGGATAGTTAGGAGTAGTATAGGAGTTCTACACGAGCAACCGGTGACTATTCTGACTTAAATGAATAAGGTTTACACCCAAACATGCTCAATAATATATAACCTACCACGTTTCGGATTTAACAATTGTTTGCGACTATTGTAAAGACCTTCGGATGAACAAGGTCCATACTCATGTAGACTCAAATAAACATAAACTATCAATTTTTGAGTCTACCGGTTTTCCAAGTCAGCTATATCCGAAGACCCGTACTCCAAAACGTTAAACTCAAAACATGGTAGATCTTAGCCATATGAGCCTGCAAAGGTATAGTATATGATCGTAATGTTCTGAAAGTTGTTGTTCTAATGAACAGTATTTTGAGGAGTTCTTGGATAACCTATATCAATCGTTGTATTGAAATCTTGATCCCTGGGGGTATGAATCTGATCTTTTTGAAGATCATGCTTGTATATCTGAAGGCCTATATATGCATAGGAATTATTATATAACTTATATTTCCATTAACATATATGGAATTAAGGGGCCCAGATAGTCGTAGCGGTAAATGTGCAACTATTCAGCAAGACCAAACTAAGACGTGGTATAGTGATGCGAAGGCGGACAGTAGTCTAAAAACTAACTCTCTTTATTAGTTTCCAAAATATTTTTTGTGTATATAGGGGAACTTACGTATTATCGGCCGATTTGTTCTCTTCGTCATAGGGGGTTTTTATCGACCAAAACTTCTGAAATTCGACAGTAAGATGCACTTATATGGTGAAAGTATTGGTGCATAATTTGAGCCCAATATGTTTTAGAAAACCACCCAAGACGAAGAGAACAAAGCTGCCGAAAATACAACAAGTCACCCTATATACGATAATTGAATAGTTTTTTTTTTTCCAAAATTTGATGCAGATTGAGTGCATTTTGGAGAACATCACCGACAAATTTATGTTGTTGCTCCTTTGTAAAATATAAGGGGAATCTCAAATTAAATTGAACTGAGTTTTCAAATGTGAGCACACACTCGCAAACATATCGCACTAGTTTTTAATTTAAGGTTTTTCGGTTAAATTTCGTTAAATCTTGCGCAAACTTGAGCAACAAAGGTTTTTCTGTCGTTTGACTTACCGGATTGGGTGCAACAGTACTGAGTACACACTTAGAACAAATTACCGACTTCAGTAATTCGTTTACCGAAATCTCAACAGCTGAGCGGTCGGTAATTGATTCGGTAAACGAAAAAAATACCGAAACGTCTGTAAACTAGAGTAGAAACGGCAGCTGTCAAATTAACTGGCCAATTGGTAACATTTACCGAAAAAAGTGTGTGGTTTTCAATTCGTTTCACCGAAAAACTGTATTTTCATTATCAAATATTACCGATAGATTTGTATTTTCCAATCTGGTGTCACATGCTCATTTAGAATGAAAAACGTAGAAGTATCAAGGTTTCTATTTTATTTTCGTATCTCTAATTGAAAATTCACTTGTTCCGCCTATCAGGTTCCATTACCGCTCAGTTAATTGCTTATCGCTGATGCTCCCGTAGCAATCCAGAACTAAAAACCGCCCATCTGCTCACCACCTGAAACACAATGTTTTGTTTATGTAAAGAAGGAGACTGATTTTGTTTCTCTTATCTTACCGGACTACATGGCCGCTTGTATTTTGCACATTATTTTCTTCGTAAATGATGTACAATCACCATCAGCCCTCGAATTATGATACAGACACATTTGCCTCAAACACAAGAGCTCGCAAGAGTAATATGGCGGTTTGACGTTTTTTGCTGGCAGTTTACCGATCTCTGTAATCAACGAGTATATACCGAACATCAGTGAATAATTTTACCGACTTTGGTAATTTAGCTGATTTAGAGAGTGATCGGTAAAATATTTCACCGTGTTCGTTAAACGTGTTAGGAATCGCTGACGTATCGTTTTTCAATCCACAAATGTCGGTAATCAGGCTAGGAAATACCAATCAATCTGTAAATTTCTTGATCACCGATTCATTCCGGTAATTTATTTTACCGAACACTGGCGGTCTGTTTAAGTGTGTACGGTCAAACATTAATGAGTGTAATGAGTGTAATGTGTTTGGGTGCTAATAAGAATGCATGTTTGTGTGAAAATCAGTCAATAAGATACTAATATAACGATGCTAGAGGATTCCATTTTCAAGCCATTCACTAGCTGGGGTCAAGCTAGCTGGACGTATAGCTTATAATCAAGTATAGCTTGACGAAGCCAAAACACATGTTGATAACATAGAATTGTGATATATAAATGAATCTTTTAAGAATGGGTTAACCATGCGATGATGATAAATATTAAAAAATAACTACCGTAAAACGGGGTAACTTTGATAGTTTTTTTCGAAGAAAACTTAAATATTTATGCATGCTGTTTCAAAGTATTATAATTTATATTTTTAAAACAAGTACTGGCATCCTAGCTATCGATTGCAGTCGGTAGATTGCCAAAAGATTTATTTTGAACGGATATATAATTTTTCATAAAATCGAAAGTTGGTTTTCTGCTTTGGGGTTACTTTGATAATGGAGTATGCATCGAACAAAATTGAATGAATAACGAACATTTGTAGGGCATTGCATACCTCTAGGCGTTTAACGCTATATGGAAATTTATTACTTAGATTACAAAAATGGCCCCAGTTTGTAAAATTGGTTTTCGCTAAAAGATTTGAGACCGTATTCAAGTTCTATGATAACTAGGCTGTCAAAGATAAGAGACCAACTATTCAAAACTACATCAAATAGTGATCGTAGAACAGATTGTTTGTAAGCGTTTCGAAAATGCTAAAATTGTGTCAATTTTTAATATTCGTATAAAAAGCCTCAAATGTTATTGATTCAAATGAAAATAGCTCTTACATGAAGTGTCGTACTAATATTCCCAGGGCAAAGATTATTTTCATATCTGCCTTGCAATTGACATTGAAAGTTCTCAGTTAATATCTGTGGAAGTTCACAAAAGCACACTAAACTTAGCTGTCTCAACGGGGACGTGAAGCCTGAAGAAGAAGGGTATTATCAGAATATCATCGTGCCTGCAACACGATATACGAATACGGAAATAGCAACTTTGGCAAAGAAGCTCGTAGTTAATAACTGTGGAAGTGCTCATAAGAACACTAAACTGAGAAGCAGGCTTTGTCCCAGTGAGGACGTAATGCCAAAAAAAGAAGAAGAATAATCTCAAGTGGCTCGTTACGATTGTAGATTTGATGATCTTTATTTCAAGTGGTTCTTGGATACACTCGAACAGCTAATGTACTAAAATCTTGGTACAATATAATTAAACGAATTCGTATAACTATCAACCATGTTCGAAATCATTCAAGAGATCACTGGGCCGCTACCCCTTTCTGGATACGCCTACGTGAATGAGTAGTTACCTAGATTTTGAGTTTTGGCACTGAACCGCGACGTTGAGGCTGATACCGGTCGATCGCCGGTGACGACGACAGCCACCATGATGACGATGATCACGAAAAGACTACCAATCCCTTGACGTTGCTGCACCAGCAGCAACAGCAGCTTGTATGTGGCAACTGTCCGTAACTGTTCTGTCGCTATCGATTTGCCTACTGGCCATCGCCGTGGCTACGGAACGACAACGACGGCGACAACCGATACTTGGCCTGCACGTAACTGCTGCCACCATCCGTAGACTTAGGGGTTCTGCTCGCTGTCCAGTGTCCATATAAGCTGGCCGGTTACGGATGACGACGGAAAAAGAGTAAACAACAGTTACCCAACTAGACAGGCACACCACACCTGACGCATCAAGTCGCCGGTAGGTTAGAGAGAGGTTCCTTGTCTTACAATAGCGCCTGTATTGCGAAGCGAAATCAAAACAAGCTAATCACGGTGCGAAACAGGAAGCAGCGCACCGATCGGGAAGAATAATTACAGGGTGCCATTGAAAACAAAAATAGTGTACAGAGAAATTAATGCGTGCCTGCCGACCTGAATTGGTCACTTGCTGGTGGAGGTTTTACGTTAGACGGCCTGGATACGCTATAAGTATTCCGAAATGTTTCCAAATCTGTAGTGTAGGAACACCAGTTCCCCTGAAATACACATAATGTTAATCTAATGAAGAAGCCCGGTTTATTCACCACCCTGAAATGTGTGAAGTTATGATAATTATTCGGTATTCGGTAAACTGGCATTCGGGGAGCCGAATTCTGAGAAAAGTAGCACAACCATCTGTTGATAAAGTTCTTATTTTTTAACCTTATTTATTTCATTATATCATTAAGATTCACTTTATTCTTTATTATTTTCTTTCTTTCTTTGAAATTTCCTTCCTTTTATTAATTAGTTTTTATTTTCTTGTTTTCTAACATCCATTCATTATTTCTCTCTTTCTTCATATATTTTTTTTTCTTTCGTATTATATTTTTTCGTACTTTCTTCATTTCTTACACTCTAATGTAAAAGCTTCAAAAACATTCTGTTCATGTCTTGTATGTTTCTTGAGGACATTCACAATTTGTTTGGCTTCAGAATTGGTTTACTTTGGCGCTCGAGAAAGAAAGAAATCATATTTTGGAATAAACTATGTAATTGTGTAATGATGAACAACTGGCGCCTAAGCAAAAAAAAAATATAAATGGCTCATTTTCTTCCGACCAATCGGTTTCGATAGCAACAATGTTTCCTATCAAATTCTACTTCCCACACTTCCCCGAGAGCAATCACTTTACAAGATAAGCTGAACGTACCAGCATGTGACTGCTGCAAAACACCGTAGAAAAGAGCTGCTCGTAAACCGTAAGTCGTCCGATCATGTACGATGAATGACAAATTTCTTTATCGCGACAACTTTCTTGCCGTTTTTTTTTTGTGCCTACCAGTTGCCCGTGGTCGCCCATCCAACTGGGAATACCAGCGCGTAGGAATCCATCTGCGTTGCGCAAACTTCAATCGGGTTCGCATTTAGCAATTCATTCGGTCGATTAATTCCCAATCGCCACAAGAGGAACGGCATCGAGATTTATCTCCTGCACACTGGGGGCTACTCTATTAGGCGATGTTTAACATGCATAAAACCGATGATCGGCCGCGATCGATCGGCGGCTCTTTGCATTCATACTGAGGTGGTGCATATTGGTGCATCTATGATGCGGAAACTTGTTACGCCAGCGGATGCATTTGACAGTCGATGGATCATCGACTGGGTATCATCCACGCGTACAAGGTAGCAATTTTTAACCAATATACAGAAATATCTCGATATAACGTAACTGGAAGGAACGTTATATCCAATTTACATCCGTACTAGAGCAGATTTCGATTTTTATTTTGCTCAACATATCCACAATTAATAGTAGTTTACGAAATATGTGGCAAAATGATGATTTTTAATCAACGAATCCTGTAAAAATCGAATTCTGCAACGAGTTTTGTCCAATCTTATTGATGGGATCTATGAAGAAATTATTGCAGAACTCCTGAAAACAATAACACCCCACCAAGGTATTTATTCAAACACATAGTAATATTTAAAAAAAAAATTAAGAACTTTAAAATCAATTACCGTTTTGATTCATTTTACGGACAGCTTCAGATTCCTGACACTCAACTTTGTAAGGGAAACATTTCACACGAAATGTTTCACGTTTTACCTCTCAAAAGTTTCTTACTTACTCTAGGCTCGTTTAAATAAACATTTTCCATAAATATCTATGCAAATTTATAATGCCCAACTTCCTTATACGTATGTTTAGTGGTGTAATGATTTCAATTGATGATTTGTCTATTCTATATATATTTTCACGAGCTGTCCGGAATTCGAATCGAAGTGTCCGAAATATGAGGCAAAAGTAAGGAAGCGTGCGGAATAAGAATCATGAAAAGTCCAGACATTTCTATTTATTTAAAATTATTCATGTTGCGGAATCAAAATCTTCACCCACCATTCGAAAGTTAAGTGCTTTGAAGGCTCAATAACGTAGAGGAATCAAGCAGAATGATTTATTTTATATGCTTTCTGATCAGTTTTACTTCACTGAGGTCTTAAGTGTCCGTAATATGAATCAAAACGGTATCAAAGGAATTCTCAGCAAACAATATAATAAAGTTAATGGAGAAATCACTAGAACTATCCTACTAGAGCTATCCTTTAACGATTATCCATGGAAAAGTCCCTTAACAAATAATAGGTAAAATTAAATGCGTCTAGTTTTTAAATTATTCCTTGAAAAAAATCATAAAATAAAATCCTGGAAATCGAGGAAAAATCTCTAAACGGATGCTTAGAGCTTTTCTTATCGAAATAACTGGAAGTACCGATTGGAACCTTGTTTTTAGAAATTCTAAGTGCCATCAGTGAAGAATGGCTTTCTTCATAAAACCTTTGCAGTAATTCAAGTAATTACTGGAATGATTCTTGGATAAATCATTGGAGAAACTCATGCCGCAATTCATAATGAATTCTTAGAGGATTTTCAAGTTTTTTTACGAATCTCTGCATAGTTGTTTAGAATAATTACAAGAGATATTCCACGATCAATAAACGGATTGGTTTTGAACGGGGAAACGATTTTGTAGTTTGCATAGATTTGTATTGATTTTATTTGTTTGTGATTTTATCGCTGCAGTTATATTTGTAAATTCAATTTACACTACGAAAATATTCATAATTTTCCAAATCAACTAGAAAAAAAAACCTTTAAGAATATTTTCAATGAACTCACGAAGAATATCCCTTGTAATTCTTCCACGAACTTTTCAGGTATTCCACCATGTGTTTTAAAAAATTCCTCCTGAGTTTCTCGTTAGCTTACCACTGAAAATGATGGATTAGTACAGTTAACTCTCCCTTACTCGATATTGAAGGGACCATCGAGTTAGGGAGGTATCGAGATACAGAACACATATTTTTCAAATTTTAAACATTTAATTATTTTGACAAAACACGTTCAAAATAGTCATATAAATGTGAAATATAATACAATTTTACCACATTTACCTATGTGAAACTTTTTTAACAGTCGGCAAAAATTGAAAATTTTATCACCCAGAAATAGGCAGTAAACCTCAATTTTACTATCAATTTAGTCATAATATTCAAATTCTTGAATTTATTCAACATTTGGAGGACATTTGGAACTTTTCATGAAAATATCGAGTTAGAGAGGTAAATTTACTTGGGAAACTGGAACAGATAGCATCGAGTTAGGGAACATCGAGTTAGAGAGGTATCGACTTACAGAGGTATCAAAGCATGCTAAATTGAAGGGACCGCGCATTCCATCGAGTTAGGGGAAATATCGAGATACAGAATATCGAGTAAGGGAGAGATGACTGTAGTTCATATTTAATATATTTTTCCTATTTTAGGCTCTCTGATTTACCTTAAAATTTCTCGAAGAATTTCTATCAAATTGCTTCAAAAAATGTCTTGAATGGCTCTTGAATGCCGACATTAAATGCTTAAAAGATTCTTCAAATGTTATCCATCCATGAGCAAATAATTTGTTTGGGATTTTCCGGAATAACTGAGGATTTCTCCAATAATAAGTACAACAAATTCAAGGAGTCTCACCAAAATTGTCTTCTAGATCACCAAGCAAGGATTCAGTCCACAAATTCTTTAGAGAGTTCACCAACAGTTTTTCCAACTTTGCCATCCTAGAGTTTTTTCTCAGATTCCATTAACAAATCTCTCAGATAATCTCTCGGAGATTCCAGTGTCATTTTTAGGGTATCTCGTGATATTCCACAATATATTGATAAGCATTTAAACATGATTCACTTGAGAAAATGTTCTTGGTGTTTACTCAGATTGATTCTCGGCAGATATACAGTAAGGACCCGATTTTGTCAGCCCCTCGATGAATTTTGGGCTGACAAAACGGGGAACCTGACAAAATCGAGTCATTTTATTTTGTTCCTGTTTTTCAAATTTCGACGTTTTACATGGTTACATGGACTTTTAAAAGGGCAATGGACATGGCCGTAGCCAGTTTTTTTTATCAGGGGCTCCCCCCTCCCTTATATTGGTAATATCGATTTTTAACACTTAATAAAAGGCATTGCCATTGCCCCCTCTGGCTACGCCCATACGTGCATGACATCAAACATCGTCATCAATTTTAATGTAAACGTGGTAAAACATGACGGTAACAATTTTTTGACAAATTTAAAATAGGCTGACAAAAACGGGTCAAAAAGCTGACAAAATCGGGGGTAGACAAAATCAGGGGCAGACAAAATCGGGGGCTGACAAAATCGGGTCAGTACTGTATTTTTTTTTCAGGAAATTCTTTGGAACTTTCTGAAAATCAAATTGAAGTTGCTCCCAGCATTCCTTCAAAACTATCTCAAAATGATATTTTATAATTTCTTCGAAAAAACCTAACTAAGACAACTTTTCCTAAAAAAAATATTCCTATAACGAATCTAGCGAATTACATCCAACTGTTTTTTTTTTTTTTTTTTCAAAAATTCCTCTGTGAAATTCAAAAAAATCCGTGCTCGACGTGTTATGCTGATTTATGCTGGTTGCCGCCTTTTCAGCAACGGGAAGTGATGGAGGCCTTATACTTTATTCCAAAGGGCGATAGGTGCCTATGAATGCAATATATTTTTTATTGGAAAAAGTAAAAAAGATGCGTATTTTAATACTTTAATATGCAATCAGAATAAAAGGTGCTCTCGTGACATTACTATTGAATGAATGAATAGATTCTCATTCAATTTTTGTCACCTTAGATGAAATGTAAAAATGTGTTTTAATCAATTACTTGACGTACATAAAATTCGTATTAGTTTCTCTCTCCCAACCTGGAACCATTTCTGAAGGAATACTTAGACGTGTTTAATGATGAATATTTGAAGAAACGATCAATGGAATCCCTATCATAGTTCTTCAAATAGTACCTGGTACTATATGTAGAAATTTTCTAAGAACAATCCATGGAATACGTATAGAGTTCTTTACGGAATTCTCGCAATGGATCTATTCATGGAAAAACCCTTGTAGATTTTGTTAGATGGATCCAGAAATTATTGGAAGAATCTTTGAAGGCATCCTTGGGTGTAACACTTATATATATTCTTTAAAAATTCGTTGACCAATTTTTAAAGTAAATATTATTTGGAAAAATATCATAAAACTATTCGTATTCGCTGTAATATTTGTGGCCGTGAAAATGCAAAACTGACGGCAGCGTGGTTTGGCAACGCATTAGCCTAATTTGTGTTATGTTATATTAACCAGGAAGTGATAGTAAGTAAGTGAAATCTAGTTCATAACAATAACACGATAGAACATGTTGTTACTTTGACTATTTTTCCTGCTCAAATAACAGCTAATTCAAAATTAAAATTCATAAATTTCAACTTTGACTTGTTTTCGTCGAAGAAAACCCACTGGAGTTTTGCATTTTGACACTGGGGTTATTGCTATCTGACATTTAGGAAAGCACACGGAAAACATGATTAACCCAACATCTAAGTTGAAATCTAGGGACACACCCCATAAACTCATAAAACAAACACACTTAAATTATTTTACGGATTCCTGTGAAATCTCAACAGCTGAACAGTTCGGTAAAATAAATTAACGGAGTACGGTAAATTTTTACAGTATTCCGTAAAAAATCACCGGAATCCGTTAAATTCCGACGAAGTTACGGTGTTTTATTTCACCGAACTGTTCAGCTGTTGAGATTACGGTGAAATTCACCGTAAGAGCTTAGTGTGAAGACTTAAGGCAATACAAAACGTTAGAAAATTGAGTAAACGTGCATTTCTGACGTAAATTCAATCGTTTGGTTCAATAAATGAGATAGGGCTTAACGACACTATTGACAAAGAAAGCTCTCAGTTAATGACTGTTGAAGAAATCGTAAAAACACTGAGTTAAAAAGCGGGCTATGTCCAGCTATGGCAGATCTTCGAAAATTTCTATAAAGATCTACGTTATTAGTAAAGTTTCTACGGATCTACGGGCTGTTTAGATAAAAGCTAAATAAATCGATTTTTTGCTGTAGATATCAACGGATTGTATCTTTTTTTTATTTAAATATAAAGACAGTTTACGGTGGCATGTTTGTAAATGCCATAGAAAAATTAGTGCTATGCTGAGAAACGTTCCATGTTTTGTAATATGTCACGCGATTTCTAAAAATCTGGTAAAGACGAAGTAATAGAAAAATAACAGTAGATAAAAAAACAAAAACAACAGAAAACAAAACGAATACAGATTATCGGTAATGGAGATAATCCAGATGAATCTGCACCGCATAGCTGCTGTTGTGCAAATCTACGACGAAATTCAGAAAGACGGCAACTGGCTGGTAACGGAGGCGACTGTGTTAACACTTCAGTGGTCGCGCTGTTGTATTTTGTACAACAGTAGTGAAAAATCTTCGCTTATCGTTCACTGTATCAGTGTGGTGGTCCTGACGGTGGCTAACCACGCTACGACTGAAGGGGTAATAATTAGAGACATGTCCGTGTCGGTATGCAGATGTTACGCACCTTAAAGATGGATAGCAGAGCGATTCTGCCAGACGGAGTATAAGTTAACCGAAAAGTTGATTTGACGAAGGTCGTTAAACAAAGCAGGCGACTTCTAAGTCTAAGTAGTCTGTAGCTGTGGACAGCTGTGCCCAACGAACAGGATATATCCTGCAGGAAGCTCTGGGGAAGATAGATGTACGGTTATGCAATAAAGGCTCCGATTCGGGACACATATCGGGAAATAAAAGAGGGTTCATCACCGATGCCGCGTTCTGCAGTCCCTCATTAACGGCGAACTTGAGCTGAAGAGTGTACGATGAATAGTCAAATGTTTGAAGTTATGGACTTTAGCAATTAACTCTCAAACCCCCAACGTCTGACTTTTCATTAAAAATGAACTTTAAAAAATCATAACTTGGCCAATTATTAATGAATTTTGGATCTTTTGGTCTCAAACGAACTGCATACTCCTCAAGATTTATTGTGTTCCGGAAGAAATGGGATTGGCCACTTGGTTCCTGAGTTATTCCGTATACAAATGGGGTATATTCGTTCCGGAAGTGATAGTTCCCTTAGATTTTTCAAGATTAGCGGTGAGAAAATTATTCATTGTGTACTTTCTATAAGTAAAAAGCTGCCAGAAGGTCGAATGACATTGGTTCTCATTGATTCTGGCCATTTCGGATACCCGGTAACCTGGCACCGGTTCCTCAATATACCCAGAGAGGACATTTTCTGAAACTCAAAGAATACTACCGTGCGACGGCTCAAAATTCCTGAGGTTCTGGCCACATCCGGATACCCCGGAATCGGTTCCGGGAGGGCCTCAGTAGGACACTTTCGTAATCCTACTCACTCATACCGTGCGACGGCTCAAAATTCCTGATTTTTTTATCCGGAACATCATAGATATAATGCCAAAGACCAATATAAGGTTCTGGCCACATCCGGATACCCCGGAATCGGTTCCGGCAGGGCCTCAGTGGGACACTTTTGTAATCTTACTCACTCATATCGTGCGACGGTTTAAAATTCATGATTTTTATCCACATCATAGATATAATGCCAAAGACCATTATGAGGTTCTGGCCACATCCGGATACCCCGGAATCGGTTCCGGGAGGGCCTCAGTAGGACACTTTCGTAATCCTACTCACTCATACCGTGCGACGGCTTAAAATTCGTGATTTTTTATCCAGAACATCATAGATATAATGCCAAAGACCAATATGAGGTTCTGGCCACATCCGGATACCCCGGAATCGGTTATGGTGGGGTCTCAGTGGGACACTTTCGTAATCCTACTCACTCATATCGTGCGAAGGCTCAAAATTTATGAATTGTCATCATGCACATCATAGCTATATTGCCGTGGACCAATATGAGGTTCTGGCCACATATGGATACCCCGAATTGTTTATCCAACAGCATCACTCCATAAATCAGTATAAAGGTTCTGACTAGATACTTGAAATCTTAGCGAAATGCTGAGGCTGGTTCGAAGGAAACAGAACCTGGACTAGGACACAGAGCCTGGACGCGGAAGCAGAACCTCTTGGTGGAGATATAGCCTGGAGGCTGAGCTGTTGTCTGGAGGAAGAGTTAGCATGGACGAAAATCTAATATATGTAGATTTGAAGGTCAATACGCGTTGAACAAATTCAGCGTGATGCGAATGCTGACTCATATAAGGAACTGGTCAACAGTGTTGGAAGGAACTTGGTAGTCTGGAGAAATTGGTGCTAGGTGAATTTGGTTGGGAGGAGCTCACGGAAAAGCTTGGCAACTAATTTCAATACTGTCGTTAGCAACTATAATAAGGGGTAAAAGGTGTAAAAAAGGCTTCATTTTAAGGACGAATACAAATTAATAAAATGATGTAGTTTATGAACCAGCATAAAAGCTTAACAAATGATATACAATTTCATCATATGACTTTCAAAGACATTTTCAAATTTCTTTATTATTTAAATTTGGAGCACTTCTGCCACTAGATTAACTGATATTATAAAAATAAAATTTTACTTTTCTCTAGTCAATTGCATCAAGGTTAACAAAAAATTGTATGAGAATGTATTTAGCATTGCGAACGAATTTCACAAAACCAGATGTTGTCATAAAGGATATATAGGATGAAATAGTGAAAAGAATTTGTAGCGAACATGTCTTAGAATTTTCTTCTTCTTTTCTGAAAGGGACTCTATAAATTTTGATAAGGTATAGTGCCGTTTGATTTTGGCAGAATTCCAAAAAAAAATCATGTTACCAATATCGAACCGTGTCAAAATCAAACAGTTGTTTTTAATCATACTTTTGTATTTATAAACACGGATTAAATTTAACTATTTTGAAAAAAAAAGACACAAAGAAACTTTAAGATAACCAAGATCGGGGACTAACCCATGATGTATTTTTTTGTATATAAATTTCAGTACAAGTCGGACTCGATTATCCGGGATTCGATTATCCGGAATTTTAGACTCGATTATCCGGAGTACGATATTTGATATTCTTGTTTTTCAGTATTTGTGCATAAATTTGAGATAATTTAGTATAGCACTATACAATATGAATGGTTTAGCAGTTTTGGACGTAGGTAAGAAAAGGGGGTTTGAAAAAGTTTTTTTTTTGTGTACGTTGGTCAAAAAATGTTTTTTCTTCTCAAGACCCCCAAATGTTCCTAGAAATAATATCTTGATACGCCACTGCATCATATAAATATAATAACGAATGAAAAATATTTGAGTTCTTTATTCGCAGATTTCAACTTTTTTTAGTGATTCGATTATCCGGAGGATTCAATTATCCGGAGTGAAAAACAATCGATACTCGAGTCCGATCTGTAGTACCAATAGATAATTTAGTTGCATTGTGTAATGAAAAACAAACTAATCTTAATATGTCTGTGGATTCAAATACAGGTCGGACTCGATAATCGAATCGCTAAAACAACATTTAAATCCGCGATAAAAAAATAAAATAAAAACACGGTTTTTTATCGTGTTTTTTTATGTTGACAAAAACGGTTAGCCAGAAATGTCTCATGGACTTATCGATATGGATCCAAAGCTATTTCAATGGATTCAACGAAGATTACAGAGTGCATATGAGTCTTATCAGAACAGTTCTGGAGTAATCGCATGTATTGATCCATGGCATAATAGCTATGATGTGCAGCATAAAAATCATGAATTTTAAGCCGTCGCACGATATGGAGGAGAAGATTTACAAAAGTGTACCACTGAGGTCCTTTCGGAACCGATTCCGGGTTATCCGGCTGTGGCCAGAACCTCATATTGGTCTTTGGCACTATATCTATGATGTTCCGGATAAAAAATCAGGAATTTTGAGCCGTCGCACGATACGAATGAGTAGGATTACGAAAGTGTCCTACTGAGGCCCTCCCGGAACCGATTCCGGGGTATCCGGATGTGGCCAGAACCTCATATTGGTCTTTGGCATTATATCTAAGATGTTCCGGATAAAAAATCATGGATTTTAAGCCGTCGCACGATATGAGTGAGTAAGATTACAAAAGTGTCCCACTGAGGCCCTAGCGGAACCGATTCCGGGGTATCCGGATGTGGCCGGAACCTTATATTGGTCTTTGGCATTATATCTATGATGTTCTGGATAGAAAATCAGGAATTTTGAGCCGTCGCACGGTATGAGTGAGTAGGATTACGGAAGTGTCCTACTGAGGCCCTCCGGAACCGATTCCGGCGTATCCGGATGTGGCCAGAACCTCATACTGGTCTTTGGCATTATATCCATGATGTTCCGGATAAAAAATCATGAATTTTAAGCCGTCGTACGATATGAGTGAGTAGGATTACAAAAGTGTCCCACTGAGGCCCTGCCGGAACCGATTCCGGGGTATCCGGATGTGGCCAGAACCTCGTATTGGTCTTTGCCATTATATCTATGATGTTTCGGATAAAAAATCAGGAATTTTGAGCTGTCGCACGGTAGTATTCTTTGAGTTTCAGTAAATGTCCTCTCTGGGTACATTCAGGAACCGGTGGCAGGTGACCGGGTATCCGAAATGGCCAGAATCAATGAGAACCAATGTCATTCGACCTTCTGGCAGCTTTTTACTTGTAGAAAGTACACAATGAATAATTTTCTTACCGCTAATCTTGAAAAATCTAAGGGAACTATCACTTCCGGAACGAATACAGTAAGGACCCGATTTTGTCAGCCCCTCGATGAATTTTGGGCTGACAAAACGGGGAACCTGACAAAATCGGGTCATTTTATTTTGTTCCTGTTTTTCAAATTTCGACGTTTTACATGGTTACATGGACTTTTAAAAGGGCAATGGACATGGCCGTAGCCAGTTTTTTTTATCAGGGGCTCCCCCCTCCCTTATATTGGTAATATCGATTTTTAACACTTAATAAAAGGCATTGCCATTGCCCCCTCTGGCTACGCCCATACGTGCATGACATCAAACATCGTCATCAATTTTAATGTAAACGTGGTAAAACATGACGGTAACAATTTTTTGACAAATTTAAAATAGGCTGACAAAATCGGGTCAAAAAGCTGACAAAATCGGGGGTAGACAAAATCAGGGGCAGACAAAATCGGGGGCTGACAAAATCGGGTCAGTACTGTATACCCCATTTGAATCCAGAATAACTCCGGAACCAAGTGGTCAATCCAATTTTTTCCGAAACACAATAAATCTTAAGGAGTATGCGGTTTGTTTGAGACCAAAAGATCCAAAATCGATTAATAATTGGCCAAGTTATGATTTTTTAAAGTCCATTTTTAATGAAAAGTCAGACGTTGGGGGTTTGAGAGTTAAGCACTCTTAAAAGATGCCATGTTCATGCTTCCAAAAATATAACAGCTAAATTATTCTTTTTCAATATTATTGAAGTTTTCAGTTGATGGCACCGATTCCCACTTCACCAAACAGTGAGCCAACTAAATACCTTGACCGTTTGACTGACTGATAGCGATCGATTACGACCGATAGTCAAATGTGGAATCCCACTTTTCCCCGATTGAAGCTCATTTGCATTTGTTTTCTCGTTGACGCTCGTTGGTTGTCCACGCACAACCCAGGGCCCATTTATATCGGAATCGATCAGCAGGATGATACCTCGGCAAGCGTTGTTGGGCGTTTGCTACACTAACTGTGCGTAGAGAGCGGATCGATATGTAAATTTTACGACCTGGACCGTGGGTCGATACGGACAGAGTTCCAATGATGAGTCGCCCAGAGAAAAGTAGGAAATGCTTTGAGGAATGTGTGCTGCGGTTGTTATCGATCCGGGGAGGAGAGTTGGAAAGTTGGACGGACCGCGCTCAATATATGCAGGAGCGAAATGGTTTTGTATTTGTTCAAAGTTTACTAATTAAATGCTGTTTGTTGGTCGAACCTTTCCAAATGCGTCAACCAGACGCAGATGACGACGAAGGCGAGGAGTGTTTGCTGTCGGGTTGAAATACAGTCGTCAACAAGCTGGGATATTTGTTCACGATGTGAAGTTGTCGACCACAGACAATTAGGTTAGGCGAGATGTGTTGAGGACTTTCCTTGACTTTTGTTAGAGGTGAGTTTTGTTCGAAATGCAAAGTGATATCGAATTTACGGGGAAGAAAGTGTCAATTGCATTGAAGCGTGGCATGTAGTGGCACGCAATAGATTATGTGATGTCTTAATTTTCTATCCATAGTGAAAAATTTCACTAAAGGTTTAGTATTGCACTATTATAGCCGAGAGTGAGCGAGAGAAGAGAAAATTTCTCATTGTTAGCTTACGCAAGATTACGTTTATTGTAAGAATGCCGGACAACAAGTCTTAAGAAAATTTTCAACAATCTTTGAAAACACTAAAAACATAAAATTTTGTTCACAGTAGGTAATAGCAAAGGAGTTGGCTATTTTTTTCATGTGTACACGTCAATTTTCACGATGACTGGGTGCAAAGGCTGTAGGTAAATCTTAGAGCTAGACGCAATACAAGTGTTGTGGCAAACATAAGTTTCTGCCCGCCGGCTATGATTCATCGTTCCCGCGCTCTATCTTACGTTCACCACATAGATGGCAGATCCGGCGCCGATAACAAGCGTTGAAAATGTTGCGCCTTCCAATGACGCAAGGGTGAAATTATACGTATGGATACCGTTTTGTCTCAAATTCCGAACACTCGGTTTTTGTATGGCGATTTGGTTGAAATGTTTCACTGAAATTTGTCACCAATTAGCATGGAAAAGGCAGTCAATTGCAATTCAATTTTAACGTCTTCAATATAATTTATACCGCGGGAGTAGTGATGAATCTCAAGTTTGAAACCAGTAGAACAAGGTCAGATAAATTTATTTGCGAAATTATTTGAATACGATTTATTCCTGCTGTTCGGAATTTGAATCAAGGTGTTCGGAATATGAGACAGAATGAACACAGTGTTCGGCATTTGAATCCAAATGTTGTTTCATATTTTTACGTAAAAACAATACTAAAACTAATATAATCAACATTATTATCGGTACACTCAACAGCTAACAGTTGGAATTTGCGAAAAAAAATATAATTTACGCAAATATCAGCAAATTTATGCCAATCAGATGCATTTGAAGTCACTGTTGGCCTTAAGTGTTCGGAATATGAGTCAAAACGGTACATCAATGAACGGTTGCGTCGATAATGGCGTGCACACAGTCGTGGAAGAAGGCGCCGGCCTAAGTTTTAAAATCGAAACAGGTGATTTCAACGCGACAACCGGAACAAACAGGATACACATCGATTACTTGGAACTCATTATAAATGTGTTTCAATGTAGCAGTTTGAATGCAGGTCCGAACAGATGGGAATATCTAAATTATAACAACCAGATAAATTATACAAAAAGTATTTTATAACAGAATGTGTTATTAATTATAGTCGGCTAGTTGTTAAAATAACAAGAATAAACGTGAGGAGGTTGTTTTTTTCGTTACTTTGAATTAAACCCCACTGGATCACGGTACACCTTCCGTTATTTCCAAAGGGTCACCGCCTCGATCATTACCGTCATGTTAAAAGCTGTCATTACCTGTCAAGGTCCTACCGAGGACAGTGCAGCAAAATTTGGTCACGATCAAAAGTCATATTTCTGATCACACTTATCCAGTTGAATGGGCTGTACCTGTCACAATAAACATCGCTTATTGTTGTCTTGAACAACACTAATGATTCATAGTAGTGGCATGACTTTTAGGATCAATTCCTACGACTTCGGCAATCAAAGCGATTCCATCGTTCACACACCGAGAGAGATCAGTTTTCTGGCCCGTCACGTACTTCACCAGGGGTCGAAGTGGCGGCTGTATGTGTTTGCCGATCGGAACGCAACACATTCCATTAGGGAACCGTGCTTTTAACCGAATATGTCAAAAGATTAAATCTCCCTCGTCATCGACTTGACCAACGCATAAGCCAACAGCGCACAAAACCAGTTCTCCAAGATGTTTTGAAGGTCAACTCTCGAACTAACGACGACGACGATGGCTCACCATGTTTTTTCCATCGACTGATGCTGAACCTGAAGCCTCTGCCACTTCAGCTGTTGTTGTTTGTAAATACAGACCATTCAATGTCCCAAAGGCAATTTATCGCTATTTACAAACGCGCGTCCTCAGCCAGAGCGGTATGAAAACAAATTGGATTTTAAAATGCATCTTCTGCCGGAAGATGCATGTCTCACATGTCGTCGGACCATCCATACTCAAACATGACAGAAAAAAAAACTGCCCATGATCTGAACAAGATGTCGTTGGTAGCTGTGAGCTACCAACTCTACGGTGAGGTGTGAATGAAACTCGAGAAGTTTGTGCACTGGAGCGCGTGAGTCTAATGTCGCTCTCTCTTTACACTGACCGGACTGGAAGCAAACCACGGAACCGGAAAACAGTCGGCAACCGCTAGAGCTACTGTTGGGTGTTTGTACATACAATGTCTTCTGGTGGCATATGCTGCCGGTTTAGCTATACACATATGTCACCGTTACCGGTGGGGCTGCCATTACTGAGAATGGGTTGACTTTTTCAATTATAGGCGAGGTGTGAAACTAACAAATGCAGGAAAATTAACGTGTGAAAGCTTTAGGTTTCACCATAAATTTCTTTCATTGAAAATTAATTGATGGTCTACGATGTAACGAAACCAGCTTAACTATGATCGAAATGATGAAACCGTGTCACTGCAAACCAAGAAAAAAAACTTTCATAAATAAGCTTAATAATCTACGTAAAACATGAAATGACGTAAATTTAATGGTATTTGTACCTGGAAATATGTAGACACTTGTAAAATTACTTCCAATATGACTGGAAATGTTTGTGATCCAAACAATATTCAGTTCAGTGTGACAGAAAATTACGTCATTTATAAGTTAAATTTACGTTATTTTTCTTGCTATAACCCCTTCAAACGGCTGCTTCTTTTTTTCACTACAAAAATATTCAACTTGTGATAATTTTTTGTTTATCAATGTTTTTGCATAATTTTTTCACAAGATCTAAAAAAACTCTTCAATTTTAGAATCTATGTCGGTGCTGACTATCAGTCATCAGGTTTTAAAGATATTCCAATATACTTAGGGGTACCGACATTTCCCATTTTTTTTTTTTTCAATTTTCATTACCTTTTTCGGACGGAGTTGTACCAGAAACATATATGCTCATTACTCAAAAACGGTTGTATCCATTTGCTTCATTTTTCTACAACAGATTCACATTAAAGCATAGTTTCAAAATACGAATAACCAAACATGAGAAAATTTTTGTAGCCTGAGATATTTGTAACATCTCCGGATCCAGATGACAAAAATTCTAAAAGTAGAAGAGTTTTTTGAAAACTTTTGAAAAAATGGTGCAAAAAATCGAAAAACAAAAAAGTTATTGCGATTTGAAAAAAAAATTTGTGTTGAAAATATGATGCTGCTAGTAAAGGGGTTAATTGGTTAATATGTCGGGCACGATTGGGGTTTTTTCCCCGAATGACGTTTCCCCGAATGTCATTTCCCCGAACGCCAGTTCCTCAAATGACCTGTTTCCTCGAAAACCTTTTCCACGAATTACTTGTAACAGAAGGATTTTTTCCCGAAAACCATTTCCCCGAATGAATAGACTGTTTCTCCGAATGTACTCATTCCAAAGAATTTACCAGGTTTTATTTCATTGTCGGTATAACTGAATACAAGAAGTTTGGTTATCGCTTCAAATTCATAATTCTATTACGCAAGATTTGAAGCGAAAAACGACAATCGAGACATAACGATTGGAGAAAAATAGATGACAATTTCCATTATGTCGAAAAAATTAGTTCGGTGTTTAAAATTTTACTATGCTTTACTAAAATGACATCTGACTGAACGGGAAGACACAGAAATATAATATAAAGTTTCACCATGGTTGAAAACATTGTTCAGGATTCAAATAAGGAACATCATGGTCTTCACAGCAAAAGAAATTCGATTCGTTTGGGGACGCGTCTAAGTGCTGAGCATATCGTTACGAAGCTATTATTCGATCATTATCTCCGCGTTAGTGTTTTGTGCTTCACAAAATATAAGCAGATATTTGATTTTTTTTTTTACAGCAAAGATTGATAACTTAAAAAATGCTTCTTTTCAAATATTTCAATATATCTGGATTGAAACATAGATTGTTCTTATTTTAGTAATTTTAATAATCTCGCATTCTTCTAATCGTAGGCAGCTGTACCGTGATCATTTTTTTTTTTTGCTTGCAGCTGCTAACGATTTCAGCAGAAGTTTTCCTTTCTTTTAATAGTACGGTTTTCTTCATACACACTTAAACAGAATGTAGATTTCAGCTGTGTAAATCCCAGATAAGAAATCCCAGAAGAAGAAATCCCAGATAAAGTGACGTAAAAGATCAGTGACACAAATAATACAACTTTTGAAAATTTTATCCGATTGTCTATTAGCTATTTTTTTCTGGTTTCATTTTTAAAGCGATTACTACAGATTCTAATGTTTTGATCCGACATTTGGTGGGCCTCGTGGCCGTGCTGTTAGTGTTGTTAGGCATTTAAGTGCATAGTGCCATGGGGTGTGGACTCGATGCCCGCTTCAGTCATTGAAACTTTTCATCAGGAATGTTTCTTGGCTGTGCCACTGAAGCATGCTGGTCCATTGTCTAGTGTTGAGTTACAGTCTGTGCAGCTGAATGGATGATTCCCGTTTTTTCTAAGCTTTCGACCTGCTCTTAAAAAAGAAAAAATATCAAAATAGGCAATTATTTTCTATCTAAGTAATATTTTGAGTACTTGATACTGACATGCACACTTCATTTGGCTTTACCAGCTATAAGTATGACTTATTTAGTTCAATGACTTTCGGCAAAATTATTTGTAACGGCAAAATTATTTTCTAATAAAAATATATTCATCTGGGAAACTGTTCTTGATTGTTAGCGAATAATGAAAAAGGTTTGTTTTTCATCTTTTTAGAAATATAGAACATGTCTCTAGCCTAACGTCCTAAGACTTAATGGACTTACTGTAATTACAGCTCTTCAAGTAACACTAATTATAACAGGAAAAATACTTTTGGCCTAATGGACATATTGCATTAGGACGTTTGACCGAACAATGTATCTTTGCGAAATAACGCGGAAAAATTTGAAAAAACAGCCTATCATCAAAGAAAGAAAAGCTGTGATTGATATATTATCACCATAGTATTGAAAATTGGCCTATGAGGAGAATAGAATCTTAGATGTTAAGGTACCGTGGGGTAAGTCGATACAGCAAAATCATTAGTCAACTTCATTATTACGTACAGCTTACGTAAATAATGTAATTCATACTTTTTTCTGTGGATAACAAATGATGGACTAATATACTTCAAATCGTCATTTATTTAGATTTTTCTGATTTTTATGTATTGAGTATGAGGGACTTGAAAATTTGCGCCAAATGATCCACTTGCCTCACTATGGTGGGGTAAGTGGATCACCACTAAAAAAAATCTTTTCTCAAAACATGTATGGTGTAATCATGTATACTAAGAATGATATTGCTCTCGTTCTTGTTATTAGTGCTAGTTATGTTATGTTTTGATACCATAAAAATTGAAAAGTATCTTCATTTTATCAAAATATTATTAAAAATATTTATACATTAGTTCACACTAATTCAAACAAAAATAAGACATTGTAGCTAGAATTATTTGGAGAAAATTCTTTATTATAATCACATAAGTTATAAAGAAGTATTGTAGGATTATTCCTAAC
The DNA here is from genome assembly GCF_002204515.2 of Aedes aegypti. Taxonomy (NCBI): domain Eukaryota; kingdom Metazoa; phylum Arthropoda; class Insecta; order Diptera; family Culicidae; genus Aedes; species Aedes aegypti. Next base: position 279,737,665 of record NC_035109.1, read on the forward strand.
GATGTTTTCGAAAAACACTTGTAGTTTAAAAATATAAGATACATTTATTTTTGTTTAACAAACTGAAATCTTCTTATTCTATTTTTGAATGTATTTGTATCATCTGTCTAGAACAATTTATATGGTCAAATAAGGTACGATAATATGTTGTCAATTGGAAAATTTGTATATTTTGCTGTTTTGCAACTCAGCTTTAATAAACCACGAAAAGTTTTGTTACAATTTTGCAATATTCATTCTTTTATATTTTCTTATACCAGAAAGATTAAAATAAATTTTAGGTGGATTAATTCAAATTTTCTATAGTCAATTAGACAAATTTAAGCTAGTAATGAGAAACAGTAAAAACAAAACAATATTTGCGAGTATTCAAACTTATTCAAATTATCGTATGCAGTCTGCCAATAAATGGTAATAATACTTGATCCACTTTCCCCACCCCATTAAAAAGTGGGGGTAAGTGTACCATGTCCAATATATCTGTATTTATTTATAAAATTCACATATTTTTCATGTTGATTCATACAATTAGAACTGAAATGTTCACCACGCGTTGAAAAAACTAGCAGAATTTGATTTAAGGCAGAGATACAATGAATTTTTGATTGACGGAAAACAATTTTGAAATTAATTGATTTTTGCAGCCAACAAGTTTGCTTGTGTTAGTGTTGGTGTAGTATCAGTTTTGCATTAGTATCAGTGTGGACGTAAGAACATAACCTAAAACGAAGCAATGCTGCGAAAACATTCAACATATTCAAGTATTTATGCTCAATATAGACAAATGATCCACTTATCCCACTGATACACTTCCCCCACTGTACCTTATAGAAATTGAAATTTTTGAGGTATTTTAGAACTAAAATTTTGTAAAAGCTTTTCTGCCGGGCAGTGCGTCGAGAAAGTCCGAGCAGTGCGTTGAGAACACCCGAGAAGTCGTCAGTTTTTTTTCTCGGGTTGCGCTTTCTTTGGAGTGCATGGAGAAAGCCCGAGTAATTTTAGTTTGTTTTTCCTCGGGTCGCGCGCCCTTTATTTTCTGAGTGCTTTTATATGGCAAGGATGAAGGATCAATTGGTGAGCTCATTTCATGTTTGTTTTTCAAATCTGTAAAATATGTATGGCCGCGCATTTAATCGTTACATAAATATTTTTCACAAACTATGAATGGTTCGTCACTGTAAGTGTCGGCATAAATATTTTTTATATAAAATCCCTTACCTTTATTTTTATAAATAAAAAAAAAAGCTTTGAATGGTTCGGTATGTTTGTCTGTGCTAGAATTGTAGACTTGCAAAACGTTCATTTCATTCAAAAGACTTTGAATGGTTCGCCACTGTAAGTGTCGGCATAAACATTATAACTAATAAAATAAGTTATTCAATCTATGATAAGCAGGAAAAAAAATCTTATCAATGGATGCAAAGCTTAGATAGCGCCACCGTAGTCAAGCCAAGTTTTTCACCAGTCTCCTAAAAGCTCTTCGCAGTAGTTTTCACAGATCAGATTCAAATACTTTCAGAGAGCACCCGATGTAGGATGTGGAGGTCTAAAAAAAGATCCCATCTGGGATTAACATAAAGCTCCCCACAAGAATATCACAGGACACAAAAATCTCCACAAGAGTCTCCGCAACGAGCACATAGATTTCAGAATTTCCACAAGACTCTTCAAAAAGATCTCCACAGTGATAGTGACTCCAATTTTCAGGGGTCTCCGAGAATGTCTGATCACATTTTTTTTAAAGCGCTTTATTGAGTATCCGTAGAAATCACTACAAATGTTTCAACAGAATTCTCCTCACATATGTTGCCGAAGTAATCTCAAAAGGGTCTTCACATAAATACTGACAAAATGTACGCTTCTCAACAAAATATACTTTTGAAATCGTAGCTTTAATTGTCAATTAGCTACTCATGAACCTTTTTCCTATCGAAAGTTTAACTCTGAGATTTTAACTAGTTGGAAACCCAAAATTTGTTAAAGACGAACCTTCAATTCATGCAAAACAGCACACTGCATTGATTACGCTAGTGTTTTTATTTACCAAAATGTATTGTCGAATCTCGAAACGAAATCAAATCACGGCGATAGTGAACGGTAACATTGCAAAGAAAAAAATAAACAAAGCGCGAACGGCGAATTGAAATCAAAATCTCGACTACTTTTTCAAATCGACGTAAGTAACTTTCATACGGTTTTGAGAAAATGGATTTAGTGAGCCATAACCTGTCTTCTAAATCTGTTTTAAACAAATCTAATTTTTAACATTTTCGCCGTGAACATCTCTCAAAATTCGCATGCAATCAGCTCGCGTTAAAATACTAGGTAATTCCTATTATTTACCCCAAAAATGTTATAACAAAATGATAATTACTATCGATGTTTTAACACCAGTTTAAAATAGACTCCAGTAGTGTTTTGCTTTGATTCGTGGTTAAGCCACTTTGTCTCTCCATATAACGGAGCGGTGAAAGTAGTGGTCATGATGTTAAAGTTGAAAATCTTACTCAGATCGTTTTGTAAATCGGGAAATTAAACGGTCTAAATTTAAAAATCGACTTGGTTTAGAGCGGAACGTGTAGAATTTCGTCTGCGAAACACGCGAATCGATAAACTAGGTTTGTTTACTTATTTGGTTTGAGTCTATTTGAATAAGTTTTCGAGAAATATAAATAAGGCGTAAAAGTAATAGGCAATAATGAACATGATATCGATGTCAGGCTCATAATATTGGGCGATACTGTCATTCTCGAGTACGATTTAGGCAAAACTTGGGGAGCATTATTTGAAAACAAAATAGTTAAACAAACTGAAGGCAATATGTGTGGTAGGTATTCATAAGGGTTTCAAGAGTAGGTTTATGATACGTGAATATGACTAAATAGATTGAAAATTGAGGTTATGTACTCCGATTGGAATTTACTATTGGACAAGCGGTGTTTTTTCATTGTTATTGATTTGTCAGTTGAGCCCCAATGACAAATCTCTCTTGATATGTTCACACAGACGTTCTCAAAGAGTTTTTCACAGAATCCTCCTCTCATGTCTTCTCAAGTAACACCATTTGTTTTATGAATGTATAAAATGCTTGTTTCGTAGTGACCGTTTTGTGGTGAAAATGGAAAATTTATTTTCGTGCACTTTTATTACTAAAAAGTACAAAAAATGGTGGCTTATAAAACATATTTCATGTAAAGATGTTTTCTAATACATCATCAGAACATACATTTTTTTGCTGTTACAGTCGCCTCTCCATATCTCGATATCGAAAGGATCATCAAGATAGGGAGAGATCGAGACGAAGAACATTAATTTAATGACCACTAGATTGAAAATCACTCCGTTAGGCTGATACAAATATTATTTTTCTTTTATGTCACATCCCCCCCCCTTCGAAAATCCTAAAATTTTGAAGGGGAGAAAAAATAAGATTCATCAGTTATGTTTTCTAAATTTTTAAATTTAAACACATGTAAAATAATGATCCAGCAGACGATTGAAAAAAGTTTAACAACTATCGTTACAAATAAATATTACAGTCATCTCTCCCTTACTCGATATTTCGTATCTCGATATCGAGTTAGAGAACCATAGTAAAAGTTGATTTTCATGGCTACCTCGATGGTCCCTTGGATCGCAGTTGCATTGATTTTGTGTTCTGTAACTCGATACCTCCCTAACTCGATGGTCCCTTCAATATCGAGTAAGGGAGAGATGACTGTAATAAACTTTTTTTTCTTTTTATTTTTTTTTGTTCCTTATTTATTTTTGCACCCCTTCTCTTACCTTCCAAGTGGTCTCGGACATACAAGAAAATTTATATTTGTATCAGCCTTACTAGGAAAATAATAAACAAACAAACTTAATTTCGAGTTTCCCAATTTTTCTGAATCACTTAAATCTGGTCTAGTAACCTTTGATAGTGTTCATATCGACATATGGAGAGAAAATTGAGAACGAAAAATCAACAGGAACACATCGAGATATGGAGATATCGACATAAGGAGGATATCGAGATGTGGAGAGGGAAATCGTATGAAGAATGAAGGGACCGAAGCAATCATCGACATAGGGAGAAATATCAAGATGTAGAACATCGAGATGTGGAGAGTCGACTGTATAAGGTTTTGACGTTTAGAAGTTGAAGGGAATTGCTTATAACTTGATCATTAATTAACTGTGCAATACATTTTTTGTTATATTGTAGCTTAAACCATGTTTTTTCTCCGAAAACGTAAATTTTATGTAAATTTTACATTCATAGCAAAATTGACGATATTAGAGTGATTTATTTTTATCGAAAATTGTTCATGGTCAAAATAGTTTAATAATTTGTGATGTTTAATAACTTAATCGATTTCACCCCATTACTCCAAATCCCATCACACCACATTATGGGCCAGGGACGCAATCTGGCGGGACAAAATTAATAACTCAGTAACGAAGCGTTTCTGGTATTTGGTGTCTTCGGCAAAGTTTTTTGTAACAACGAGGGCTGACATATACGGATAGTTCGTAAATCGTCCGCATAGGTGGCGCCACAATCTAACTTTTTACTGTGACGTTCTAGGAACTTTTCATGTTCGGCAAAGTTGTTCATTTTGAAAAAAATAAACAACTCTCTCGAAGACGTCAAAATTCCACAGCCTACTGTTTTCGAGTTATTGGCAAAATTAGAGAAAATTAGTGAAAAAACGATTTTTTCACCGAATTTGACATTTTTCTAAGAATCATGTCATATAATATTTTTTCCTGATAAATATATAACAAACGCAAGCTCTGGTGAAAAAAATTTAATAATACGACGCATAAAACTTAAGAAATCGTGAAAAAACTTGAAAAATAGAGCAATTTTTAAACATTAATATCTCCAAAAGCGCAAAAAATCGCAAGCTCAAATTTTCAGGCAACATAGAGCAATACTTGATGAAACGGATGTCAAAATTCTAGAGAGGTGTATTTTGGTGTTTTTGAGATACTTCATTTTTTACAATGATTATATTAGTTCAATACTTACTATCCGTTTATGTCAGTAGATGGTCCTCGTTGTTACAAAAAACTTTGCCGAAGACACCAAATACCGGAAACGCTTCGTTACTGAGTTATTAATTTTATCCCGC